>NW_024881318.1:40973210-41426968 GCF_018691265.1 Tyto alba | reverse complement strand
GAATAGCACTTTTAGCCCCAAAGTGAAACTTCTCACAGAAAGCACCTACATGCACGATCGTCGCTGTACAGCGCTGTTTCCTCCAACTACCATGCTGCGCATAGCAATCCCTGTCTAGCTGCTTCCTTTCACTGGGTAACACACAAATCTTCAGCAGAGCCAGAATAGCACTTTTAGCCCCAAAGTGAAACTTCTCACAGAAAGCACCTACATGGACGATCGTCGCTGTACAGCACTGTGTTCCTCCAAACTACCATGCTGCCACATGGCAATTCCTGTCGAGCTGCTTCCTTTCACTGGGAACACACAAATCTTCAGCAGAGCCAGAATAGCACTTTTAGCCCCAAAGTGAAACTTCTCACAGATAGCAGCTACATGGACGATCATCACTGTACAGCACTGTTTCCTCCAAACTACCATGCTGCGCATAGCAATCCCTGTCGAGCTGCTTCCTTTCACTGGGAACACACAAATCTTCAGCAGAGCCAGAATAGCACTTTTAGCCCCAAAGTGAAACTTCTCACAGAAAGCACCTACATGGACGATCGTCGCTGTACAGCGCTGTTTCCTCGAAACTACCATGCTGCGCATAGCAATCCCTGTCTAGCTGCTTCCTTTCACTGGGAACACACAAATCTTCAGCAGAGCCAGAATAGCACTTTTAGCCTCAAACATATACTTCTCATAGAAAGCAGCTACATGGACGATCGTCGCTGTACAGCACTGTTTCCTCGAAACTGCCATGATGCACATAGCAATCCCTGTCTAGCTGCTTCCTTTCACTGGGAACACACAAATCTTCAGCAGAGCCAGAATAGCACTTTTAGCCCCAAAGTGAAACTTCTCACAGAAAGCACCTACATGGACGATCGTCGCTGGACAGCACTGTTTCCTCCAAACTACCATGCTGCGCATAGCAATCCCTGTCTAGCTGCTTGCTTTCACTGGGAACACACAAGTCTTCAACAGAGCCAGAATAGCACTTTTAGCCCCAAAGTGAAACTTCCCACAGAAAGCACCTACATCGACGATCGTCGCTGTACAGCACTGTTTCCTCCAAACTACCATGCTGCACATAGCAATCCCTGTCTAGCTGCTTCCTTTCACTGGGAACACACAAATCTTCAGCAGAGCCAGAATAGCACTTTTAGCCCCAAAGTGAAACTTCTCACAGAAAGCACCTACATACGCGATCGTCGCTGTACAGCGCTGTTTCCTCCAAACTACCATGCTGCGCATAGCAATCCCTGTCGAGCTGCTTCCTTTCACTGGGAACACACAAATCTTCAGCAGAGCCAGAATAGCACTTTTAGCACCAAAGTGAAACTTCTCACAGAAAGCACCTACATGGACGATCGTCGCTGTACAGCACTGTTTCCTCCAAACTACCATGCTGCGCATAGCAATCCCTGTCTAGCTGCTTCCTTTCACTGGGAACACACAAGTCTTCAGCAGAGCCAGAATAGCACTTTTAGCCCCAAAGTGAAACTTCTCACAGAAAGAACCTACATACGCGATCGTCGCTGTACAGCACTGTTTCCTCCAAACTACCATGCTGCACATGGCAATCCCTGTCTAGCTGCTTCCTTTCACTGGGAACACACAAATCTTCAGCAGAGCCAGAATAGCACTTTTAGCCCCAAAGTGAAACTTCTCACAGAAAGCACCTACATACACGATCGTCGCTGTACAGCGCTGTTTCCTCCAAACTACCATGCTGCACATAGCAATCCCTGTCTAGCTGCTTCCTTTCACTGGGAACACACAAATCTACAGCAGAGCCAGAATAGCACTTTTAGCCCCAAAGTGAAACTTCTCACAGAAAGCACCTACATGGACGATCGTCGCTGTACAGCACTGTTCCCTCCAAACTACCATGCTGCACATGGCAATCCCTGTCTAGCTGCTTCCTTTCCCTGGGAACACACAAATCTTCAACAGAGCCAGAATAGCACTTTTAGCCCCAAAGTGAAACTTCTCACAGAAAGCACCTACATCGACGATCGTCGCTGTACAGCACTGTTTCCTCCAAACTACCATGCTGCACATAGCAATCCCTGTCTAGCTGCTTCCTTTCACTGGGAACACACAAATCTTCAGCAGAGCCAGAATAGCACTTTTAGCCCCAAAGTGAAACTTCTCACAGAAAGCACCTACCATCGACGATCGTCGCTGTACAGCACTGTTCCCTCCAAACTACCATGCTGCACATGGCAATCCCTGTCTAGCTGCTTCCTTTCACTGGGAACACACAAGTCTTCAGCAGAGCCAGAATAGCACTTTTAGCCCCAAAGTGAAACTTCTCACAGAAAGCACCTACATACGCGATCGTCGCTGTACAGCACTGTTTCCTCCAAACTACCATGCTGCGCATAGCAATCCCTGTCTAGCTGCTTCCTTTCACTGGGAACACACAAGTCTTCAGCAGAGCCAGAATAGCACTTTTAGCCCCTAAGTGAAACTTCTCACAGAAAGCCCCTACATACGCGATCGTCGCTGTGCAGCACTGTTTCCTCCAAACTACCATGCTGCGCATAGCAATCCCTGTCTGGCTGCTTCCTTTCACTGGGAACACACAAGTCTTCAGCAGAGCCAGAATAGCACTTTTAGCCCCTAAGTGAAACTTCTCACAGAAAGCACCTACATACGCGATCGTCGCTGTGCAGCACTGTTTCCTCCAAACTACCATGCTGCGCATAGCAATCCCTGTCTAGCTGCTTCCTTTCACTGGGAACACACAAGTCTTCAGCAGAGCCAGAATAGCACTTTTAGCCCCTAAGTGAAACTTCTCACAGAAAGCCCCTACACGGACGATCGTCGCTGTACAGCACTGTTTCCTCCAAACTACCATGCTGCACATAGCAATCCCTGTCTAGCTGCTTCCTTTCACTGGGAACACACAAGTCTTCAGCAGAGCCAGAATAGCACTTTTAGCCCCAAAGTGAAACTTCTCATAGAAAGCACCTACATACGCGATCGTCGCTGTGCAGCACTGTTTCCTCCAAACTACCATGCTGCGCATAGCAATCCCTGTCTAGCTGCTTCCTTTCACTGGGAACACACAAGTCTTCAGCAGAGCCAGAATAGCACTTTTAGCCCCTAAGTGAAACTTCTCACAGAAAGCACCTACATACGCGATCGTCGCTGTGCAGCACTGTTTCCTCCAAACTACCATGCTGCGCATAGCAATCCCTGTCTAGCTGCTTCCTTTCACTGGGAACACACAAGTCTTCAGCAGAGCCAGAATAGCACTTTTAGCCCCTAAGTGAAACTTCTCACAGAAAGCCCCTACACGGACGATCGTCGCTGTACAGCACTGTTTCCTCCAAACTACCATGCTGCGAATAGCAATCCCTGTCTAGCTGCTTCCTTTCACTGGGAACACACAAGTCTTCAGCAGAGCCAGAATAGCACTTTTAGCCCCTAAGTGAAACTTCTCACAGAAAGCACCTACATACGCGATCGTCGCTGGACAGCACTGTTTCCTCCAAACTACCATGCTGCGCATAGCAATCCCTGTCTAGCTGCTTCCTTTCACTGGGAACACACAAGTCTTCAGCAGAGCCAGAATAGCACTTTTAGCCCCTAAGTGAAACTTCTCACAGAAAGCCCCTACACGGACGATCGTCGCTGTACAGCACTGTTTCCTCCAAACTACCATGCTGCGCATAGCAATCCCTGTCTAGCTGCTTCCTTTCACTGGGAACACACAAGTCTTCAGCAGAGCCAGAATAGCACTTTTAGCACCAAAGTGAAACTTCTCACAGAAAGCCCCTACACGGACGATCGTCGCTGTACAGCACTGTTTCCTCCAAACTACCATGCTGCGCATAGCAATCCCTGTCTAGCTGCTTCCTTTCACTGGGAACACACAAATCTACAGCAGAGCCAGAATAGCACTTTTAGCCCCAAAGTGAAACTTCTCACAGAAAGCACCTACATACGCGATCGTCGCTGTACAGCACTGTTTCCTCCAAACTACCATGCTGCGCATAGCAATCCCTGTCTAGCTGCTTCCTTTCACTGGGAACACACAAGTCTTCAGCAGAGCCAGAATAGCACTTTTAGCCCCTAAGTGAAACTTCTCACAGAAAGCACCTACATACGCGATCGTTGCTGTGCAGCACTGTTTCCTCCAAACTACCATGCTGCGCATAGCAATCCCTGTCTGGCTGCTTCCTTTCACTGGGAACACACAAGTCTTCAGCAGAGCCAGAATAGCACTTTTAGCCCCTAAGTGAAACTTCTCACAGAAAGCACCTACATACGCGATCGTCGCTGTGCAGCACTGTTTCCTCCAAACTACCATGCTGCGCATAGCAATCCCTGTCTAGCTGCTTCCTTTCACTGGGAACACACAAGTCTTCAGCAGAGCCAGAATAGCACTTTTAGCCCCTAAGTGAAACTTCTCACAGAAAGCCCCTACACGGACGATCGTCGCTGTACAGCACTGTTTCCTCCAAACTACCATGCTGCACATAGCAATCCCTGTCTAGCTGCTTCCTTTCACTGGGAACACACAAGTCTTCAGCAGAGCCAGAATAGCACTTTTAGCCCCAAAGTGAAACTTCTCATAGAAAGCACCTACATACGCGATCGTCGCTGTGCAGCACTGTTTCCTCCAAACTACCATGCTGCGCATAGCAATCCCTGTCTAGCTGCTTCCTTTCACTGGGAACACACAAGTCTTCAGCAGAGCCAGAATAGCACTTTTAGCCCCTAAGTGAAACTTCTCACAGAAAGCACCTACATACGCGATCGTCGCTGTGCAGCACTGTTTCCTCCAAACTACCATGCTGCGCATAGCAATCCCTGTCTAGCTGCTTCCTTTCACTGGGAACACACAAGTCTTCAGCAGAGCCAGAATAGCACTTTTAGCCCCTAAGTGAAACTTCTCACAGAAAGCCCCTACACGGACGATCGTCGCTGTACAGCACTGTTTCCTCCAAACTACCATGCTGCGAATAGCAATCCCTGTCGAGCTGCTTCCTTTCACTGGGAACACACAAGTCTTCAGCAGAGCCAGAATAGCACTTTTAGCCCCTAAGTGAAACTTCTCACAGAAAGCACCTACATACGCGATCGTCGCTGGACAGCACTGTTTCCTCCAAACTACCATGCTGCGCATAGCAATCCCTGTCTAGCTGCTTCCTTTCACTGGGAACACACAAGTCTTCAGCAGAGCCAGAATAGCACTTTTAGCCCCTAAGTGAAACTTCTCACAGAAAGCCCCTACACGGACGATCGTCGCTGTACAGCACTGTTTCCTCCAAACTACCATGCTGCGCATAGCAATCCCTGTCTAGCTGCTTCCTTTCACTGGGAACACACAAGTCTTCAGCAGAGCCAGAATAGCACTTTTAGCACCAAAGTGAAACTTCTCACAGAAAGCCCCTACACGGACGATCGTCGCTGTACAGCACTGTTTCCTCCAAACTACCATGCTGCGCATAGCAATCCCTGTCTGGCTGCTTCCTTTCACTGGGAACACACAAGTCTTCAGCAGAGCCAGAATAGCACTTTTAGCCCCTAAGTGAAACTTCTCACAGGAAGCACCTACATACGCGATCGTCGCTGTACAGCACTGTTTCCTCCAAACTACCATGCTGCGCATAGCAATCTCTGTCTAGCTGCTTCCTTTCACTGGGAACACACAAGTCTTCAGCAGAGCCAGAATAGCACTTTTAGCCCCTAAGTGAAACTTCTCACAGAAAGCCCCTACACGGACGATCGTCGCTGTACAGCACTGTTTCCTCCAAACTACCATGCTGCGCATAGCAATCCCTGTCTAGCTGCTTCCTTTCACTGGGAACACACAAGTCTTCAGCAGAGCCAGAATAGCACTTTTAGCCCCTAAGTGAAACTTCTCACAGAAAGCCCCTACACGGACGATCGTCGCTGTACAGCACTGTTTCCTCCAAACTACCATGCTGCGAATAGCAATCCCTGTCTAGCTGCTTCCTTTCACTGGGAACACACAAGTCTTCAGCAGAGCCAGAATAGCACTTTTAGCCCCTAAGTGAAACTTCTCACAGAAAGCACCTACATACGCGATCGTCGCTGGACAGCACTGTTTCCTCCAAACTACCATGCTGCGCATAGCAATCCCTGTCTAGCTGCTTCCTTTCACTGGGAACACACAAGTCTTCAGCAGAGCCAGAATAGCACTTTTAGCCCCTAAGTGAAACTTCTCACAGAAAGCCCCTACACGGACGATCGTCGCTGTACAGCACTGTTTCCTCCAAACTACCATGCTGCGCATAGCAATCCCTGTCTAGCTGCTTCCTTTCACTGGGAACACACAAGTCTTCAGCAGAGCCAGAATAGCACTTTTAGCACCAAAGTGAAACTTCTCACAGAAAGCCCCTACACGGACGATCGTCGCTGTACAGCACTGTTTCCTCCAAACTACCATGCTGCGCATAGCAATCCCTGTCTAGCTGCTTCCTTTCACTGGGAACACACAAATCTACAGCAGAGCCAGAATAGCACTTTTAGCCCCAAAGTGAAACTTCTCACAGAAAGCACCTACATACGCGATCGTCGCTGTACAGCACTGTTTCCTCCAAACTACCATGCTGCGCATAGCAATCCCTGTCTAGCTGCTTCCTTTCACTGGGAACACACAAGTCTTCAGCAGAGCCAGAATAGCACTTTTAGCCCCTAAGTGAAACTTCTCACAGAAAGCACCTACATACGCGATCGTTGCTGTGCAGCACTGTTTCCTCCAAACTACCATGCTGCGCATAGCAATCCCTGTCTGGCTGCTTCCTTTCACTGGGAACACACAAGTCTTCAGCAGAGCCAGAATAGCACTTTTAGCCCCTAAGTGAAACTTCTCACAGAAAGCACCTACATACGCGATCGTCGCTGTGCAGCACTGTTTCCTCCAAACTACCATGCTGCGCATAGCAATCCCTGTCTAGCTGCTTCCTTTCACTGGGAACACACAAGTCTTCAGCAGAGCCAGAATAGCACTTTTAGCCCCTAAGTGAAACTTCTCACAGAAAGCCCCTACACGGACGATCGTCGCTGTACAGCACTGTTTCCTCCAAACTACCATGCTGCACATAGCAATCCCTGTCTAGCTGCTTCCTTTCACTGGGAACACACAAGTCTTCAGCAGAGCCAGAATAGCACTTTTAGCCCCAAAGTGAAACTTCTCATAGAAAGCACCTACATACGCGATCGTCGCTGTGCAGCACTGTTTCCTCCAAACTACCATGCTGCGCATAGCAATCCCTGTCTAGCTGCTTCCTTTCACTGGGAACACACAAGTCTTCAGCAGAGCCAGAATAGCACTTTTAGCCCCTAAGTGAAACTTCTCACAGAAAGCACCTACATACGACGATCGTCGCTGTAGCAGCACTGTTTCCTCCAAACTACCATGCTGCGCATAGCAATCCCTGTCTAGCTGCTTCCTTTCACTGGGAACACACAAGTCTTCAGCAGAGCCAGAATAGCACTTTTAGCCCCTAAGTGAAACTTCTCACAGAAAGCCCCTACACGGACGATCGTCGCTGTACAGCACTGTTTCCTCCAAACTACCATGCTGCGCATAGCAATCCCTGTCGAGCTGCTTCCTTTCACTGGGAACACACAAGTCTTCAGCAGAGCCAGAATAGCACTTTTAGCCCCTAAGTGAAACTTCTCACAGAAAGCACCTACATACGCGATCGTCGCTGGACAGCACTGTTTCCTCCAAACTACCATGCTGCGCATAGCAATCCCTGTCTAGCTGCTTCCTTTCACTGGGAACACACAAGTCTTCAGCAGAGCCAGAATAGCACTTTTAGCCCCTAAGTGAAACTTCTCACTAGAAAGCCCTACACTGGACGATCGTCGCTGTACAGCACTGTTTCCTCCAAACTACCATGCTGCGCATAGCAATCCCTGTCTAGCTGCTTCCTTTCACTGGGAACACACAAGTCTTCAGCAGAGCCAGAATAGCACTTTTAGCACCCAAAGTGAAACTTCTCACAGAAAGCCCCTACACTGGACGATCGTCGCTGTACAGCACTGTTTCCTCCAAACTACCATGCTGCGCATAGCAATCCCTGTCTAGCTGCTTCCTTTCACTGGGAACACACAAGTCTTCAGCAGAGCCAGAATAGCACTTTTAGCCCCTAAGTGAAACTTCTCACAGGAAGCACCTACATCGACGATCGTCGCTGTACAGCACTGTTTCCTCCAAACTACCATGCTGCGCATAGCAATCCTCTGTCTAGCTGCTTCCTTTCACTGGGAACACACAAGTCTTCAGAAGAGCCAGAATAGCACTTTTAGCCCCTAAGTGATACTTCTCACAGAAAGCCCCTACACTGGACGATCGTCGCTGTACAGCACTGTTTCCTCCAAACTACCATGCTGCGCATAGCAATCCCTGTCTAGCTGCTTCCTTTCACTGGGAACACACAAGTCTTCAGCAGAGCCAGAATAGCACTTTTAGCCCCGAAGTGAAACTTCTCACAGAAAGCCCCTACACTGGACGATCGTCGCTGTACAGCACTGTTTCCTCGAAACTACCATGCTGCGCATAGCAATCCCTGTCTAGCTGCTTCCTTTCACTGGGAACACACAAGTCTTCAGCAGAGCCAGAATAGCACTTTTAGCCCCTAAGTGATAACTTCTCACAGAAAGCAGCTACATGACGATCGTCGCTGTGCAGCACTGTTTCCTCCAAACTACCATGCTGCACATAGCAATCCCTGTCTAGCTGCTTCCTTTCACTGGGAACACACAAATCTTCAGCAGAGCCAGAATAGCACTTTTAGCCCCAAAGTGAAACTTCTCACAGAAAGCACCTACATGGACGATCGTCGCTGTACAGCACTGTTTCCTCCAAACTACCATGCTGCGCATAGCAATCCCTGTCTAGCTGCTTCCTTTCACTGGGAACACACAAGTCTTCAGCAGAGCCAGAATAGCACTTTTAGCCCCAAAGTGAAACTTCTCACAGAAAGCACCTACATCGGACGATCAGTCAGCTGTACAGCACTGTTTCCTCCAAACTACCATGCTGCGCATAGCAATCCCTGTACTAGCTGCTTCCTTTCACTGGGAACACACAAATCTTCAGCAGAGCCAGAATAGCACTTTTAGCCCCAAATGTGAAACTTCTCACAGAAAGCACATACATGGACGATCGTCGCTGTACAGCGCTGTTTCCTCGAAACTACCATGCTGCGCATAGCAATACCTGTCTAGCTGCTTCCTTTCACTGGGAACACACAAATCTTCAGCAGAGCCAGAATAGCACTTTTAGCCCCAAAGTGAAACTTCTCACAGAAAGCACCTACATACGCGATCGTCGCTGTACAGCGCTGTTTCCTCCAAACTACCATGCTGCGCATAGCAATCCCTGTCTAGCTGCTTCCTTTCACTGGGAACACACAAATCTTCAGCAGAGCCAGAATAGCACTTTTAGCCTCAAAGTGAAACTTCTCACAGAAAGCAGCTACATGGACGATCGTCGCTGTACAGCACTGTTTCCTCCAAACTACCATGCTGCGCATAGCAATCCCTGTCTAGCTGCTTCCTTTCACTGGGAACACACAAGTCTTCAGCAGAGCCAGAATAGCACTTTTAGCCCCAAAGTGAAACTTCTCACAGAAAGCACCTACATACGACGATCGTCGCTGTGCAGCACTGTTTCCTCCAAACTACCATGCTGCGCATAGCAATCCCTGTCTAGCTGCTTCCTTTCACTGGGAACACACAAGTCTTCAGCAGAGCCAGAATAGCACTTTTAGCCCCAAAGTGAAACTTCTCACAGAAAGCACCTACATCGACGATCGTCGCTGTACAGCGCTGTTTCCTCCAAACTACCATGCTGCGCATAGCAATCTCTGTCTAGCTGCTTCCTTTCACTGGGAACACACAAATCTTACAGCAGAGCCAGAATAGCACTTTTAGCCCCAAAGTGAAACTTCTCACAGAAAGCACCTACATGCACGATCGTCGCTGTACAGCGCTGTTTCCTCCAAACTACCATGCTGCGCATAGCAATCCCTGTCTAGCTGCTTCCTTTCACTGGGAACACACAAATCTTCAGCAGAGCCAGAATAGCACTTTTAGCCCCAAAGTGAAACTTCTCACAGAAAGCACCTACATGGACGATCGTCGCTGTACAGCACTGTTTCCTCCAAACTACCATGCTGCACATGGCAATTCCTGTCGAGCTGCTTCCTTTCACTGGGAACACACAAATCTTCAGCAGAGCCAGAATAGCACTTTTAGCCCCAAAGTGAAACTTCTCACAGAAAGCAGCTACATGGACGATCAGTCACTGTACAGCACTGTTTCCTCCAAACTACCATGCTGCGCATAGCAATCCCTGTCGAGCTGCTTCCTTTCACTGGGAACACACAAATCTTCAGCAGAGCCAGAATAGCACTTTTAGCCCCAAAGTGAAACTTCTCACAGAAAGCACCTACATGGACGATCGTCGCTGTACAGCGCTGTTTCCTCGAAACTACCATGCTGCGCATAGCAATCCCTGTCTAGCTGCTTCCTTTCACTGGGAACACACAAATCTTCAGCAGAGCCAGAATAGCACTTTTAGCCTCAAAAGTATAACTTCTCATAGAAAGCAGCTACATGGACGATCGTCGCTGTACAGCACTGTTTCCTCGAAACTACCATGCTGCACATAGCAATCCCTGTCTAGCTGCTTCCTTTCACTGGGAACACACAAATCTTCAGCAGAGCCAGAATAGCACTTTTAAGCCCCAAAGTGAAACTTCTCACAGAAAGCACCTACATGGACGATCGTCGCTGGACAGCACTGTTTCCTCCAAACTACCATGCTGCGCATAGCAATCCCTGTCTAGCTGCTTCCTTTCACTGGGAACACACAAGTCTTCAGCAGAGCCAGAATAGCACTTTTAGCCCCAAAGTGAAACTTCTCACAGAAAGCACCTACATCGACGATCGTCGCTGTACAGCACTGTTTCCTCCAAACTACCATCGCTGCGCATAGCAATCCCTGTCTAGCTGCTTCCTTTCTCTGGGAACACACAAATCTTCAGCAGAGCCAGAATAGCACTTTTAGCCCCAAAGTGAAACTTCTCACAGAAAGCACCTACATGGCACGATCGTCGCTGTACAGCACTGTTTCCTCCAAACTACCATGCTGCGCATAGCAATCCCTGTCTAGCTGCTTCCTTTCACTGGGAACACACAAATCTTCAGCAGAGCCAGAATAGCACTTTTAGCCCCAAAGTGAAACTTCTCACAGAAAGCACCTACATGGACGATCGTCGCTGTACAGCACTGTTTCCTCCAAACTACCATGCTGCGCATAGCAATTCCCTGTCGAGCTGCTTCCTTTCACTGGGAACACACAAATCTTCAGCAGAGCCAGAATAGCACTTTTAGCCTCAAACAGTGAAACTTCTCATAGAAAGCAGCTACATGGACGATCGTCGCTGTACAGCACTGTTTCCTCGAAACTACCATGCTGCACATAGCAATCCCTGTCTAGCTGCTTGCTTTCACTGGGAACACACAAATCTTCAGCAGAGCCAGAATAGCACTTTTAGCCTCCAAAGTGAAACTTCTCACAGAAAGCACCTACATGGACGATCGTCGCTGGACAGCACTGTTTCCTCCAAACTACCATGCTGCGCATAGCAATCCCTGTCTAGCTGCTTCCTTTCACTGGGAACACACAAGTCTTCAGCAGAGCCAGAATAGCACTTTTAGCCCCAAAGTGAAACTTCTCACAGAAAGCACCTACATCGGACGATCGTCGCTGTACAGCACTGTTTCCTCCAAACTACCATGCTGCACATAGCAATCCCTGTCTAGCTGCTTCCTTTCATCTGGGAACACACAAATCTTCAGCAGAGCCAGAATAGCACTTTTAGCCCCAAACTGATACTTCTCACAGAAAGCAGCCTACATGGACGATCGTCGCTGTACAGCGCTGTTTCCTCGAAACTACCATGCTGCGCATAGCAATCCCTGTCTAGCTGCTTCCTTTCACTGGGAACACACAAATCTTCAACAGAGCCAGAATAGCACTTTTAGCCCCAAAGTGAAACTTCTCACAGAAAGCACCTACATACGACGATCGTCGCTGTACAGCAGCTGTTTCCTCCAAACTACCATGCTGCGCATAGCAATCCCTGTCTAGCTGCTTCCTTTCACTGGGAATCACACAAATCTTCAGCAGAGCCAGAATAGCACTTTTAGCCCCAAAGTGAAACTTCTCACAGAAAGCACCTACATACGCGATCGTCGCTGTACAGCGCTGTTTCCTCCAAACTACCATGCTGCGCATAGCAATCCCTGTCTAGCTGCTTCCTTTCACTGGGAACACACAAATCTTCAGCAGAGCCAGAATAGCACTTTTAGCCCCAAAGTGAAACTTCTCACAGAAAGCACCTACATACGCGATCGTCGCTGTACAGCACTGTTTCCTCCAAACTACCATGCTGCAGCATAGCAATCCCTGTCTAGCTGCTTCCTTTCACTGGGAACACACAAATCTTCAGCAGAGCCAGAATAGCACTTTTAGCCCCAAAGTGAAACTTCTCACAGAAAGCACCTACATGGACGATCGTCGCTGTACAGCGCTGTTTCCTCGAAACTACCATGCTGCGCATAGCAATCCCTGTCGAGCTGCTTCCTTTCACTGGGAACACACAAATCTTCAGCAGAGCCAGAATAGCACTTTTAGCCCCAAAGTGAAACTTCTCACAGAAAGCACCTACATTGCACGATCGTCGCTGTACAGCACTGTTTCCTCCAAACTACCATGCTGCGCATAGCAATCCCTGTCTAGCTGCTTCCTTTCACTGGGAACACACAAGTCTTCAGCAGAGCCAGAATAGCACTTTTAGCCCAAAGTGAAACTTCTCACAGAAAGCACCTACATCGACGATCGTCGCTGTACAGCACTGTTTCCTCCAAACTACCATGCTGCACATGGCAATCCCTGTCTAGCTGCTTCCTTTCACTGGGAACACACAAATCTTCAGCAGAGCCAGAATAGCACTTTTAGCCCCAAAGTGAAACTTCTCACAGAAAGCAGCTACATGACGCGATCGTCGCTGTACAGCGCTGTTTCCTCCAAACTACCATGCTGCGCATAGCAATCCCTGTCGAGCTGCTTCCTTTCACTGGGAACACACAAATCTTCAGCAGAGCCAGAATAGCACTTTTAGCCCCAAAGTGAAACTTCTCACAGAAAGCACCTACATGGACGATCGTCGCTGTACAGCACTGTTTCCTCCAAACTACCATGCTGCGCATAGCAATCCCTGTCTAGCTGCTTCCTTTCACTGGGAACACACAAAGTCTTCAGCAGAGCCAGAATAGCACTTTTAGCCCCAAAGTGAAACTTCTCACAGAAAGCACCTACATGACGCGATCGTCGCTGTACAGCACTGTTTCCTCGAAACTGCCATGATGCACATAGCAATCCCTGTCTAGCTGCTTCCTTTCACTGGGAACACACAAATCTTCAGCAGAGCCAGAATAGCACTTTTAGCCCCAAAGTGAAACTTCTCACAGAAAGCACCTACATGGACGATCGTCGCTGGACAGCACTGTTTCCTCGAAACTACCATGCTGCGCATAGCAATCCCTGTCTAGCTGCTTCCTTTCACTGGGAACACACAAGTCTTCAACAGAGCCAGAATAGCACTTTTAGCCCCAAAGTGAAACTTCTCACAGAAAGCACCTACATCGACGATCGTCGCTGTACAGCACTGTTTCCTCCAAACTACCATGCTGCACATAGCAATCCCTGTCTAGCTGCTTCCTTTCACTGGGAACACACAAATCTTCAGCAGAGCCAGAATAGCACTTTTAGCCCCAAAGTGAAACTTCTCACAGAAAGCACCTACATACGCGATCGTCGCTGTACAGCGCTGTTTCCTCCAAACTACCATGCTGCGCATAGCAATCCCTGTCGAGCTGCTTCCTTTCACTGGGAACACACAAATCTTCAGCAGAGCCAGAATAGCACTTTTAGCACCAAAGTGAAACTTCTCACAGAAAGCACCTACATGGACGATCGTCGCTGTACAGCACTGTTTCCTCCAAACTACCATGCTTCGCATAGCAATCCCTGTCTAGCTGCTTCCTTTCACTGGGAACACACAAGTCTTCAGCAGAGCCAGAATAGCACTTTTAGCCCCAAAGTGAAACTTCTCACAGAAAGAACCTACATACGCGATCGTCGCTGTACAGCACTGTTTCCTCCAAACTACCATGCTGCACATGGCAATCCCTGTCTAGCTGCTTCCTTTCACTGGGAACACACAAATCTTCAGCAGAGCCAGAATAGCACTTTTAGCCCCAAAGTGAAACTTCTCACAGAAAGCACCTACATACACGATCGTCGCTGTACAGCGCTGTTTCCTCCAAACTACCATGCTGCACATAGCAATCCCTGTCTAGCTGCTTCCTTTCACTGGGAACACACAAATCTACAGCAGAGCCAGAATAGCACTTTTAGCCCCAAAGTGAAACTTCTCACAGAAAGCACCTACATGGACGATCGTCGCTGTACAGCACTGTTCCCTCCAAACTACCATGCTGCACATGGCAATCCCTGTCTAGCTGCTTCCTTTCCCTGGGAACACACAAATCTTCAACAGAGCCAGAATAGCACTTTTAGCCCCAAAGTGAAACTTCTCACAGAAAGCACCTACATCGACGATCGTCGCTGTACAGCACTGTTTCCTCCAAACTACCATGCTGCACATAGCAATCCCTGTCTAGCTGCTTCCTTTCACTGGGAACACACAAATCTTCAGCAGAGCCAGAATAGCACTTTTAGCCCCAAAGTGAAACTTCTCACAGAAAGCACCTACCATCGACGATCGTCGCTGTACAGCACTGTTCCCTCCAAACTACCATGCTGCACATGGCAATCCCTGTCTAGCTGCTTCCTTTCACTGGGAACACACAAATTTTCAGCAGTGGCAGAACATCACCTTTAGGCCTACATCGAAAACTTCGAAGTGACAGCACCTGCACGTACGATCGACACTGTACAGCACTGTTTCCTCATGCTGCACATAGCAATCGAAGCCTAGCTGCTTCCTTTCAATGGGAATACACAAATGCTCAGCAGTTGAAGAATATCACTTTCAGGTCCACATCGTAAACTTCTAACAGATAGCACCTACACATACGATCGTCGCTGTACAGCACAGCTTCCTGCAAACTACCACGCTACACTAAGCAATCCCTGTCCAGTTACTTCATTTCAATGGGAATAAACAAACATTCATCTGGACCAGAACAGCGCTTTTAGGCCCACAGTGACAAATTCTCAAAGAAAGCACTAGCAAGTACGATGGTTGGTTTACAGCACTGTTTCCTCCAAAGTACCACGCTACACTGAGCAATCCCTGTCTATCTGCTTCCTTTCAGTGGGGGCAAACAAACATTCATCAGAGCCAGAACAGCGCTTTTAGGCCCACAGCAACAACTTCTCACAGAAAGTACTAGCAAGTACGATCATCGCTGTACAACGCAGTTTCTTCCAAACTACCAAGGTACACTAAACAGTCCCTGTCTAGTTTTTTCCTTTCAATGGGAACAAGCATACATTCATCAGAGCCAGAACAGCAATTTTAGGCCACCAGCAAAAAGTCTCACAGAAAGCACTATCACGTACGATCGTCATTGTACAACACAGTTTCTTCCAAACTACCACGCCACACAAAGGAATCCCTCTCTCGCTGCATCCTATCACTGGGAACAAACAAACATTCACCAGAGCCAGAACAACGCATTTCGTCGCTCAGCGAAAAATTCTCACAGAAAGCAATAGTACGTACGATAATCACTGTACAGCACAGTTTCCTCCAAACTACTTCGCTACACTAAGAAATCCCTGTCTAGCTGCTTTCTTTCAGTGAGAACAAACAAACATTCACCAGAGCCAAAACATCGCATTTAGTCGCTCAGCGAATAGTTCTAACAGAAAGCATTAGCATGTACGATCCTCGCTGTACAGCGTTGTTTCCTGCAAACTACCACGCTACACTAAGCAATCCCTGTCTAGCTGCTTCCTTTCAACGGGAACAAACAATCACTCATCAGAGCTAGAACGGCGCTTCTAGACCCACAGCGACAACTTCTCACAAAAAGCACTAGCAAGTATGATTGTCGCTGTAAAGCACTGTTTCCTCCAAACTACCAATCTACAATAAGCAATCCCTGTCTATCTGCTTCCTTTGAGTGGGAACAAAGAAACATTCATCAGAGCCAGAACAGCGCTTTTAGGCCCACAGCGAAACTTCCCACAGAAGTCACTACCACGTACGATTGTCGCTGTACAGCACTGTTTCCTCCAAATTTCCATGCTACAGTAAGCAACCCCTGTCTAGCTGCTTCCTTTTAAAGGGGAACAAACAATCACTCATCAGAGCCAGGACAGCGCTTTTAGGCCCACAGCGACAACTTCTCACAGAACGTACTAGCAAGTACGATCATTGCTGTACAGCACTGTTTCCTCCAAACTATAAAGCTACACTAAGCAATCCCTGTCTATCTGCTATCTTTCAGTGGGAACAAACATATATTCATCAGAGTCAGAACAGCGCTTTCAGGCCCACAGCGACAACTTCTCCCAGAAAGCACTAGCAACTACGATCATCGCTGTACAGCAGTGTTTTCTCCAAACTACCAATCTATAATAAGCAATCCCTGCCTAGTTCCTTCCTTTCAGTGGGAACAAACATATATTCATCAGAGCCAGAACAGCGCTTTTAGCCTCACAGCGACAACTTCTCTCAGAAAGCACTGTCACGTTTGATCGTCGCTGTACAACACAGTTTCCTCCAAACTACCACGCTGCACTAAGGAATCCCTGTCTAGCTGCTTCCTTTCACTGGTAACAAACAAACATTCAGCAGAGCCAGAACAGCGCATTTAGTCGCTCAGCGAATAATTCTAACAGAAAGCGCTAGCACGTACGATCGTCGCTGTACAGCACAGTTTCCTCCAAACTACCACGCTACACTAAGCCATAGCTGTCTAGCTGCTTCCTTTTAAAGTGAACAAACAAACATTCGGCAGAGCCAGAACAGCTCTTTTATGCCCACAGCGAAAACTTCTCACAGAAAGCAATAGCATTTAAGATCATCGCTGTATAGCACAGTTTCCTGCAAACTACCACGCTACACCAAGCAATCCCTGTCTCGTTGTTTCCTTTCAATGGGAATAAACAAACATTCATCTGAGCCAGAACAGCGCTTTTAGGGCCACAGCGACAACTTCTCACAGAAAGCACTAGGACGTACGATCGTCACTGTACAGATCTGTTTCCTCCAAACTACCACGTTACACTGAGCAATCCCTGTCTAACTGCTTCTTTTTAAAGGGAAGCAAGCAATCACTCATCAGAGCCAGAATTGCGATTCTAGGCCCATAGCGACAGCTTCTCACAGAAAGCACTAGCACGTACGATCGTCGCTGTACGGCATTGTTTCTTCCAAACTACCACGCTGCACATAACTATCCCTGTCTAGCTTCTGCCTTTCAGCGTGAACAAACAAATATTCAGCAGAACCAGAACATCGCTTTTAGGCCCACAGCAAAAATTATCACAAAAAGCACTAGGTCGTATGATCATCACTGTACAGTACTGTTTCCTCCAAACTACCACGTTACACTGAGCAATCCCTGTCTAACTGCTTCCTTTTAAATGGGAACAAACAATCACTCATCAGAGCCAGAACAGTGCTTCTAGGCACACAGCGACAACTTCTCAGAGAAAGCTCTAGCACGTACGATTGTCATTGTACAGTACAGATTCCTCCAAACTATCATGCTGCACATAGCAATCCCTGTCTAGCTTCTGCCTTTCAGTGGGAACAAGCAATCACTCATCAGAGCCAGAAAAGCGCTTTTAGCCCCTCAACGACATCTTCTCACAGGAACCACTAGCATGTACGATCGTTGCTATACAGCACTCTTTCCTCTAAACTACCATGGTGCACATAGCAATCACTGTCTAGCTGCTTCCTTTTAAGGGGAACAAACAATCAATCATCAGAGCCAGACCTGCGCTTTTAGGCCCACAGCAACAACTTCTCACAGAAAGCACTAGCACGTACGATCGTCACTCTAAAGCACAGTTTCCTCCAATCTAACACGCTACACTAAACAATCTCTGTCTAGCTTCTTACTTTCAGAGGGAATAAACAATCACTCATCGTAGCTGGAACAGTGCTTTTAGGCCCACAGCGGCAACTTCTCACAGAACGCATTTGCAAGTACGATTGTCGCTGTAGAGCGCTGTTTCCTCCAAACTACCACGTTACACTAAGCAATCCCTGTCTATCTGCATCCTTTCAGTGGGAACAAACAAACATTCGGCAGAGCCAGAACAGCTCTTTTATGCCCACAGCGAAAACTTCTCAGAGAAAGCTCTAGCACATACGATCTTTGCTATTCAGCACTGTTTCCTCCAAACTACCACGCTACACTAAGCAATCCCTGTCTATCTGCATCCTTTCAGTGGGAACAAAGAAACATTCATCAGAGAGAGAAGTTAGAGCTTTCTGTGACAGGTTTTCGCTGTGGACCTAAAGGCACTGTTCTGGCTCTGAGTAATATTCGTGTGTTTCCAGTGAAACGAAGCACGTATGCAGGGATTGCTTTGTGCAGCATGGTAGTTTGGAGGAAACACTGCTGTACAGAGACAATTGTACATGCTAGTGCCAGTTTGAGACAGAATATATTCTAGCAATATTTAATGTTTTTTGTTAATACTTTACGTTATAAATGGTTCTTTTAAAACTAACTTTGCTTTTCCATATTAGAATATTTTGAAGGAAAGATTTTTAGAATAGTTTTTTCTAAATCATGATAAAAAATATACTCCTGATTTAATGAAACCCGATGGCCCCTTCCACTTTCAGGTAACTTTGCACCTGGTTGTTGGGACATGCCCTTTGCTTGTTGGGACATACCCTTTGTTTGTTGCGACATGCTGTTTATCTGATAACATTGGAGTGGCCAGGGGCAGGTCGGTTCCGGGGGCTTGGGGTGGGGGATATTTTAAGGATTTCTCAGAACTAAGTGTAATATTCCCTCCCTATTCCTGGAATTGTGATACATATGTAACATTCTATGTAACAAAAAGGAGCCTCTTTTGGCTCCAATGTGTGCATGCATTTGGAGGAAATGATTCCCTCATGCACCCAGCGCTGAATAAACATACCTACTTTATAACCTTACTGGTTCTAAAGTCGTGATTCCGCACCTCATTTTGGCACCCCAGAGTGGACTCTCTCTGCTCAGCTGCCCAGACGACTGAGGAACAGATGTCCTTGCCACGGCCTGAGAATTCTCGGAGGAACTCCGCTCCCAGCCATTCACTGCAAAAGCAGACAAGAGCCATCTAAACTGCAGACAACGGTATGTTTACGGGGTAATGGGCTGCTGGTAAGGTACACAGAGACATCTGGCACACAGCATAGTCCCAGGGTGGGGTACTCAGTCTGATTAAGATGCCCCAGGAAGGGATCTGTCTAGAGTGGTAACAGGAGTGAGGGACAGGCCTTGGGAGACTATCAATAACTGGCATATAAGAGATAGTTTGCCTTCTGTAATAAAGTCCTGCTGGAGCACGCCTACTCTGCCCTGACCTGGACTTGTGAGAATCTCTTATTAAGGGCATTCACAGGACTTACAGGAATCTCTCCTTAGGGTAGTAGGGCAGTACACAAGTGAATTCCTGGCACGGACCCCTTATTAAGGGCAGTACGCAAGTGGGATAGCTATCATTCATGTCATCTGTTGTAACCCATAGGAATTGAAATAAGTTTTTGCATCTGGTACAGTGCATTGTGTGCTCATTTGCATTAGTTGGTTTTGTACTTGTGGCAAGTAGTTAATGGTTTATGGTTTATGCTACACATGGCCTCGGTTGTTGTTTTAAATTGATGCATTTTGTGCTGTGAGTGAATAGAATGATGGGATCTTTGTGTGACTGTGTGCCTTTGTGCCTGCAGGGTGTAAGTGAGACACAGGGCAGCTGTAAAGTGAGTGCGGAGTTCTGATCCATGGTTCCATGTTCTCCGTGAGGAGAGTGGCCGGAGATGAATGAAGCAAATGAGACTGATATGCTGAGTTGGATATCCTTAGCTGTTGGTAGGGTGGTAGCTGGAATAATAATTGCTGTGGTCATTTATCGCCGTTTTTGTGGTAACATATCAATTTCAAGTAAGATTAAATAGGGAACAAAAATGGGACATACCCAAGGTAAAGAAATCCTAAAGAAAAGCCTTTTAGGATGTATATTAGCACATTGGAAAGACATCGCTGGGGCTAGGGGCACAGAAAGTAAAAAGACCCTTACTAAGTACTGCAATCAGTGGTGGCCACTTTATGAACTGGAAAATTAAGCAAAATGGCCACTAAATGGGACCCTATAGTATAACACACTTCTACAATTAATGTTGTTCCTAGAAAGAACAAAGAGAAGTAGAATTTTTAGTGGATACAGGAGCAACCTATTTGGTCCTTAATCAGGCCTTGATGACCCTAGGAGAAGAATACGTTATGGTAAAGGGAGCTACTGGCCAAACTGAGAAAGCCTATTTTTGCAAGCCGCTAAAGTATAAATTGGGAGAAATGGGTGTTCACAAATTCTTATATTTTCCAGATTCACCCAAAGCCCTTTTGGGAAGAGACCTCCTGGAACAATCGCAGGCCACAATTAAGTTTAAGAATGGGGAAGTTACTCTGGAGGTAAATGATCAACAATATGTACAAATAATGAGCTTACTATTAACAGATCTTCCAATAAAAGGAGAAATCAGCAAGGAAATTACTGACCAGGTATACCCAGGAGTATGGGCAACGGGCATACCAGGACGAGCTAAAAATCCTATACCAGTTATAGTGAAATTGAAAGAGGGACAAAAGCCGGTAAGGATAAAACAATATCCTCTAAAGCAGGAGGATTGGGAATGTGTTCAACCCACTATTGAAAAATTTTTGGACAAGGGGTTGCTGAATGAATGTGAATCTACCTTTAATACCCCTATCCTTCCAGTGAAGAAACCAGATGGATCTCACCAGGTTTTACAGGATCTCAGGGCAATTAACAGAATAACCGAGGACCTATACCCTATAGTGGTTAACCCCTATACCTTGCTTACTACCATGACCCATGAATTAACCTGGTTAACTGTTCTAGATTTAAAGGATGCCTTCCTTTGCTTCCCTCTCCATGAGTCTAACCACAAACTGTTTGCTTTCGAATGAGAAAATCCCAAAAATGGCTGTAAAAGTCAATTAACTTGGACAGTGTTGCCTCAAGGATTTAAGAACAGTCCCATGATATTTGGCAATCAACTAGCCAAAGATCTTGAAAGCTGGCACCTGCCACCTGACAAAGGCAAGGTTCTTCAATACATAGATGACCTGCTTGTCACCACGGAGACCAGAGAAGGTTGTACAGCCTGGACGGTGAGTCTTTTAAACTTTTGGGGCCTACAGGGGTACTGGGTCTCCCAGAAGAAGGAGGAGGTAGTACAACAGCAGGTTGTTTACTTAGGCTACAAGATAAGTGTGGGGTTCTGTATCCTAGGACAAAGCTGAACGGAAACAATTTGCCAGACACCACAGCCCAGGACTGTGAAAGAACTATGCACCTTTTTGGGCATGACTGGATGGTGTAGACTCTGGATTTACAACTACGGACTCCTGGTGAAACCTTTGTATGACCTTATCAAAGCATACGCATGCAAGAACAGACTGAGATGGACCCCAGAAGCAATCAGGGCCTACACAGACTTAAAAAGAGCCCTGATGTCAGCACCTGCGCTTGGACTCCCAGACGTGAGTAAACCTTTCCTTTTATTCTCACCTGAGAAGCAGGGAATTGCTTTGGGATTCCTAGCCTAGGACCTCGGGCCCTATCAAAGAGCTGTGCCCTATTTCTCCAAGCAATTGGACGAGGCAGCAAAAGGACATCCAGGGTGTCTCAGAGCAGCAGCAGCTACTATCTTGAACATCCAGGAGGTTCATAAGTTCACCTTGGGCCAGAGAATGACCGTGCTTGTCTCTCACACAGTGTAGGCAGTCTGGGAAGCTAAAGGTAGTCACTGGTTGTCACCACAGAGGTTCCTGAAATACCAGGCTATCATGGTGGAACAAGATGACATAGAGATAGTGGTGACTAACATTGTCAACCCAGCTTCTTTACTAGATGGCAACCAAGGGGACCCTGTAGACCATGACTGCTTATAGACTATTGAAGTGGTATACTCCAGCCATCCAAACCTAAAAGACACTCCATTGGAGGGAGCCGATGACTGGTCCACAGATGGAAGCAGTTATATGGTAAGTGGCACCCGATACTCAGGGACAAAGTCCTGGACTCTGGGCCACTACTTGCTTCAACCTCGGCCCAGAAAGCAGAAATAATTGCCCTGACAAAGACCCTTGAGAAAGCTAAAGGATTGAGAATCAACATATTGACCAACTCTAAATATGCATTCGGAATGGTGCATGCTCATGGAGCTATTTGGAAGGAAAGAGGACTCTTGAACTCCCAAGGGAAAACCATCAAGCATGCCACAGAGATTCTGAAACTTCTGGAAGCTGTCCAATTGCCAGAAAAAGTGGCTATAATGCATGTAAAGTCACACCAGAAAGTACAGTTGGCCATAGAAAGAGGCAATGTGTTCGTGGACAGAGAGGCGAAACGAGTGGCACGAGCAGAACAGATAACCGAGGGAGCACTAATCCCAGACAGTAAGATCATACTGGAGGGAAAACCTCACTAGAATAAGGAAGACCTTAAACTTATAGGGGATTTAGAAGGGGCATATAACCAGGATGGATGGGCTGTTGCTCCACAACAGAAAATCATAGTTCCCTCACACAAGATATGGGCAGTAGTTCGAGAGGAACATAGAAAAGGTCATTGGGGAGCAGAAGCATGATGTAAATATTTGATTGGGAAAATCATTGCAAGAAACCTGTATACAACAGTGCTACAGGTAACACAACAGTATGATCTTTGCCTTCAGACTACCCCCAAAGGACGTCCAAAACTAGAAATGGGCCAGATAGGCAGAAGTAACTTGCCTGGGCAACAATGGCAAATTGATTTCTCAGAACTCCAAAGAAAAGGGAGGTACTTATATTTGTTGGTATTAACTGATACTTTTTTAAGATGGCCAGAAGCATTTCCTTGCAGGATGGCAAAAGCTCGGGAGGTCACCAAAGTCTTACTACAAGAAATCATTCCAAGATAAGACTTTGGAACCTCAGTGGAAAGGACCATTCCAAGTGCTGCTGACCTCATTCGCAGCTATCAAAATCAAGGAGCAGAATGCCTGGATCCATCACTCTCGAGTGAAGAAGGCTCCTAAGTCTATTCCTATCTCGGACATAATAGAAAAAGAATTTACTACTGGGAAAGAAAAGGGGGGAATTGATCTAAGGAAACATTAACCAGATGGTCCTCCCCACCCTCAGGAAACGTTGCACCTAGAGGTTGAGACATGCCCTGCACTTCGTTTGTTGAGACATTCCCTGTGCTTGTTGGGACATGCCCTGTGTTTTCTTAAGACATGCCATTTATCTGATAACATGGGAGTTGCTAGGAGAGGGTCGGCGCCTGGGGGGCTTGGGGTGGGGGATATTTTAAGGATTTCTCAGAACTAAGTGTAATATTCCCTCCCTATTCCTGGAATTGTGATACATATGTAACATTCTATGTAATAAAAAGGAGCCACTTTTGGCTCCAAGGTGCACATGCATTTGGAGGAAATGATTCCCCCATTCACCCAGCGCTGAATAAACATACCTACTTTATAACCTTACTGGTTCGAAAGTCGTGATTCCGCGCCTCAACAGTATCCATTATATCAGGTCACTTGCTCATGCAAGTTCATTGATATTATATTAAGTGCCCTAAAATTCTGCAGATGAAGTCGTATTGTATAAAGGAAAGGAAGTTACGGCCAAAACACTTCTGTATATAAAGTTATGAGGTTTTGTTTGTTGCTTTTTAAAAAATTTTCAGCTATTCTTTGGCAATTTTTATTTTTAGCAATTCTACACTAAAACAGTAGGGTACATCCTTCTTTCTGGCCAACTCCTACTAGCCAGATTTTGCTAGCAGAGAAATTCCCTCAGCTGTCAACTGCAGAATAGTTCAAAAGCTGTTCCATGACTGCAGTTGCACTGGAGGAAAGCAGTGTAAACGATGCTTCCCTCCTCATGAGAAAACAGACTAGGAAAGACTGGGAAATTTATTCCATCACTCAGTTTCTATCAGTTGAGAAAGCAGAAGAGTCTTCAGGGAAAGAAGGAAATAGTGTCTACTTCACAATTGCCTGAAGTCTTGCTTCTCTGGTGTGGCACTTTGGAGAGGATATAGAGATAAAATGCAACACCCCCATATTTCCCACAGTTGGTAGTTACTGATGTGTACAGACTCTGCCTTCATGGCTATTGAATACTCTGTTAGCCATACTGACACCTGGGGCTGAATATGCTTTTCAGATTTTCAGAAACATTTTTTCTGAAAAAAACATTCTTCAAATGACTGTTTCAATGTATGTATGCAGCAGAGGAGAAAATGGTATTTCAGAAGAATAGTTTACTGAACTAAGAACACTGTGATCTGAGCTTTTCAGAGATCTCAATGACTATGTTCTCTTCTAAGATCAAGTCAGATTCCCACTGAATGGGACACAATTTAAATTCATGTTGGCTTCACAAAATGGAGGATGGAACCTAATGTTTGTAGCTTTGCATGCTAAACACTAGCATCTGCAACTAAAATTGTCTTGGTTTTGATGAAACCATATGACATGAAGTTAAGACATTGTACATAACGCAAATCTGTCACAAAAATAAATCAGAAGCATGCTTTGCTGTGTGCAGCCACAAAATACGCTGCTGTATCTGGGTGGCAAGCTGACAGGGACAATCTTTTTCACAGATCAGTGACAAAGTGCTTTGCAAAACTTACACTGTGAAGTGACACACAGGTTTCAGCACAACTGAAATATTAAAGAAAATGGATTCAGCAACATAATAATTTGAGGCATGTAATTAGCCAAAATTTCTGCTTCTTTCTAAAGTAATGACAACAGCACAAACAAAAGTCACGAACAATACATTAAAGTGTAAACTGTTTTCTGCTCTTTGTTTCATAGAGATTGATCATGCAAATAATCAGTTTTGACCCATGAGAACAGAAATCATTAACTCCATGATGAGGAATAGGAAGAAAAAATCAATCTCATCAATAAGAAAAATGAAAACCTATATTTCTACAATAAGTCTAGGAATACTTAACTCACTAGTATGGTACTGTATGGATTATATCAGTGCACTGACTGATGTTTTTAGTATATTTCTCCTTTAAACAAGTGGGGGGGTTTATTTTTGTTTTGTTTTGGTTTTGTTGCTTTTCTCCTTATCTGATCATGAAGAAAACCATAAAATACTCCATTTATTTTGCGCTCATTCTAAAAAAATACAATCCAAAGAGATATTAATTGACATAAAATTAGCATGAGTGAGATGTTGGTAAGTTTTTTCTCTTTTCTACTCTGTAACACTCTGCAGTCACTGGCTTAATGACTTTCTTCTGGACACTCCCTGTTAGGAAAGTATTCTGTTTGTCATGAGAATCACCAGAATAGGTGAAGCCAGAGGAGACTCTACTTCAGGAGTTTATCTTTGATAGCCACTTGCAGAACCTTCTTGAGAATGTTGCAAATACTTTAATAAAATGTTTGAGTCCTAGAACATTATTTTGATTTTAGTTTAAAAGTATGATTTTGATTTAACATGCAGCTACAGTAGCTATGAGAATATAAAGTACACTAAGTCCCTTAGGATTAAGCAACTAGTATGCTGTGTGCCTTGAACACTATAACAATCATTATGGACTCTGAATTAACACAATAGGTACTGGTTGTGGATCTTGAGTTGAAACAATAGGTACCAGAAGAAACTGGTCTTTATGACTTTACAGACGCTCAGTGCTTACAACACAGATTGGTCATCTGTTTTGCAAGATGAAGAGTTACGCTTTATTTAGCCCCTTTTTCTATGAAAATTATTCCTTATCTTTGCTTATTCTATTTACTCTTCTAGTCTACCACAGATGTCACACTAACATAATTGCAGATAATGTATTTTCTTCTTTATTTGTCCTGAAAATTCATGATTTTATTGGTCTTTTTCACCAGCTATATATACTGTGCTGATCTTTGTAGAGACCTCTTCATGGTGAGTCTCAAATATATTTGCTGAGTGAAAAGAGCTAGTATGGAGCCCATCACTGTATCTTTTCTGTACGTGTTATCTTATACAATGCATGCATAATCTGTTTTCTACATGGCTACCAGGGTGCATGATTATCACATTATTAAATCAGACAGTTGTATTCCCAGCAAAAAGGTCACAGACTCCACCAAGTGGCATTTACTTTCATTTTTTTTTTTTTGTTAGGCCTGTGCCAGGAAAAGTGTGCTAAATGTGGACTTCCAAAATGTCACAGGAGATAGAAGGTATGGCTAACATCTAATGCATAAAGCATTAACCATCAAAGGCTCTAAACCACTGGTAACTATACAAAACATGAAGAAGCTGGGAGCTCTTCCATAGGTGGAAGAATGGTCCATTCCATGACCTGCTAAAAAGAAATCTAGGCACATAAGGCACTAAGAAAAGACACAAAAATAAAAGTTATGGTGGGAAATAGAACACAAAACAGAACAGGTAAGAATTATACAGCAAAGATTGTAGTTCACTGTATGCTTGTGATTAGGTATAGTGACCATTTCAGTTGTCTGTGAATTAATTGGTACAATTCTATAAAATGTAGAATGACAGTTTAGGTGATTTTCACTTGCCTTATGCTAAGGAAATGTTTCTTAAACAAGTGGGTATTATAGTCTGTGATGGAGAACAATGTTTTCAAAATTAAATTGCTGAGAAACAGTATTTTGGAAGGATTGTAATGTTGACAGTTCAACGAACAGTTCCAACTATAAACAGAGTGGGAAAATGTATTTTGAGGGTGTCAAAAATATCTTTTCTCTCTTCAAGTTTCTGTTACAAAACAAATTTAAAACAATTTATATTTTAAGACAGTTTTACCTGTGTTAAATGATATATATTTTGATAATAGCAAAATGTTTCATGCTGAATGAAATTAAATTTTGAAAAGGACATAAATTTATTGATATGAAAAATATATTTGACACAAAGAAAACATTACAAGCTGGCTACTGAAAAATACATTATTCAGCAGCTCAAATTATAAAATGAACAGCTCACCAAAATAAATATATTTGTTTAAAGAATGTATAAATATGTCGATTCAATAAAAAGAAAAGTAAACTCATACAATAGAGATTTTTATCAGTAATGTGCTCTGTCTGGGTTTACAAGATCAGACATTACAGTCCTAGGATTCTCCTTGCCTACAAGTAATGGTTATGACACTAAATTATGAAATACTCTATAATGACTTCCTAAAATAGAGATCAGTCTTCAAGTTGACTATATGTTATATTCTTTGTATGTTCCTTCTGTTGTTGGCATCGTATCTTTAAACACCACACTCCAGAATACAAAACTACTCTAGGTACCTTATCCTCATTTCAAACCAACACTATTCAAAATATGGATCTCTTTATGTAATCCCCACTGAATATATTCTCAATGACTAATAGTATATTTTATTGTTAGTGTTGCTAGAGTAGCGCTTGTTTTTTGTCAGTTCTGAATGTTGTAATTTTCCTCTCCGACATTAGAAATATACTTCCTTTTGATTTGCCATATCTTTACAGTGCTTCTTGTCAGCAGATTCTCTAACAACTAATTTCAAAAATGTTAATTCAGTTGAAGGTAGTTGACGCAATGCATAAAATTATGTATTCATCAGCATTATTGCCAAATGCAACCTTCCAAAAAGTCTCCTCAGGATAGCAGATCTTAATTTCCCTGTTTTCTCCAGATTCTCTCAGGTCATCTATTTTAAAGTAACTCTGGCTTCAGCAAAATCCTCTGAGTAACTCCTGTCACTTTGTCACAAGCTGTTCATGTATCATAAATTGTCTTTTGTGCCCCAGATCCTTTTGCCTATAATTATGAAACCAAGTGAATACA
This sequence comes from Tyto alba, assembly GCF_018691265.1. Taxonomy (NCBI): domain Eukaryota; kingdom Metazoa; phylum Chordata; class Aves; order Strigiformes; family Tytonidae; genus Tyto; species Tyto alba. The sequence goes on along the minus strand of NW_024881318.1, from coordinate 41,398,837 downwards.
TTTGTAGCTTGGACATTCTAACCTGCTCACTATCATGCTGTGACTTTTTCGTGTTTGGGGAAAAATGTCAATTGGCATTTCTGGATTTCCCTTCAGCTAAGAAAAGTTTTGGAGTCTAAATTCTGCCTTTTTCTTTCTACTCTTTTGGTATACAGGGCAATAACCAATTCTTGTTTTTCTCACTTTATTGTTCATGAAATTGGGATGTTTCTCTACACATCAGTGTCTCTGAGATCAGATTCAGTCCATTTTTATGCTGCAGGCTTTGTATTTCAGTATTCTTGCTTTCCTTCAAGAGCCTCAAGTCCCTCAAGAACGCATCCTGTTCCCTGTAGAGTTTTTGCAGAGCTTTACTGAGAAATTTTTTTGTAAGACAACATTCCTTTCATGGAGAAAAAGAAATAAGAAAAGTATTGTAGGAAGGCAGAATAGCTTTTGTGAAACCAGCTGACATAGTTGAAAGGGAATGCTTTCAAGAACAAACCCCCTTTTCTTTAAATCTGAAATAGGAGTCCGGGCAAGCTTAGTGGGTTTGGAGTAAAGTTCAAAACAAATGCTTCAGACTTGATTGATTTATTCAATGTCAAATGATCTACTAACATTTATGGAAGAAAATAGTTTTCTCAGTTATTCTTAGCTTATCTGAGAGAATTACAATAGTCATCAAATGCCTTATTTACAGTAATTTGGGAGTGTGGGAGGGGGGTGGAATATTCACACCCTGCCTTCCCCATTTCTGAGCCACATCAAGAGCATTGATGTCATGCTATATGTGTCAGTGACAGCAGTAGATGTTTTGTTGCTTCAAATAAGGCTACACAGCTGGTTCATAAAGCTGATGTCTGCAGCCCAATTGGCATGGGAGATGAAGGGTGGCATCACTTTCTTAAGATTGAAATATAAAACAAAATTTGGTGTGGAAAAGAGTATTAAAATTTACAATTTGGAGCACATGCTCCAAGTATCTGTCAGGAAACTTTTCAGGCAGCCTTTCTTAGAAATTGATAGAGTATTCTTTTTAATTGTCTTGTACATTACCATTAACAGTCAGGATGTTGTTATTTTCTCTTTTCCTCCTAATAATTAGTCTTGCCCAAGCAATCTTTTGACAAGAGAATTGTAATAAGACTGGAAAGTAATTCCTGACCAATGTAAACAAGAAGTGAAGAAATTAGAAGTTGGAAGCAGACAGCAGAGCAAATTCAAATTAAACCAGCCTAAATTTACTTTGGAATCAGGGTGTTCATCACAGAGAAGTTGTAAATGGACTTATTCTCAATAAATATCAGTGACTGTTAGTAACAGTCTAAAGTAAGCAGATGACACTGAGAAAGATAGTGATATGAGACACCAAATCCCTAAAGAAGTAAACTGAAGGAAGATGACTGACAGCCCATTCCTGCACTTTCCCACCTGGTGGATAATTCAGCTCCCATGTTCTGGCAACTGCAACAGATAAGATGAGATGTCAACACCTAGTACCTGACAGACCACATCTCAGCCCACTGCAGTCTGTATTAGGCAACAGGGTAACTGCTGTGCACTTGTCTCTTGTATGTGTTATAATACTTTAAGGGCACTAGCTTAGGGCTAAGGTTAGGACTAAAGCTAAGGTTAGGGTTTAGGGTTATGGTTTGGGTTAAGAGTTCAAGTTAGCATCAGCAGTAGGGTTAGGCTTCAATTTTGTGATAGGGATTAGGGTTTAGGTTTAGGGTTGTTGTTAGGGATATTGTTAACAGTTGTTACCATTGGGTTTTTGGGTTAGGGTTAGTGTTCTAGAAAGAACTCAGTAAAAAAATCTCAACTAAAAGACTTGAGGTTTATATAATCTTAGGATTTTTAGTGGTATAAATATTAACTGGTTTGGTCCCTAATGCATAGAAACTGACCCTAGCATGATGTGCATTATGAACTTAACTCTAAACAGATATACATACCGGTTTGTGAGAGAGAGGAAGAGAGAGACCAGTTCTTTAGATAGCCATAGTGGCAGATAAATATATCTAGTGTCATATATGCATATTAATACTAGTAATATCTGTTTTTTTCTGGGGATGAAGACCTCTATGAACTAAGTACAGTGCAGATGGTGAAGAAATCGTTTATTCTCCTCAACTAGGGAACAGATCTGCCCTGGCATCCTTTGGTATATATTTCAGCCTGGATGCTGGAATTAGATTTAAAAGAAAAGCTGGAGAACCTGGGAAGCATTTAGCTCTTTGACACCAGATCAAACTGTTTTGCACTACTTTCTGCCTCTCTTCTTGTTTAGAACTTCACTAAGGCTGCCACTGTCAGAATTTAGTAGGAGGGAATAAGACTATGTTTACCTCATACTATAAAGTAAAATGCACATGCAGGCCTGTGTTCAGCACCATACACTTGTGTCTATTTTGTGACCTTGAGCACATGTTCACAATTCCCATTGACATAAAGGGATAAATTGTCCTCAAATATCTCGGGAAACACTGTTGTCACCTGACTTTCTCATGCTATAAATTAAGAAAATATTGTCAGCTGTGGCTGACCTGGAGAGCTGAATAGCCTGAATAATTTTAACTTGAGATGATTAATCATGCAAAACAGTCTAAATGAATACAGAAAACCACAGTTCACAATATCTAGTATGAGTATAATCAACCTCTGAACTAGAACACTCTGAATGAGCATGCTCTGAGCACCAAACGATGGAGCAATTATATTAATAAGATGTATCTCGTTGTGTGTTGTTCTAGGACACTTTTATCAATGAGATGTTTACTTAAATGAGTTTATCCCTTCTAGTAAGATGAAAATAAATATGCTATAACTTTGCAATTAATTCAGATCACTTAACAAACTAAAATACGTTTAGAACATTTCCCTCTGGTGGATGAAATAAAACTAGAGGACTTCAATACCTTTGTATAAGTGTGGATATTGCAAACCAACTTTCATAGGAACTAGATAAATCAAATGAAAATAAAATAATGCATGAAAATAAAATTAAAAAAATAAAAAAAAATACAAAACCCTACACTGTGGTTAAAGTTTAAGCAAGCATATAAAAATTATGTCATATTTCAGAATTTGATCAAGCAAAACAAAACACCAGGGTTCATTTAGTCTTAAGTTATGTAAAGCTTTGCTCTGGTTCAAATTTTATCTCAAATGTATTTCCCATTTTTTACTCCCACCTGAATGTTTCTGACTTTTCAATCTTTCTAGCTTTTTCAAAACAATAACAAATAATGATTACTTCTTAAATAATCACAAACAATGAGATTTCTCTGTCTGTTTTCCAGAATTAAATATATGAAAATATAGTAACTTTTCTTCCAGCATACATAATGTAATATTTAAAATAGGATAGTATCCTTCCTCTAGGTAACTCACTGAATTTTGTTAACTTGCCACAAACAGATCAAATGACAATGTTAGACTGTCTTTTGCAAGTTCTTTGGCACTTCTGTTTAATTCTTGGTCATTTTTCTATCACTAATGCAGTCTAGATTTTTGAAAAAAAAACATAAAAGTTTTTAAAAAATCAAACCAAGTCCATAATTTACTATTACTATCTTTTTGCACATCCTCAGCTAAATGGTGGATTTTTTTTTTTTCATTCATTAATGGTATTATAGAAACAATATTGACACAAACAATCATATACTTAGAATTCTTCTGTACTTGAGTTCTTCAAGCAGTTTAACCTGGAAAATGAGAGAAGGAAGTTGCTTTGTTTGCATCCACCTTTAAAAAACATTTTTGGAATTGTTTTCAAATTTAAACTTTGCCCAGATATGAGTTAAAAACTTAAAATAAACCTAACCACATATTTTTAATTAAATTAAATTTGTAACTTTGTTTTAATTTTTGAAAATAGTTCATGTTTATTTTCCTGTTTCAGCCAAGTGATGGGTTCACCTTGGCTGGATGCCACATACCTACTAAGCTGCTCTATCACTCCTCCTCCTCAACTGGACAGGTGGAGAAAAATAGAATGAAAGGCTCATGGATTGATGTAAGGACAGGGAGATACTCACCAATTACTGCCAAAGGCAAAACAGACTCAATTCAGGAAAAAATAATTTAATTTATTAGCAGTCAAATCAGAGTAGGATAATGAGGAATAATCCCAAATTTTATAAACAGCTTCCCCCTCTCCACCTCCCTTCTTCCCAGACTCAACTTCATTCCTGATTTCTCTACCTCCTCCTCCACAGTCATACAAGGGGTGGAGAACAGGGGTTGGGATCAGTTCATGACGTGTCTCTGTTGCTTCTTCCTTCTCAGGGGAAGAATTCCTCACACTCTTCCCCTGCTCCAACATGGGATCCTTCCCATGGCAGACAGTTCTCCATGAACTTCTCTAACATGGATCTTCATTGGTCTGCAATTCTTCAGAAACTGTTCCAGTGTGGGTCCCTTCCACGTGTTCTTTCCACAGGGTGCAGCCCTTCAGGAATGGACTGCTCCATCATGGGTCCCCCACAGGGTCACAAGTCTTTCCAGCAAATCTGCTTCAGCGTGAGGTCCTCTCTTCATGGGGTCAGTTGTCCACAGGATCACAGCCTCCTTTGACTGCATCCATCTGCTCCAGTGTGGGGTCCTCCACGGGCTGCAGATGGGTATCTGATCCACCATGAGCCTCCATGGGCTGCAGGTTGACAAGCTGCATCACCATTGTCTTCACAATGGGCTGCAGGGAAATCTCTGCTCCAACACCTTGCACACCTTGTCACCCTCCTTCTCTGACGTTGGTGTCTACAGAGTTGTTTCTTCACAAATTCTCACTCCTCCAGCTGCTGTTGCACAGCAGCTATTTCTTCTTCTTAAATATGTTATTACAGAGGTACTACCACCATCATTGATGGGCTCAGGTTTGGCCAACAGCAGGTCCCTCTTGGAGCTGGCTGGCCTTGACTTTATTGGACATAGGGGAATCTTCTAGCAACTTCTCACAGAACACACACCTGCAATCCCCCACTACCAAAGCCTTGACACACAAACACAATACAATCCACCAAGCCAAAAACATAATATTTTTGTACAACTATAATGTTTACCAAGTTTTAAATTCAACTAAAGGAAGTGATTTCAACTTAATTTGTGATTTCAACTTCATCTACTGGCAAAACATGCTTCTAGAACTTAGGAAATAGAGGTTTCTTTTAAAAGCTATTATATGAATTATGTTTCACAGGCAATGACCTTTTCCAGAAATTTAAGGCCACAGTCAGCCACAGCTTAATTTGCATTTTATCAGGAACAAAATAATACACAAATCCACTCAAAATCAGCCAACCAGAAACAAATAAAACCTCCCTTCTTTTGTCTCTAATTTCCAGGAGTGTTTCCTTCATAGGAATTGGAGGAAAAATTAAACTCCTTTTTCATTTTAGTATTGTAGTCTAGTTGTTTCTAACTCCTTTAAGAATATGGATGATGAAAATAAGGTTCCTTGAACACCAAATAAAACATTCAGTGATGCAACTAGCTGTCACTCTTCAAACCAACTCTAAAAATAGGATTTATCCTGATACAAATTAGAGACATGATTAGTGACATTTTTGCATCATCTCTTTTCTTCTCTTCTGTTACTACAAAAGTCTAAAGATTTGTGGTTTTATCCATTCCCATTTTACTTCTGCCCTCCTTAGCAAAATTCTCTCTCCAATAAGTACATATATATTTAGTCTCCACTTACCCCAGTCTTTCATACGCCAGTCTCTTCTGTACCCGTGTGTAAAAATGTGTGTTAGTTTTATATTTCATGTAATATATAAAAATTTTATAATAAACTTAATTAGAAATTATATATTAAACTTATATTTAGATGTGAATTTATATTCCTTGTGTCTTCAGATTTGGACTCCAAGGTTTTCTGTATTTTCTGTGGACTATCCAATTTAGATTGTAGTACAAATTGTAATCTCCACATGGCTGCCACAGAGGCATGACTTCTCTTGAGGGGAGAGATAAAAAGGGTAGGGGAAAAGGCAGAGTGCAGAAGAAGAGATCCCAAGATAGATCTGCTGGGATTTCTGTTTCTCTTCACTGCTGAAGTATATCCAGTGGTCCCTGTCCTCTATTTGAAAGTCCACTAGACAGTTTGGGAACCCGATACAGAAAACTGGTGTTTAGTTATACTTTTATTTATCTTCTCACGGTTGCTTATACCATATTCCTAGACAAATACTGCCATTTCATAAAAGAAAGATCAGACAAGCAGAAGAAGAAATAAAAGAAACAACAAAGAAGTACAAAACTACGCAGAATCTAGCAAATGTCTACATTTTTAGTATTTTGCTGTACTGTTTTGTGGACTTACCATGTTGCAGTTTTAACTCAATAAGCATTAAGCATTAGAAATGCATTTATCACAAAACCAAGAGACGTATATGTATTGGTCACATTAAGAATGTTTTGATCAGTGACCTGAGGTCATATTATTCATTTGGTTCCACCTGTAATGCCTAAAATCAATAAAACTAAATACCAGGGTAGCTTTGGAAACAGGATCATTTATCAACCAGGCAAAGCACCTCATTGCTTTATAATAAGGTAGAAGCCTAGTGAAGACAAAGATTACTAAAGTGAGGAAAGATTTTATACAATTGTGAGGGACAAATGTAAAGGGGAAATGGGAGCAGAGATAAGCTACTTGATGATGTGTTATGGAAAAATATTTTGAAATAAGTGGTATTCACTTAAAATTAAAATGAAATATTATTTTGCAGTAAGATGCACTACACAAAATGGTTTGGCAAATGGTTCCGCAGAAGTTAATTTGCAATGAGAGGATGTAAAGCAGAGTTGAAATGATGGGAAAATTCACAAGAAAAAGAAAGTGATACAACCATACAAAGATTTCATTTACTCAAACATTAGAGAAATTAGGCTTTCATTGTGAAACTACGAAAAAGAACAAAAGGCAGAGATAAGTCAATATTCTGGAGAAAGTGGAAAGAAAAGTTGTATTAACAATATTTCAATTAATTTTTATCATAATTATTTAAACAACAACAAAAAAAAAAGACCACCTGTTGTTAATCATCTATTTATATGCTTATTTACTCTGTGCCTTTGTGGAAAATGTGGCTCTAGATGTTTTCTTCTCCAAATATTGACATATATTTGTTATCCCCAACTAAACAATGTTACTCAGTTGTTATTTGTATACATTTACATGCATGTACTGGTGCCAGACCAATACCTAAAGCACAGTTTGTTTCACTTAAAGAAACAATAAACAGTAAAAGAGAAGATTCCCTTGAAGTTATTTTCAAATGATGTCACAATACTACCTTTTTTCCCCTTATTTTCTAGCTGGATCTTCCTAATGATTATCCAGTAGTCCTGATGAGAACTCTGCAATTCAATTCCTTGTATTAACTCTGGTAATAAAACCTTTCTATTGATATCTTAGATCTTGATTCAGCTATGAAGAAATCTAATTAAACTAATTCTGTTTTATGTATTGTTTCTTGGTTCTTTATGTTAATATTTGTAATTACAAAAAATACAAATAAATTTCATAATATTTCTTTATTGTTTTAAAACACTAATGTTTAGATTATGTCATTTTTATATCATATAACTCACAAATCATTTTTTTTACTGTTAAACCAAACCTAGACTGACTTTCAATATGTATACCTCAATATTAGACCTATTTGAGTTTGCTGACACTATACAAAATGTCAACAAAGCAAAGGAGCAAAAGTTTTTCAGGCACAGGTCACATTCTTCTTAGGTTAAGTGACTTCTCTATTTTGATTAATGAAGACCAGTTTTTCAAGTACAGAGACATTTTTACGACCTTCAAAATGCATTGTATCATCCATACATTTTTGTCCATTTCTGTTTTCCATTCAGTGCTTCAACTGTGTACTAAAGTCAATTTAGTCATTAAGAAAATCCACTTGTTTAAATCTAGCTTTTCTTCATTTGGAATATCAATATATATACTTAATGTATAATTATGCATATTAATTTCCATAAACTTTAAAATTACTTGCTTTTTATATTTCTGTTTACCATTAATTCTAAAGACATGGCACTGTCTTAGAATACTTTTTCTTTTGCATGAAGGCTCAGTGAAATTAATGGAAATAAGGTCTACTATTTAGTATGAACTAGAATCACAAAACCAAAGTGAGATTTAAAAAGTAATTGTTCACAGAAAAAAATGTAAAATATATGCTTCATTAGTTATTTAAATATTCCTCCTAGTATTTTTTTTTAAAGAATAGCTATTTTGTTACATCAAAATTTACACTATCATTACATCTTCCCCAACTGATCTTTTTTTAAAGTATAACTCCAATAAAATAGTATTTTAGCACAAAAATCCTGACAGAATCTTAAATACAGTGCTGCAACTGTGACAATATTATATGTGCAATGAACTATCAAAGACAATAAAAGAAGCCACTAATATAAATTGTTTTAAAATGGGAGATAGGCACATATTTGGAAAAAGAAATATTATGGGGCTAGAAATGCTAAATCAATGCAAGGATGTGCAGTAAATGCCAACTTACAGAGCTGCTAGAAGATTTACTGCAAAATCTCAATGCAGTTTTATTTTTTCTTAGAGCAAAATGAAGTTATTACCAGATTCTGTGCCAGATCTTATGGATCATCATGACAAAGTAATAACAAATTGACATTTAGTGTGTCAAGTCAACAAATTGACCTTCCACTTTCCTACACAAAATATAATGTCTTACATTTTATGTTAATATCATCCAGTCTTTTTACAGAGGTAGTTGTCTGATATGTACTTTCTACAGCCCTGGACTACAACACCAGAACTTCTGTCCAGCAGAAAATGTGTAAGCACTAAGCAATTCTTTTTGCCAGTGTTACACATCTTTGCAAATCTGCAGATCCTGAGTTTCAGTGTTCATATGTAGTTCCTACAGAAAGAAAAATACTCATGGGCACATTTTGCAGTGCATTTATTTTATGAATATTATATCTTGCACATCTTTGCAAATCTGCAGATCTTGAGTTTCAGTGTTCATATGTAGTTCCTACAGAAAGAAAAATACTCATGGGCACATTTTGCAGTGCATTTATTTTATGACTATTATGTCAAAAAAGTATAACATCAACTGAAAAAAAAAAAAAGGGGGAGTTGTTCCTTTATATCTAACAAGAGTGTCATATATGATATTGAATAGTGAATACAAATATGTGAATTATTTTTATTTAAAACAGCAAACCTGTTTTGAAGAGTGAGTTAATAGGACTATAGCACATCAAAACGTAAGTAATTTTAATTTCATCCTTTTTTTCCTAATTTTACCTGTAGGTTTTGATATTAGATTTTTCCAAATCAGATTGCTACTCAAGAAGAAAGCTATGGCTATTACGATGACTGAAAAATAACATTTCCTTTTACTGAAAACCAGCTAGAAAGGTTTGATTTGTTTAGTTGGCAAAATAACAAGAGATCAAATGCTTACTGTTCATAAACACTTTCAATGGGAAAAATTACAAGGTTAAAAAAAAATAAATTCCTATAAACTAAGTAAAAAACAAGTATACATTGCTAGCCAAATAAAACTTTAAGTTGAAAGTTAGAACTTTCAGCTGCCAGACTAGTAAGGCATAGAACATTCTGATGTGAGGAGTGTGATTGGAAAGGACAGGTGGAAAGGTGTAGGAGGAAACTATTACTGACACTGTGAGCAGTGTGAATGAGGACGGTCTTGACCAGACAGGAATCTCCTGCCTTGGCCTTTCTTGTTATGTCTCTTGAATCATTTGCTAGTATGTGTGAATGCAGTGGAGGAGAACATTTGTCTCTAGAATGACTGATGAAGTGTACAGAATTTATTTGGCTTGTGGAGGTTGAAGGGAGAGTATTTCCTTTTACAGCTTATTCCATCTTCTCTTCTGTGAATTACTCAAGTTTCCAAGCTTACCTTGAGTCCCTCTGAAGGCATGCAGCCAACCTAAATGGTTTTCCAAAATGTCAATGCCTCAGAATATGATAAAGACAGTAATGAAAATTTTCTAAACTCTTCAGTTCTGCAAATAGAATAATAGTTCAAATAGTGCAAATAGAATAATTTTAAAATGTTAGGGATAGCATGAGCAAATAATCAGACCCAAGTGTATATGCTAGTCAAGTAAGAAAATTACATATTAATGACTTTTTGAAATACACTGAAGGTCTTTCTTCTGTAAGAGTTCTTACAGATGTGTTTAGAAGTTCTGGCTATGGATGGGAGTCTCCGTCTTGCAGGTGATGGGTGTATAAAACAAATTCTGTATAAGTAAGGTGTAGCATGTCTGTAAAGAAATTACAACATCCTCGTGGTTAAGGTCTTTAGTGAAATGTATCTACTGATATTGCCTGCTTTGTTTTTAATCAGTTATGAATATTTTCATTGAATTTGCTAGATTTTAATTCTGTTTGTAGACATGTCTGTTCCTTTGCAATCTGGCCTACTGCCTATACTCACACTTCCTCCAGATCTTATGTATTTTTCTACAGCATAATTGCAAACAAGGCTCTGATGAACTTGGTACAAACAAAAATGCTTTTCATATATGCTTGAAAAATGCATTAAATAACATTTGCTAAAAAGAAACTGGCAAAAAGATTCCAACAGCTACTCTTCCACTGTTTATTCTCACCACATCTGTTACTGAGCACTCAATACATGCTTGGAAGGAATGGGAGAAAGGGCAACTGAGTTGACTTTTCCAATAGTAAAATGATACTATTGTGTTAACCCTCTCAGAGGTGATGGTAAGCCTATGTCATGTCCTATCCTTTCAAATTTTATTTTCCTGAGATCGGGATTTACTTTGATTTATTATATGGCAGGAATTAGTACATTGTTTCATACTTACATCTAACTACAGTCACTGCACCAGGGCCCATAGTATGTTTAAAGACATGTGTGATTTGGAAAATAAAAGCACATCATACCTATTATGTGCTGAATGATGAGTTATATTCTACCTACCAGCCAGCAGTTCCACTCACTATTTATATATCTGAGAGGCACAGTGTCAGTATGGAAACAACCACTAAACTGTTGAGCCTGTTCAACATTTTTCACTTGAGCCATCCAGAAACACATTATCACACTTGATCTTAATTGAGGCTTTGGGAGAGATTAGTTAGTTTTCTGGAAAAAAAAAAAAAAAAAAAAAGTGGAGTGAATTTCTGGTAAAGAATTAGAGAGTTGTTTACATATTTTGGTTTTAGAGATAGTTTCTCCACCCCGCTCTTAACCTCCCTTCAAATCTTCTTCCATCAGACAAAATCACTGAAGACCTACAGCTTATTTTCCCTGACAGTCACAGCATCTGGCAGAGATAGCATATTCGTCCCTGTTTGGTATATCCCTAATAGATATGCCCAGGGATTTATAAAAGAGTCTTTTCAACTTCATTACCATTAATGTATTCAGTAGTGGAAGCTCAGGAAGGAACAAGAATGTAACTGTGCTATATAAACTAATTAATGTTTGTCACATGCATATTACTTTGATTTTCTTTCCTTGATGTTATCACTTTTTCATATCTTTTGGCTGTACATTATAAATCTGATATGGGAATAGCAATATGGAGTACATGCAGTTTTTCTTTAGCTGGTTGACCTGTTTCTCATCTAGTTCTTGCAAAAAACCCTAACCTGTTCTAAACACACACAAAATGTACTTGTTCACAGGCAGGTCTCCCAGAAATATTAGCTTTTTAAAAGGATGACCTTCCATGTTACATTTTTGGTACTAAATAAAAAGAACAGGCAATCATTCTCTGGGCCAAGATCATCTTGTACAGTGCAAATTTTATCCATCCTTTTGGACAGTAAATTCTTTTACTCTCCCTCCTCTATTGGGAATAATTATGAATACTTCATGAACTTGGTGTTTTCCAACACTGAGGAGACTGTTAGTTGGCAGGGATCAAAACTATGCCATTGATGTTAATCATAACTTAAATAGTATGGATGACTGTGTGACAGTGTTTGGGCCCATATTCTGTCTTCATTTGTTTTCCTAGCATAAGTATAACCTTCATGTTAGGCGGTATATAACCTATATATATATATATAGGTAAATGTAGACAGGAAGGAAGGAAAAAGTTAACTTTTTATGAATATCCTATGAAGACAATCAAGAGACTTAGTTCCCAATTGTACTGAGAATCACAGTTATCACCAGCTTGAGGAGAACATGCACTATTTGAACACATTCCTTCAGCTAGTGTTTCTATACAGCAATCACTGTAAGGTTCCTGCTAGTGCATAAAATTAACATATCTATAAGATTCTTTTCTTAAGTAAGAAAAGTATTATCTCCCTGGCCCTGAAGAAGTAGCAACAATGTCTGGAAAATATATCAAAGCCATTAACTTTCAATTGAGATGTTCTGGTTTAGCAAGCTACCCTTGTAAAAAATAAAGACAGGTCTTGTCCTTAATGACTACCTTCAATATTTGCTCAGTTGTATGCTGAAAAGGAGGTAGAGGTAGCTTGAGGTAAAGGGTTCTGTAAGTGTGTCTAAGCATTGATATATTTAAATAAAAAAGCACATATTTATGCAGATGATATTTAATCAGGGATAGTAATTAAAGATCTCTTTCAGGATTTGCCCATGCAAGTTGTCAAAACAAGAAATTAAAATAAGATGTGGATTATGTGAGTGTTCTTACATCTTCTTCATAGTGAGGGTAACAGATTAATAATTCTATTTTGAATTACAGCTAAATAATATAATTGTTGCAAGATATCTTAGAAAAATACTTATATTTCATTATTTTCAGAAAAAAAACCAAAAAAACAAAAAACAAAACAAAACTAGATGGGAGCAGAGTTAAAATTTCCATCAAATGTACCTCTCCTTTAATTTTTTGCTTGTTTGGTTTTAATTATAACATCTGGAGAGTAAAAAAAAAGAAAATTCAAACTCTGGAGACCAGATGAGAGATTCAGAAACACATATATGCATGGACACTTAGGTTAGGATTTATCTGACTAAATATAGTGATATATATTTCAGTATGTAACTTTTAGTTCACTTTATAATCAAAGAAAAGACACAGATCCTTCTAGGAAATATTTAATATCATACAAATAAATACTTATAAATTAACTCTAAATCTCCAAAATTGATTCTATTTCAGGGTAAAAAGAAGATAAATCATCTACTGATAAGGCTTACTAACAGTACCCTAGGCTGACTAACGCACATGCAAACATCTTTACTTTGAGTGTGTGCATTTGGTCAGATGAATCCTACCCCTTTTATTTTTAAATCTTATCCTTAATGATGTTGAAAGAAACTCCTTCTGGAAAAGTAAAATTGGATTTTTTTGTTTTTTTGCATATTCATCTACTAAAATGAGCTTGATGATATAGAAGTCTGAAAGGATTGCCTATGATTTAACTGTGGTAGGTGAAGCTCTTTTGCAAATCTTTTTACAAATGTTTCGCTGTTTGGTATACCCCTAATAGATATGCCCAGGCATCTATTGAACAGTCTTTTAATTACCATTAATGTATTCAGTAGTGGAAGCTCAGGAATAAACAAGAGTGTCACTGTGTTATATAAACAAATTACTTCCTTAGAGGGAAAGCCAGAACCTGCTGGAATAAGCTAGAATATATAACCTCTATTGGTTTTGGGGCATTGGTTTTTACAGTAGCTTAAGCTTCATAGTGACTTCAGTGATTTGTTTACTAAACAGAGAATATGACCAAGAGGGAGCAATTACTTGTTGCATGTGGGAGAGAAAGGGACAAAAAGGTTCCTAGTTTTATCACAGGTTTAATTCATCTCTAAATAAAAACCATGCATTTCATTTTGTGTTTGTTGATGTGCTTCTGTTGAACCAGGTACAGTGCATAGTTCAGTTTTATGGGAACATCTCAGTTAGGATGCTATGTGCTGGGAAGCATCAGAAATGATTAGGAGGCTGGAAAAAATTACTTATGGTGACAGAATACAAAAGCAGCACTGTTAAGAGAAAAGAAGACCGTGTGCTGAACATGTTAATGGTTTTGAAATGCATGAAAGACCATGGCAAAGAGATAGAGAAAAAACTCTGCTGCCTGTTCACTGTGAATCAAACAAGTGGGACTAAACTAAAGAGGTAGTTTAATAGTTAGAAAATAATTCTGTAATGGATGGTTCAGCACTACTTTTGGGGATAAAACAAATTCTATCATTTAATCTTTCCAAAGTGTGTTTGAAATTTGTTGAGAATGATGCAGAGTTGATGATACAGTGCAACAGTTCGATGTTCTTTAAGACACCTGTGATGCCTTTTTTTTTATTATTATTTTAATATACTTCTCTATATATTCTATGGAAATGCTGGTTTCTTTTTCTCCTGTGTTCCATTTCAGTCTTCATCTGGCTTATTTTGCTTCAAAATTCAAAGGTAGATAATTTTATTCTTGTTTTAAGGTTAGCTTTAATTTTCTGACCCTAAAAAACCTGATTGGTAGAATGACTAATTTACAGGTACAAAAATATCAAGTAAGTATTTTAACTGATCTGCAAAAGTTTCCGTTGGAGATCTGACATAGGTTATGTTCTCTAATAATGAATGTCATCTCAAACTTTCAGAAATATTTATAGAGTATTTCAGTCATGAATGTTCTATTTGATTGAATTTTTATCTTTACCCTTCTGCACTTTCTTCATCTTCTTATCCACCTTGTTATATGGATTGGTTTTATCTGGGCAATTGGATTTTTTTTTTTTTTTCTCCATCATTAGTGAAACTAAATCAAAGCAAACAGTAGTTTAGCATAAAACATTTCTTGCACAAATATATGATATTTCTACCAATCTTTAACTACACATAGTTCCTTAAATCTATCAGGAGATTCATAAAATTCAAAGAAACTTTACATTAGAGAGGTATGCCTGCTTAAAAGAAACATGTAAACTAATCCTGGAATTTAAAAACGCAAAACTAACAAGCTCATTGGGTGAAATCCTTGCCACAATGAAATCAATAAAAGTTTTGCTCTTGGCTTTATAGAGTCGAAGTTTAATTTGTTATATTTTTAGTAGATGCTTGAATTTATCAGCTAAATTTACCCTTATATAGCTGTGTAGCACTTCTTTTCAGGGCAATAGGATTATATGACTGTTCACACTAGTGATGAGGTCAACATTGATAGTTTTTTGTTCTAGTTTATTAGCGCACCATCAACCAAGCTTGACACTTTCCTTACAGGTTAATTACCAACATTTTAGCCAATATTCAAGTATCTATTAGGAATAATTTTTACCACCACATCAAGCACGTAGTTTTCTTTCCCAAATAAATCAGTTCTTTCTTACGTCTAGGACAAAATCTGTACAAGGGAAGAGTTGAGTTAAACGTGTAAACTAACAAAAAAATCTGTAACAGTAAAAATATCTGTTTAAAGTATGGAAAAACTGAAAAAAAAAAAAAAAAAAAACAAAAAACCAAAAACATGAATCTCAAGCAAGCACATGCATTAAACCCTCAGATACATGGAAAAACTTCAAGTGCAAAACATTAGGAATTTGTAACCAATATGGATTTTTTTCCCCTGGCACAGCTGACAAGCAGACACTGGTTGAATGTTTAAATTAGTAGCTGCCACTACCACATTTACTAAGTTTTTTACATAGAATAAATCAGTCTCTCAGGAAGTAAAAGTCCAGCTCCAGGAGCTGGATCTATTTTATCCAAGGACATAATTATCACTGTAGCACTTGGCCCCTGAATCACCCAGAGATGTAGTTAGATCTTTAAATTTGGATTTAATGACTTCTGAATAGGAAGCTGTGTCCTATGGAGAAGTTATGAATTTGCTTCAGAAGTTACCAGATGGAGTTTCTCACCCTGTATTTTCTGTGGAAGCAGAATAAATCATCAATAAGGGTACTTCTAGTTTAAAAACTTATTCAGGCTCGTTTGCTTGTTTGCTTTTAAGAGGAAGGACAAAGCAATACTACTTAGCAATGCTTGAAGTATTTGGAAAATTTAGCATAAAAAAAAAAAAAATTACATGCAAAGGCTAATTTACACTATTGAAATAAGTGAATGTAAAAAAAATCTTTTTTTTTTTTGTCAGGATTTAGTGAATTCTCCCAATAGTGAATTGCAATAACTAAAGCAATGTAGAGCTGATTCTCGCAGAACACCAGTGTAAGCGTTGGATGTCAAGGAAGGACACTGCATATTTATGAAATCTAGGCTTAATGCAGCAGATTTACACACACTGTGAACTACCCATCCGTCTGTTAGTCCTATTGACTATGTTCCCAGATTGTTTTTCTAGGTAATTATACCTGTTTTTTTTTTTTATAGGTGATTAATGTTTTTTTGTTCTTTACATTAAATTATATATAAAAAAAAATAATAAAAGAACAAGAAAAAAGAAGACTAGTTCTGCTTTGCTTTTTTTTCTTTGTTGCAATATGTACATGTTCCTGGGGAATAATGTGTACTGCTTACTTAGAGAATGTTTGCCTCTGGGTTGGACACTGTAACAGAAGACTCCCAGTAGTGCTACCTTCAGTAAAAGTTCCTGAGGAGAAAAATGGATTAGATCCTAATTATAAAAGTGTGGAGTTATAGTCTTGTCATCTTGTTAAAAATGTAGTAGGGATTTTCTTTCCTGTGTTCTTTGAACAAAGTGAATGAACTGAATTATGGACAATTCTTCTCAGATTACACTTCATTTGTTTGAACCCAATACTGTCAATTTTGCTACTTGTTTGCTAGATAAGAGCTGTGAAGCACTGAAACTATAAACAGTGTGAGTATAAGAGGCTGATCAGGCTTCCCAGGAATATTCAATTTATTTTCTTATGTTATGGTTCACATATGAGGGAGTCTTTTCAAGACAAGATATGGAGAACTTTAATTGCCTTGGAGTCCTTTGATCAGTGTTTCACCACTTAGAACCATAGCCCGCAGCTGTGATTATGAGCTTAGTGAAAATTGTTATTGAACTGAATTTTTATAAAAAACATTAGGTTTTAAAGAGATTTGTTGTGTAATCATAACCTGAAATGGAAACAGTTTCACAAATTAAACAAATCCTTATTCCCCATTAGTCTTGTAGAGAACTAATATTTGGGGAAACTAGAATGGCAGTGAAGATTATGATTTCAGAGGAAACCAGTAGAAATCACTGACCTGTGGATTTTCCAGCAACCACTTTGCTATTTTACCAGTGTCAGTGCCTATTAAACTTCCAAGCTTTCTTTGGTTTTGTGTTTTTTTTTTTTTTGTTTGTTTTTGTTTTTGTTGTTGTTGTTGTTTTTTGGTTTTTTTTTTTTTTTTTTTTTTAATTCAGTGACATAAATATAATCTAAGGAGGAAAAATTAACAAATAGTTTTTCTAAATTTGAATTTATTCTACAGATTCTCATCCTGTGCAGTACATTATGTTCACAATTATCAAATAAAACAGGAAACAAAAAGAAAATGTAGGAAATTTGTGAAACTTGCAGCCAAAGAAAGAGAAACAGAGCTACTTGGTTTAACTGAGTCAGTGAAATGTGTGTGACTAAGGCAAACTCTTGAACACTTATTTAAAAATCTGTATGTATCTTACTTATATCCACTGTCATTACTGAGCCACAAAGGACATCTTTTTTTTTTACTCTTAAGCTTTTTATTTCAGCTGTCAGAGATTATATTAATTAATATACCTGTTAATAATTATCATTAATAATAATAAATATCTTAATTAATATTAAATAATTAAAGACTCTGAAGCCATCATCTCTTTTGTCCAGTATTTTCCGAGGCTTATATCAATTATTTTTTTTGTTTTTCTCTTCCTTCCAACTCCATTTGGCTCCTTCAAGAATACTGCAACAGCTGTAAAACTGTGTTCAAGCAAAATGTCTCCAGATATGTTACCTGAAAATGCACCTTCATAGTAACTCTTACATAAATATTAGGCAAGGTGACATGACTTAACCCCAGGGCCAAAACTGGTCAGTATAAAAATGAGGAGAAAAATGATGTGAATATCTTCCTGAATTACAAAGAAAAATGAGACAATTGGTCAAAAACATCCAAAATATTGTGAGGAACTGAAGGGGTTAATGTCTCAAACATTCATCAATGCAGAAAACGTTGACAAGTTGTAGCCTTTCTGGCCTCTTAGTCTAAGAGACACTGCCCAAGGAAGCGCAGTGTCTCGAGGAATGCAGGTCCCTACTCCCTTGAGGCTGTATTGCCAAATTCTTTACACACCCTCAAAGGGGGTTAACATGGACCAAGTGAAACCATATGTTTGGGTTAAAAGATGGGTAAGAGAGATAAACAATTGGCACCAGGTGGAGCTAAGCAAAAATTGAGGAAAAAATAAAGGGGAGGTGGGGGGAAGGGAGCATGACCACCAACTTAATTGGACAAGGGGCTTGGTGTACCTCATTCCTCCTCCATGCATGTGCGGAACCCATGCTCCACCTATTCCTTGTCTCTCATAGAAATGAGTTTGTTGAATATGTGCCTCTCTTGGTCTAGTACAATAATCAGCCAATTGGATGAACTTAAAAATGCAAGAGAAAGCTTTTCTGGTGGTACACCCACCACCATAGGTTACCGGACCAGCGACAATGCTGGAATGAGAATGGTTGGTGATCCAGATACTTTGACTGTCTTTCTCTCCTTTCCTTTTATCTCCTTTATTTTCTTTCTTATAGATTTATCAATAAGACACAACGTTTCTTACTATCCTTTTTCCAAGTTTAAGTTGTTTCTACCACAAGTAAAACATTTTAGCCAGTCATTTGGTGTCATTTCACCTTAATTTAACCAAGACGATCACAGAAACTTTACAACTCACTGGGCTCCCAGTCTGTGTCATAGAAACTGTCAATTAATTTAATTCAGAGGTAAACTCCAAACAGTAATGATGTTGCAAGCATTCACAGTTGCTGAAATGTGGTAGAACTTACTTAAACTCTCTAGTTTATGTGACTAATTCTACAACCTTGCCCTGGCTTAGTGCTTGGGCATTTGTCCATTGGTTCATCTTTGTCAAAACTGAGCCAAGCCTTACTGTGCAGTTGGACTTGATTTGATTAGGAATGGATGCAGCCAAGTTTTGGATGGTGAGGAGGTACAGACATACAGACTAAGTCTTTGATGTTGCTATGCAATATGTGCACCATGATGGATGCTGCTACCATCGTAGTCTTTTTTATTTTCCTGGCAAACTATTTCCTACTGAGTGATATCACTTTTCCATTAGAGTTTCCCTAGACCTTCACTTGAAACTATGCTGGGGATAGATTTGTGGTGTACTGTGAGAGAACTTGTTTGTACTTTTCAGAATCTGTAGACAAAATTTAGTACAGCAATCTTTTGAGAGGATCTTTTTATTTTTGATCTGCTTGCTGTTTGTTTTTCTCTCCTCTAGTCCACTGTCACATCACAGGTTCAGCATTTCTGAAAGTGTTTTCCAGCTTTTGGCTGACCAGTTTTCCGAGGATGTTGGTCCAGAGTCTGTAAAATAAGTATGGGTAGTCTAAGGACAGTTCTTTCATTTGACAAATGTCCTTCAGGGCTGGACTCAGACATGGCAGCTAAGACATAGCTGAGGCACTGGCACTTCACACTCACAATAAGAGCTGTTGGTTTTGTACTTACATACTAGTAATACATGACAGCCAGAACCAAAGTGCAGGAAGCCAGGGCACCAACCTACCCTGTGTAATCAAGCACTTTTTCCTACACTGCACTTATCTAGGAGTGACGTCACAGAACTTCTGCTAAAAAACACATCAGTGGGAGAATCCAAATTAAAAAGAAGACATTTGGATGCTCTGTGTAAACAATCTTCTCGTCCCTGGGTAACATGAACATGATATTGTGCAACATTATGGTGTTCAGCATGCACATTGTTAGTGTTGTTTCCAAACTCTTCAGAAGCAAAAATAGTCTATGTGGTTGTGCTTACGTGACAATGTGCATTAATTTCTTTGTCTTATGCTCACTTGTGTAAAATTTACATTTGTTTGGATTGACAGACATGAATAAAACATTCGTGTACAGTTTTATGACCATGTCTATCACCCTTAAATGCCCATCTCAGGACACATAAAATGCATTGGGAAAGTTTACTGTCAAATAGGAATTCTTGAATTAATTTTAATTTGCTAAGAGAGAGCAACATTACATTAATAATTTAAAAGTAAGGAGGTTATTTGTTTTCTGGTTTAAAGTTTCTGGTAATAAAAGGAGAAGAATTGTATGCTAAAAAGAAAAACTGACCCTTCAGTTTAAGTGAAAAAATCATGCAACTTTCACAATCTCAAAGTCTTGAGATGATCAAGTTAAACAAGTAGCTCTTCTCCTTTCTTCTGGCAGCTGTATAGAGTTGGGTGAGTTGTACCTCCACCCCATGCCATGTTCGGTGCTCCACGCTGTAATTTCCACTGATGGTCTGTAGACCCAGCACAGGGAAGCACAGTGGAGATCAAGGCTGCAACCAGCCACCAAGAGGAGCCCCATTCCTTGAATATATAGGTATTTCTGAAGTGCCCCAGATTACCATCCTTTACTATGTCCCTGAGATAGTTATATAAACTGGCCAGAACAGGAAGCAGTGTGGCTTCCTTGGAATTTTGTTCTTTAGCTGTGCTGTAACACATAAACAAATAATTTAGCTTGAATCCAGCATGAAGAATAGTTATAAACCAATGACAAATGTGTTTGGTTCCTGCCCTCTCCCTGTCTAAGGACTGTACTCCTTGCAAATACTCTAGGCAGAACAGTTTCCACATGATGTCATTGGTCATATAGTCCCAGAGATTTATCTCTTGCCCCACCTTGAATAGCCTGGTAGAGAAAAGAAAGCATGAAACTTTTAGGTATTAGGATAATTAAAAAAAGAGAACACCTTCGTATGCTATGTGTAGGTATCCAACAAGAAACACTTCTGTCATCTTAAAATTCATTTAAAGCACTTCATTAAATCTCTATTTGCTGTCTTGTCTAGAAGCAGCTACTAATCTGAGTCCAGACAAGCTCAAGGATTTTTTTTTTTAAGTGAATAAAAGTTTTTAGAGCCTGAGGATACATAGAGAGTCAAAGTCCTACAGAATTTAGGGGCATGCTTGAGGAATTTATGGCTACTTTATCAGGAAAGACACATAAGACACATGCACCTGTGATTTTTTTTTTTTTTTTTTAATTTTTATTTTACATTTACAGAGATCTGCATTTTATAGGGTATGGTCCTTGTGGATTGATTTCTCTCTCTCTGGGATGGTTTAATTCACTTTAGAGAAAGAAAAAAAATCCATCAGTAAGTGTTGAATTTTCATATTTGCATTTACTCTTTTACTGTGGAACAGATCTGGGAAATACAAAACCACATTTTTATCTGCTGTTTTCTCTGAATTTTGTGACCAAAATTAAGCTGATCCCATGTTAACTCTGACAACTTCAATATCCTAGTGCTATTGAGACTTTTATAATAAACAATTTGCCTACACAAAGAAATAATCACGTCTCATAGAAAAAGCAGGAATCACAGCTTTTTGAATCCATCAGTGATATTCTTTATTTTTGGGATAAGTAGCTTTCATTTTTTTGAAATGAATTATATGCTTTTGATAATTTGAGGATTGACTTTTAAATGTCACTTGAACCATAACTGAAATGGACCAAAACAATGAAAGACGTTGATAGAATTCCACCTGAGAGTAATGCTGAATGGTTGTATGGGGATTTTTAATAGATATTAGGCCAGTGTCTATGCAACCAAAACATTTGTAAAAAAAATGAGAAAAAAGGCATAACTTTTGTTTTCTACATTATTTTTCATTTAAGAACTCTCATTAATTAGTATGCTATAAAAGAGAGTGACTTTTCCTTTAGATTTAATTACTGTTTTCCCAAGATAACCATAGTAAAATATTTGCCAGTTAAAATAATAAATATTGTGATAGCATATTTATGATGTAGAATTAATTATTCTTTATTGTCCTCATAAACCTTGACTCTGTGCCCAGCTAACACATGAAGAAGATGCAATATAAATGGACAGTCTATTATGGTTTATATCCTTTCAAAAGCATAACAGCTTCAAGAGTTATTTTACAAGTCTTTGTAAAGAGATACTGATTAAATTTACAGAAGAAAAATTTTTATTCTCAGTGTTGTTTAACACCCTCTTGCAGCATTTTACATTTCTTTATCTGTGGTTTGAAGAGAAGTGGTTAGTGTTCAATTTAAAATTTGTTTTTACCATCTCACTGAGAAGAAAATGCCTCTTAGACATTCACTTCTGTTGAGGATTCCAATATTAGGATACACTTGAGCACAGTGGTGAAACTGAAAGAAAGCAGTCCTTTGAATGGGAAGTCACAGAGTAAGCAGTTTTTATCATTTTTTAATAACAAGATGCTGAGAGTTTGTCAGACAAAGAATGGGAGCTAGAAATGTGATATGCCAGAGCACAGACAGCCTGAAATTGAGAGTGTATAAGCAAGGCTGACAAGTAGTTTTCTGAGTTTATTTTCTATTTATATGAAAATGTAATCTCTTCCTTTCAGAGAAAACTACTTAAAACAGTCCTCAGTGAGAATCAAGTGCTGTTTAAGAGCAAAGGCATAGTGATTAATTTTGCAATGAGGTGAAAAAGAATTCACAAAAAGATCAGAGGCAAAGAAATGTCGATAGAAAGTTTCTCATGAGCTCTCGCTGACTCTGGGTGATTTCTTCAGGAAGGGATGAGAAGCGGTACACCTGGATGCTACTTTTGAAGTAAAATACAAGTGAAATACAGTCTTTACTGCTATGTATCTCAGGATTCACTGATGTAATTAAATCTTTGTAAAATCCATGCAAGATATATTGATATGTAATTCACATCTCACCTTTTATGCTCAATTTGTTACTGGATTCTTTTTTTTTCCAATTGTACTGGTCAAAAATCTTAAGAAAAATTAAAAAACACTGGTGTTTCTTCTGCACTGAAATCTCACTGCTTGAAACATAAATCTCTATTAGTTCTGACCCACATTTTGCTTGATTTTTTTTTTTTTTTTAATTTCACTGCAATAGGTGTATCTACATAAGCCTGAGATTATGGCTCATTTAAAAGAGGAAAAAACCAAGATATCCAATGTAAAATTCCCTTCCAGTACTGCTGCTGTTGTTTCCATTCTAAGAGCCTAAGAACAACTCATGCTTCCCCACAGGTTCCTGCCAGTGAGCAGGAATGTAGCCATTCAATGTAGCCATTCAAAATAACCATAACAATGTAGCCATTCAAAATAACCATAACAATTTTGCTTATAGAAAAATGTGGTTCATCTGTCAGTCTATTATTTATCAGTCTTTGAACAGAGGACAGGTTTCACTGACATTTCTACAGAGCAGTTAAGAGGTGACTGTAATACATGGAGCATTCCCAAGCTAACTATACTACATATGCTAAGGCTGTGTCCAATCTGGTCGATTAAATGTGCCCAGAATTTCATTCAAGCATGGGCTCTGACTGAAAAGGAATACCCATAGATGTTTATTAGCCCTCATCCTCCAAAGTAGGCTTGCTGCATGCACGGGGATAGCCCATGCGGATAGCTCTGAGTCCTGAAGCATGCCTGACAATAGTTCATGTGATATGGAACAAAATCATACCTCACAATGTCCTCATAGACAAGTGCATTTCAGTATAGGCAACAGTGCCAAGCATCATTTAGTTTACTAGTATAGACATATCCATAAAGACCGGGGCATAAAAATGAGATGTACAAGCCTAGCTCAAATTGTGTGCAGTTGCTCAAGCCACCAGATAGCTTCAGGTCTTCAGAGCACTGTTGTTCTTCACACCAAAGAGAAGTGAATTAAAAGTTTACACTGATTTTGAGCTTTGCATATAGTAACCCATATGAGAGGGGAAAAAAGAAGAAAAACTATCTTTTTTTTTTCAACAAAATGTGTATTTTTGTATTTCTAGTTTATGTACAGAAATACAAAAATGTTAGCCATGTTTTCTATTCTATAAATAAGTTATTTTGTTGTAGTTCATAAACAAGATACTTTGATTTGTACTATTACTCTTGATAAAGTTGTCACTGTTCTAGAATAATTACAATACGTGCAAATACCTTCTCTTCACCTTTTACTAAACATATATTTCAGTAATAACATTAATGGAAATTGGTGATTGCTTGAAAAGGTCTCAACCACTTGTTTAAAAGACATTCAGAAAAAATCAGAACAAATGGAAGAATTAAATTAACAGGTTCCATTTCATTCCACATAAGATACTTATGTC
Source organism: Tyto alba (assembly GCF_018691265.1). NCBI lineage: Eukaryota > Metazoa > Chordata > Aves > Strigiformes > Tytonidae > Tyto > Tyto alba. The sequence goes on along the minus strand of NW_024881318.1, from coordinate 41,374,578 downwards.
TCATAAAGTACTGTAGATAAAATATTTGTATTTTAAGTAATGTGTTAATTAAATAAATATTACCAAAGGTCGCCTATTAAAGATTTATTGTATTTTGGTCAGTTTTCCTTTTTGGTATATAGTCTGGAATGATCTTGATGGGTAGAGTACATTTTCCAATAATTCTGTTTCTATTTTTCTCTTTAAATACCAGTTTAGGTCATGTTTGCCTATATAGAGTCTTGACAAAATCACATTGAATGGATCAAGAGATGGAAAGCCAAAATGATACTGGAAGTGGATTTTAGTCAAGCATTTAAGTCTTGATTGTTTGTTAGCATTTGTTTAGCTCCTGTACATGATGAACATTTTGGAGGAAATTATGTAGTTGGGACAGGTACCACCATCCTTCCATTCAGTATGAAAAATTACACAGAATATACAACCTGTGTTTCCCATCAAATTAAGACAACATGGTGTAACATATCTCTTATAAAATGCCAGAATAAATATAATTTATAAATAAACTCTATAAATATATAAATAGAAAGGAAATTTAACAACTCTTTTGTACCCTCTTCTGCAACCCAAAAGTTTGTGTGCAGATCTTTCATGGTTGTGTTGTTGCCCAGAAACTGGAAGCACAAAATTTCATAGGCATAGCTGGAAGTAAATTTTTTATTCATGATACTTTGAAGTACCTAAAAGATACTTACACAGGTGTTTTGATTTACTATCAGAATTAAATAGCCAAACTTCCATTTTCTGAGATTAAATCTTGCAACTTTTTGTATTATTAATAATTTTAGACAGGTGACATCTGTGATTGAACTAAAATTCTTTATATAAGTAAATTTATACATATATTTGAGTATTCCAGCGATAATTATCCAGACTACTTTCTGAAGATCTTGTTATAGTTTAAGCTACACAATAGTTATCTATAGATTTTTTGTCCATACTGTAGAGCTTTTCTTTGAAAGAACGAGAGATCCATTCAATCATAGTATCTTGTGAAAAACACAGCATAAGAAGCCAGAAAAATGGCTCTTACAAGATTTTAATTATTTACAATTAAACATTTAAATACAAAAGTTTACTTTGTCTTCCTTTAATTGTATTTTTCACAGATTTTACTCCCACTGTTAATATGAGTTTCAGGCATGAAGCTGGTATATTTAAATAAACATTTATACTTTCTAATATATATATTTGTACATATAGCTGAGTTAAAGTAAGTATAAAAAATCCCTATGCCATTGATATAACATGAAAACCACTAAATGTGATCAGAGGAATGAAAACTATTTGTGTAAGTACAAAGGGCAAGACAGGAAAAACAGATTTCTGTCAATGTGGTTGCTTTGTTGATGTCAGTGGCTCGCAGATTGTTGGAAAGAGCATCCTACAACCACATACCTAAACTCTTCCAGGTGTGAGAACTGGACGCAAATTAGAGTCTTCTGTGGCCAGCACTGTTAAAGATGTTAGTGTACTAAACTGCCATTTGCAAAGGTCAACTTCTCTCTTCTCATATGGCACATCAGCATTTAACATGAAGTGGCTGAGTTCACCATTTAGGAAGGACATGTATTTTCAGATGTCAATATATATTGAATAGGAATGGTACAGCGTTCCTAACTAACTGGGGTAGTGGAAGAAAAAAAAAACAACTTTACATATTTATGTTTGTCAAATCTTATTTTAATGTAACTTACACAAGAGGATACATTAAAATTAAAGGGTTCAAATTAAATTTCTAAGAGGAGCAGTCAGGGATGTTAAATTTTTTATATTAAAAGAACTAACAGCCACATGATTTCTGAATTATGCCTTGCCCAGGTGAACAGGCAGGACATAACTTCAGAACTTGTATATCACACAGTTCAGCAGGAATGATACAATTTGTAATTGCCCTGCTAAGAGTAAGGATAGTTATTGCTTCCAAGAGGTTCATAAACAATTTAAAACATCAGAATGACATACTTTCTCAAGTACTGTTAGTAAAGCACTCTATCCTAAGTAATTTAATTATTTAGTTATAGACTTGTTTTCCAGTTACTTGCAGGACTACTCTGTTTATTTTTTCTCAGAAAGTGGTCATGATGATTTTTTAAGCTTTCATTCATAGTGACTAATTAGAAATAAAATCTTCTGAGAGGGAAGAGAAGAAGCTTTATTATTTTTATTATATATTGTCTTCAATTATGATATCTTGTCTATGTCTTTATTCATTTCTTCAAATCTCTTGGCTTTGTTTATCTTTCATATTATTTTCTAATTTTGAAAATACTTCTTGCCTTTCACCAGCTAAATATTTTGTTTCTGACTTATTAGCTACTTTTAATTATTATTTCATAATAATTTCAGTACACAGCTAATGAATCATTCTCCTTTGTCTCATATTTTACATTAAAAAATTTATCTAAGTCAGATGGCAGCTGGTGTGGTAATAGCCATATCACATATCACTGATGTTAGGCAAAAAACAGAACTAGTAATCTATAATAAAGACATAATTAACAAAAATGAGTTAAAATATGACAACTGTGTTCAGTGGGAATCAGGGGAGGCATATAAATAAAACTGAAAGCTAGTGATACTACAGAAGACAAGTACTCTCCTTTGTTCATTTATCTATCTGATGTCATAAATAGAAGATAATCTATACTGAAAAACCATAATGAAAAGATGTTATCAAGACTGTATAGACTTCCCTTTCAAGAAGTTTGTTGATAGCTAGATATTTTAACTTTTCCTATTTTTCTAAACTACAGCCTAAAGCTGTGATAATAGTACAAAAAATATTAAAACTGATAAGACACAAGGCTGTGGAATTCAAGGACTTCCACACTCTCCTCAGCAATAAACAGCCAGAGGTAATCATGGAGAGAGAGAAGGAAAGACAGGTCAGCATAATCATTAGATGCAGTGTCTGACTTTTTCCTGTATCGTGTTTCTTTAGAATTTAATTAGTGTTGTTAGCTGTAATATCAGATGCAAGTTTTCTTCTGTGATAATTAAAAATAATCTGGACTCTGGAAGGCTTCTGACATGTTGGCACATCATAGATTACCTAATTATGAGTAATATTCCATAATCACATATAGTAGTTCATCTGAAATAATTGTGCTGCTTACCAAATTACCTGTCCCTATACTATTAATTTGCAATAATAAAAATCTCTTTTACAAGAAATAACCTAACAAGGAGCATAGAGTTAAAATGTGGTACATATTATTTACACTCACCCCTTTACCCTCCTTTCCACAAGACAAATCAGACATATTTCATTATATTTTCAGTGCATATATATGTCCTAAGGATATAATTATGTCATTAATATTTTCACAATGTCTGCTATGTCCCATTGTTTATTTGTTTCTGAAAGAGATTGTCACATCATACTAAAATTGAAAGAGGGAACAGACAGCATCTTTTACCTGTATAGCCGCTAAATCTATTAATATTGGAACTAGAAAACTTTGACATCTTATATGTCTCAATCCAATTACTGGCACAATGAATTTTAGTCAGCAGACTTTTTGCTTCATTCACCAATGTTACATTATAATACTACATTATAAAACTAGAAATACTGTGAGTGGAGGTGACTACCAGAGTATGCAGCTGCTGAATGGTTAAGGTCACTGCCACGGATCAAAACATGTAGATGCATATGCTGACTGTGTCCTTTTAATGCCTCTGACTTTAATGAATACTTAGCAAAGTGGATGAATACAAAAATTGCTCCTAGTATCCTACTAGAGATTGGCAATGGTGTCTCTTTGTGATACTAAAGCTAGCTGTTGTGGTTTGACCCCAAAGGGCAACTGAGCACCATGCAGCCACACTCACTCCTTCCCCCACTAGGAATGGAAAACAGAAAGTACAACAAAAGGCTCAGTGTCCTGGTTTGGGCTGAAATAGAGTTAATGTTTCTTTTTGGTAAATAGAATAGTGCTGTGTTTTGGATTCAGCACTGGGTTTGATATGAGAAGACTGCTGATAGCACCCTGATGTTATCGGCTGCTGCTGAGATTTCAAGACTCTCCAACTCCCCATGTCCTGCACGTGCACAAGTGCACAAGAAGCAGGGAGGGAGCATGGCCAAACCACCAGACCCAAACTGATTAATCTATATCATGTAACATCATGCTCACTATACAGAGGATGGGTAGTAGGGAAGGGTCTCTCTCTTGCTTCCAGGATTGTGACTGCTGGATCTTGGTGTTTTGGGATCACTAGCTGGGAACAGGCTGGGTATTGGTCAGCGGGTGGTGAGCAATTGCATTGTGCATTGCGGGTTTATATTTTCTATCACTGTCATTGTTTTCATTTTATTACCATTACTAAACTGTTTCTATCTCAACCTGCGAGTCTCCCTTTACCTCTTCAATTCCCTCCCCCATTCCCAGGTGGGGGGGAGGGTGGGTGAGCAGCTGCGTGGTGTTTGGCTGCCAACCCAGCTCAAACCACAACACTCATGAATCAAGAGAAATACAGGGAGGGATGAATCACCCATTATGGTCACAAGCAAATGATAGACTCATTAGGGGAAGAAAAAGAACATGAATTTAATCCAAACACCACCACCACCATTATTTAATTTAACAGTCAAATAGAATAGGACAGTGAAAAGTATAACCACATCTTAAAATATATTCCCTCCATCCCTTCATTTTTCCTGGGTTCAGCTTTGCTCCCAATTTCTCTTCCTCCTCCCCACCAACAATGGAGGGGGCAGGGGATGGGGGTTACAGTCAGTTCATCACCTGTTGTATCTGCTGCTCCTTCCTCCTCAGGGAGAGGACTCCTCACACACTTCCCCTGCTCCAGTGTGGGGTTCCTCCCACAAGAGGCAGTCCTCCATGAACTTTCTCCAACATGAGGCCTTTCCACAGGCTGCAGCTCTTCCTGAACTGCTTCAGCATAGGTCCTTCCCTTGGGTCACAATCCTTCCAGGAATGAACTGCTAGAGCAGCAGCTTCCCAGAGAGTCCTGACCTTCTTCAGGTACAGCTATCTGCTACAAGTGGACATCTGCTCCACTGTGGACCTCAATTGGGCTGCAGGGGGACAGCTTGCCCTCTCATCAGGGGCTGCAGAGGAGTCTCTGCTCCACTGCACCTCTCCCCATCCTTTCTTCCACTGACCTCCAAGTTTGCATAAATGTCTCCCTCACAACTCCAAATCCTTCTCCTTGTTTCCCCTTCTTAAATATGTTATTACAGAGGCATGGCCACCATCACTAATTGTCTTGTCCTTGGCCAGAGGCAGGTCTGACTTGAAGCCACATAAGGTTTGAGAGTCTTCTTACAGTGTTAGTGGTCGCAATCACGAATAGAACTTATCTACACAAAGCAGATAAGTGGGCATTTCTTTATTCCAGCACTGGGGAACATGGGGGATAGCTCCATCAAAGATGTGTTCACCAACAGGTACAAAGCACAACATATTTATACACTTTTTCAACAGTCATAGATACATAATATTCAATAAAATGCATAGAATGATCGCTTCTTAATTTGACCTCCATAATGATTTGCTTTCAGTTACCTCACCTTACCTATACTCCTATTCTACATAAATCATTGGTCACTTTACTGATTGATTTGAATAAAAAGAGGGGAAGGTAGTGATTAGCATATTCGTGTTATTTCCTGGAAATCATTATAATATGCAAATGTCTCTAACGCATGCATGGTTATGTTGGATGGAGGTCCTCTGGTGGTCGGTGATAGTCTTCCTCACTGTGTCTGCTGACTGAACTCCATCTTTGCGCATGATCATTTCATCTTTGGCTGAACCAAAACCAAACCAAAACCAGCCTCTCTTCAAACATGTTGTTTTGACTCAAGGTCCATAACCAGTACTCGTAGTTTTAATTCAAAGTCCATAGCGATTCCTATAGAGATCAAGGCACACACCATACTAGTTACCTCTTCCTAAGGGCCTTAACATACCTTGTATTCTTATAGCTGCTATAGCTCCATATTAAATTCAAAATCATATTCTAAACTAAAATCAAAATTATATTCTAGGATTCAAGCTATTTTATTAGGGTAACTGCAACATTTGCCCCCTTTGAAAGTATTGACAATTATACTCAATACTTTCCCATATTAAAATTGTGATCTCATTGAATGCCAAATTGCCATATAATAGTGGATCCTTTGATGACTTGTCTCATTGTCTTGCTACTTCTTGTATAATCATCTGATTAAGCTCTGTTTTACGGGTCAATTCACATTTCAAATAATTATATGTCAGACCGAGCACTATGAACACCATGGGTCACCTATGCTAGGCTTGATAATGATTTTTCCTTCATCTATGTTTCCTCAATCATAGACTGTAAAATTAACAGAAAACCAAAATTCAGGTAATTAATCATGCTTCAGAGTCAATTTTAAGGTTTCCAGGTCTCCAGTCACTCTCCAGTATGTAGATAATGCCTTCTTCAATCTGGTATAATGAATCCAGGCATCTGATTCAGAATCCTGATTGTGGTGAATGTAGTTAGCAACACATGGTAAGGTCCCTTCCACTTATTTTGTAAGGGTTCCGTTGTCCAAGTCTTTATGTAGACATAGTCGCCAGGTTGAAAGTCATGTACAGGATTTTCCAGAGTCAGGGGTCGATTCCACACTACTGCACTCCGGAGTTTAGCTAAAGTTTTTCCAAGAGACAGAAAATAATTATATACATCTTGTTTTCCTGTTATATGTATATTTGGATTAGGTTCAGGTGTCTCATATGGTTTTCCATACATCAATTCAAAGGGGCTGACTAACATCCCACTTCGGGGCTTTACCCTAATGTGCAACAATGCTAATAGGGGTGCCTGAGGCCACTTCAACTTAGTCTCTTGACGTATTTTACTGAGTTGTATTTTTAAAGTCTGATTCATCTTTTCTACTTTTCCACTGGACTGTGGTCTCCAGGAAGCATGCAAATACCAGGATATCCCTAGGGCTTTGCTTATGTCCTGCACCACAGTGGCTACAAAATGCGGACCTCTATCTGATGATATTCCAATAGGCACTCCAAATCTTGGAATTATCTCTTGTAAAAGCCATTTAACTGTTTCTTTAGCTTGATTTGTGTGACAGGGAAGGGCTTCTGGCCATCCAGAAAAGGTATCCACCCCAACCAGAACATACCGATATCCTTTACATTTGGGTAATTTCTGTAAAATCAGTTTGCCAATAGTCACCAGGTTCTACTCCTACTTTCAGTTTGCCCATTTGAACTCCTTTCTGTATCACTGGATTATTCTTTAAACATACATTGCATTTTGCAGCAACTGATTTAGCCATCTCTAACATCCTTACCGATACTATGTGACTCTTCAGGAATGTCACCAGGGCCTCTACACACCAATGGCATTCCTGATATTTTACTTGTAGTATTTCCCTCATAATTAATGGGGGCACAACAACCTGGCCTTCAGAGGTTGTCCACCATCCTTCTAAATTTTTATTTGCATTTAAAAATTGAGCTAATTTCTCACCTTCCTTTGAGTATTTTGGTGGCTCCTTTGGAAGAGTTACGGTTCTAGTAGGAATTATTGTCATTTGTAACACCCGTTGTTGAGCTGCTTCCTTGGCAGCTTGATCTGCTAACCTATTCCCTCCTGCTATTTTTGTATTTCCAGATTGATGTGCTTTACAGTGCATGATTGCTATTTGGGCCGGTTCCTGAACCACCAATAACAACTGTAAAATTTCCTTTTGATGCTTAATATTTGCCCCCTGGGAGGACAATAGTCCTCGTTCTTTCCATAATGCTCCATGGACATGAACCACTCCAAAATCATATTTTGAATCTGTCCAGATGTTCACTTTCTTTCCCTTACTTAATTCCAATGCTCGTCTTAATGCATTTAATTCTGCTTTCTGTGCCGATGTAGTGTTGGGCAGTGCATTTGCCTCTACCACAGTACTCTCAGTTGTTACCACATATCCTGCGTAGCGAGTTCCATTCTGCACAAAGCTATTGTCATCTATAAACAGCTTCCATTCAGGATCTTCGAGGGGGACATCCTTCAAATCTTCTCAACTAGAATATGTATGTTCAATACTTGTTATACAATCATGTTCAGGTTGTTCTTCCTCCTGTGAAGCACTCAGAAAAACTGCAGGATTTACAAAATTAGTTGTTTTCAGAATCACATCATCTTGCTCTGTAAGGATTACCTGATATTTCATCATTCTGCTAGGGGACAGCCAATACCCCCCTTTTTGTTCCACACTGTAGCAACCATATGCGGAACATAGACTCTGATGGTCCTTCCCAAGGTGAGTTTTCTGGCTTCTTGTATCAATATTACTGTTGCCGGTACTGCCCACAAGCAGGAAGGCCATCCTTTGCTTGCTGTGTCCAGTTGTTTAGAAAAGTACCCCACAGGACTCTTCCAGCTTCCCATCCTCTGGGTTAGGACTCCCAGGGCAAGGTCCTGTCTTTCATGGACAAACAACTGGAAGTCTTTAGTTAAATCGGTTAATCCTAGAGCTGGTGCTGTCATTAAAGCTCACTTAAGCTTTTGAAAGGCCTCCTATTGTTGTTGATCCCATATGAAAGGGGTGGATTTTTGGGCCTCATATAATGGCTTGGCCAAGAGACCATAATACATAATCCAATGACGACACCACCTCGTCATTCCCAAGAAAGCTCTTAATTCATGTACAGTCCGAGGTTCCGGAATAGCACAGATTGCTTCCTTTCGATCAGTCCCCAATCTTCTTTGCCCCTTTGAAATTTCAAAGCCCAAATATATCACAGTTTGGCTTGCTATTTGGGCTTTCTTCTTAGACACCTTGCACCTATTAAGTCCCCAAAAATTTAAAAGTTCAATGGTTACCTGCATACAGGCTGTATGTTCTTCAGTAGCTATTAAGATGTCATCCACATATTGTAAGAGTAGATGTTCTGGTCGCGGAGTCACTGTGTTTTCTTTTTTCCATATCTCTAGTTCTTTGGCTAGTTGGCTACCAAAGGTTGTTGGGCTGTTCTAAAATCTTTGGGGTAGTCGTGACCAGGTTAACTATACTTTACGCCCTGTTTGTGGGTTTTCCAACTCAAAAGCAAACAGCTTACAACTTTGCTGTTCCAGGGGTATGCAAAAGAAAGCATCTTTCAAATCAAGCACTGTAAACCACCGATATTTTTCTTTAAGGGCTGTCAATAAGATATATGGATTTGCCACTACCGGGTGAATGTCTTTTACAATTTGATTTATAGCTCTCAAGTCCTGTACCAATCTATACTCACCTGTGGGCTTTCGGACTGGTAAAATAGGGGTATTATATTCTGACTCACGTTCTTCTAAAATCTTGTATTTCAAGAAGTTACAATCAGCCTTTTAATTCCCTGTTTTACCTCAGGTTTAATTGGGTACTGCTTGATCCTAACTGGTTTTGCTCCTTCCTTTAATTCAATTTTCACTGGTTGTTTCAGTTTAGATTTTCCAGGGACGTCAGTTTCCCACACCATGGGGACTACTGCATAACTCACTTCTGGAGAGATTTCTTGTATCTTTGTTTTTTCCTGTATCATCAGAATTTCCCCTGCTTTAGATTCTGGTATTTTTAACAACAATTCTCCATCTTCAAAAACAATCTGGGCATTTAATTTGGATAGCAAGCAAATCTCTTCCCATTAAGGGTACTGGACATTCTGGAATGTATAGAAATTAATGTGTTATGTTTTTATTTCCAAATTGTAAATTCAATGGTTGTAAGTATGGCCGGTTTTCCTCCTTCCCTGTGGCTCCCACAATATCTACCGTTTTAGATCCTATCATCCCCTTCTGTTTGTTCAGAACTGAAAACATTGCTCCAATGCCCACTAAAAATGTAACCTCGTTGTCTCCCAGCTTAATTGTAACCAGAGGCTCAGCTGGGTTCACCTCCGGTCCCCATCAATCTGTATACTCTCCTAGAATCATCACATTAGCTGATGTTTGCTGACTTTAATTTCCTTGGAAAATCCTTTTTCCAGTGCCCCTCCTTCTTACAAAAGGCACATTGATTTATTCCGAGAGGGGTTCTGTCAGTCAATCTTCCTCTTCCCCCTTGTATTCCTCCCCTTAAAGGACCTCTCGAGATCTGGAAAAACAATTGCAAAATTGAAGTCTGCCTTTCTCTTAAATCAGCACCCTGGGCTGATTGCCCAGTCGGATGCCTAGGTCCGGAGTCAGGTCCTCATTCAGAGAAAGGTAGTGGAATGGGGGGGGTTTATGAGAATTGCAGGAATTATTGGGGCAGTAGGAGCAATATCTAATTCAGGATCTGTTTCTGTATGTCCCCTTCCCTTCAGTGCCAAATGTTTAAAGCACATTTTGGTGGAAGTACATGTGGAGCAACATTCCTGAACCTTTTTATCCTTTACCATAAGAGACAACACTTGATGAATCAGCCCACATTCTTTCTGCTACTCCGTTTTTTCTCACAGATAAAAGAACAGATCTACATATGGAACCTCATCCCGTTTTTCTTCCCTTTCACAAAATAACATTAATTGCAAAATATTATTATAACTTAAGGTCCCATTCAGGGACCACATTTCTCCATCTTCTAATTTATACAATGGACATTCATGATTACAAAATTCAGTAAGTTGACTTTTGCTTAATTCATCTTGCATCTCTTTCTAATGAGCTACAAGGCATCCTAAGGGAGTGTTTCTTGGTATAGAACTCTTACTCCCTTCTTTAAACAGGTTCAGAAATTTAAATGCCATATGCTATAGCAAACCAACAGTATACCCTTTTTTTTTTTTTTTTTTTAGCAGCTCTTGTTTCGTCCTTTCGCTTTGCTTATCTCTGACTGCACCCCTTATGGGATAACAAAACCGCGGATCAAAGATCCACACTCATTTCTTGTGTAATTACATGTCTCATTCACTCATTCATACATAAAACCTCAAAAGTGTTTCATTGTTTTCTATATTATTGAAGTTACAAGATTCAGAAGAACAGAGACAAATTACAGAATCCGAAAAATTCAATTTCCCATGTCAAGACCACAGAGTACCTATATGAACACCGAAGTGTTCCTGACCAGATGTATACCCGTGAGGTGCTAGCAACCCTGGTATACGCTGTTCCACGCAAGATCCCGCGTCTCACGATTTAGGAACAGCCCAGACCCTCTTCAAATAATCCTTACCTTATTCCTCGCAGTGACTCAGTTGAGACAAGGAGTCCCTCTGGGGAAAATTCCCAGTAGTGCCCAAGAGAGACCTATTCTCAATATGTCCTGCAGGCCCCTCTCCCTCAATTCCCTTTCACTACTTCCACAAAAATTCACAAAGGTTAGTTTGACCTTAATAATGATTGGCTTTCAGTTATGTCACCTTAACTATATTCCTATTCTACAGAAATCATTGGTCATCTTTACTGATTGATTTGAATAGAATGAGGAGACAATAATGATTAGCATATTTATGTTATTTCCTGGAAATCATTATCATATGCAGATGTCTCTAACGCATGCGTGGTTATGTTGGACAGGGGTCCTCTGGTGGTCGGTGACAGTCTTCATCACTGTGTCTGTTGATTGAACTCCATCTTTGCACATGCTCATTTCATCTTTGGCTGATCTTCCAAACTAAACCCAGTATCTTCTGGTACCTGTTGTTTTTGACTCAATGTCCATAACCAGTACCCATTGTTTTAATTCAGAGTCCATAACAATTCTTATAGTGTTCAAGACACACACCATACTAGCTACTTATTCCTAAGGGCCTTAATATGTTTTATATTCTCATAGCTGCTATAACTCCATTTTAAAATCAAAATCATATTCTAAACTAAAATCAAAATAATATTCTAGGATCCAAGTTATTTTATTAAAGTAACTGCAACATCATGGGCCACAGCATCTCCCAGTCTTCTCTAGCATGGGACACCCCCGCATGTTACAGTCCTCCCATCACCAAACTGCAGCAGTGGGGGCTGATTCTTCCTACTAGATCCTGGCCTCCTTCAGGTGCAGTCACCTGCTTTCGTGTGGGCCCCCCCACAGGATACAGATTGGCATCTGCTCCACCATAGTCCTTCATGGATGGCAAAAGGGCGGGCAGCTCCTGCTGTCTCACCACAATGTACAGGGCACTCTCTGTTCCAGTGCAATTGCCCTCCCTTTCCTCCTCAGGAAATCACAACTCCTCCTCAGAATTCCAACTCCTCCTCTTGAGTCCTCTTCTTAAATATGTTATTGCAGAGGTGTGGTTAGTTGGCTCATCCTTGGTGCAGAGGCAGGTCCAACTTGGAGCCCGAGCAGCTTCGATAAGCTTCTCACAGAGGGCCACCACTATAGCCGCCCTCACCTGCTACCAAAAACCCCACCATTCACTCAAACCCAGAACAGCTGCAACAGATTTCATTTGGTTATGGTGGGTTGACCTTGGCTGGCTATTGGATGCCCACCAAGCCACTCTACCACTCCTTCTCCATCAATAGGACAGGGATGAGAAAGTATGATGAAAAAATCATGGATTATGATAAAGACAGGAAGGCCACTCACCAACTACTATCATAGGCAAAACAGATATGTCTTGGGGTAATTAATTTAATTTCTTGTCAATTAATTGTAAGAGTGTTACAAATTACCAAAACCCTAATGAAATAGCTTGAATTTTAGAATATGATTTTGATTTTTGGTTATACGGGTGATATTGAGTTATAATAGCTATGAGAACACAGGATATGTTAAGATCTTAGGAATGAGCAACTAGCATTGTGTTTGCCTCAATTAGTATGGAAATAGTTATGGACTCTGAATTAAAACAATGAGTACCAGAAGAAACTGGCCTTGGTTTGGGAGATCAGCTAAAGGATGAAATGAGCATGCACTTCTTTATTCCAGCGCTGGGGAACATGGGGGATAGCTCCACCAAAGACGTGTTCACTGACAGGTACAAAGCACAACATATTTATACACTTTTTCAGCAGAGTCATGGTTACATAGTCTTCATCACTGTGTCTGCTGATTGAACTCCATCCCTGTGCACGCTCATTTTATCTTTGCCTAATGCTCATTTCTTCTTTGGCCGATCTTCCCAAACAAAACCAGTTTCTTCTGATACCTATTGTTTCAAATCAAGATCCATAACCAGTATGCATTGTTTTGATTCAGAGTCCATAACAATTTCCATAGTAATCGAGGCAAACACAACACTAGTTTCTCCTAAGATCCTAACATATCATATGTTCTCATAGCTACTATAACTCCATTTTAAAATCAAAATCATATTCTAAACTAAAATCAAAATAATATTCTAGGATTCAAGCTATTTTGTTAAGGTAACTGCAACAAAATGATTGGGTGTTTGTTCCCTCTTAATAATAAGTAAAGTGGTGTTTATATCAGGAAATCCTGTAACTACGTTTTTAGTACTAGCACATTTTGTCTGTGCTGCAAACAGAAAAGCCTGAATGCAATTTGTGCCTAAATGTTAATATAAAAGTGAGAAAAAACATTGATGTCTAGACAGAATATCATAAGTGTTAATAAAAAGAGTAATAGCAATCACAGCATAACCAAATTCTAAATGTCTGTTGTTTAATGTCTTATGTTGGGGGGTTGAGACAGTGAAAGACTGAAGGAACTGAAGAATTTAAGACAAAGAAACAGAATGTATCCTTTGTAGTCCTTCATTGGTGGAAAGGATTTGCTGTTTTTTAGTATCAGATATATTAGTCTTCTTCCTTATCGTGCTAAGACAATTGTTTAGATTTGTTTTGGCTGTCTCCCATTAAATACTTCTTGTAGCATCTTATCAGAGCTAAGAATAGCTTCAGCTGCAAAAAAATAATGAGTAATATAAGTATTTAAGGAAAGATGATTATGAAACACAGAAATTCACTCAACAGTTAGTCTGGTATAACTGTTAAGCAGGTATTCTTTATTAGCAGTGTTGGGCAGCACCAGGGATCGCTCCAACACAAGTGCTCCAACAGATAGATAAAATCACAGAGAATATATGCTGTGAGGTTATACATATTCAGTAGATTTCTGAGAACTAATCTACATATACATAAGATTTCCTAGAACTTATTTACATAGTCTGAGCATGCATGATAAATTTAGAGTTAGGGTCTTTTGCCCCTCTGGTGGTCTTTCATAGTCTTCCTCATAGTGTTTGCTGATTGAACCTTGGGTTTCTTTTATCCATATATGGTTGTGGAGTTAGCTCATCCCTTATTTAACCCTGACATGCTCCAAGAAGGTCAGTTTTAACTAATTTGCAGGTGCTTATCTTGACACTGCACTGTCGTCTCCGGCCCCTGTTATCAGCGGTACTCAGGAAGCTTAATGAACCATCTCAAGGTCTACTTAAATTTTCTCAGGGAGAAGTTGCACATTTCAAAATATTTTGTTACATTTAACTAAACTATGTGAGTGAAAGGAAGAAAATAATACAAATTGAATATGTTGACCAACAAGTTCTTTACTCTAAACCAGAGAAATAGTTCTGGCCTTCTCAATTATGCTGATTATAGTACAAAATTCTGAATTGCATATATGAAACAAAATCAGATCAAGCTACTAAAATTCTCTGGATATTGCTCTGCTGTGAAATCTTGATCTATGTATGTGTGGAGACACGTATACAAAATACAATGCAGGGTGGCAGAGGCAAATTCCACCTCTTTATAATTTCCAAAACAAATATGCTTTTGTGACACTACCACATGGCTGAAACTAACAAGACGTGACTCTGAGACAATATATGTTCAAGGATTTAGCCAATACAAGCTACTGTTCTTCAGCTTTTAGCTGCTAATGAAGTCTCCTCCTTGCAGAGCAGGTTAACAAAATTATGTTTTCTCTCTAAACCTGGCTGACAAGTATGCTTTTGAAAGCAGAAGGAAATGAGGAACGCTAAGGTTAACATGCTCCTGTGAAGAATGAAGATGAAGACCAGCTCTAGTCATCTTAATGGTTAAGAATTAGATGATATTTAGAGGAATATTTGTGCAATAATAATACTATAATATTGTTAGCGGTCGCAATCGCAAATAGAACTTATCTACACAAAGCAGATAAGCAGGCACTTCTTTATTCCAGCACTGGGGAACAAAGGATAGCTCTACCAAAGCCATGTTCACCAGCAGGTATAAAGCACAGCATATTTATACACTTTTTCAGCAGAGTCATAGATACACAAGATTTAATAAAATGCATAGAATGATTACTTCTTAATTTGACCTTTATAGTGATTTGCTTTCAGTTACCTCACCTTAACTATATTCTTATTCTACAGAAATCATTAGTCATCTTTATTGATTGATTTGAATAGAATGAGGGGAGGGTAGTGATTAGCATATTTGTGTTATTTCCTGGAAATCATTATAATATGCAAATGTCTCTAACGCATGTGTGGTTATGTTGGACGGGGGTCCTTTGGTGGTCGGTGATAGTCTTCCTCACTGTGTCTGCTGTTTGAATTCCATCCTTGTGCATGCTCATTTCATCTTTGGCTGAACCAAAACCAAACCAAAACCAGCCTCTTTTCATACCTATTGCTTTTGACTCAATGTTCATAACCAGTACCCATTGTTTTAATTCAAAATCCATGATTCCTATAGTGATCAAGGCACACACCATACTAGTTACCTCTTCCTAAGGGCCTTAACATACCTTGTATTCTCATAGCTGCTATAACTCCATTTTAAAATCAAAATCGTATTCTAAACCAAAATCAAAATTATATTCTAGGATTCGAGGTATTTTATTAGGGTAACTTTAACAATATGACAAATATTAGTATTATCTGTTTAATATTCGATTTCTGGTAGTCCTTCTCCTAAGAAATCCTTGAATATTTTGTTTTGGGTTTTTTGTTTTGGTTGTTTTTTTCACTTCATTCTTTGATTTCTCTGGGCTTATAAAGCATCATGATGTTCTTTATCAACATGATTTTTTTTTTTCTTTTGTTCCTTTCCGTCCCAGAGCAGGCAATATGATAGTCACAAAAGCTATCTTTATAGGAATGCATTAATAAAAAGAAACATTCAGTGCTGAGGCTTTTCAGCATTCTGGTATTTGCAGCTCAAAGATCCTAGTTCTACAGGAAGCAAGCTTTAGATTGAGTGCACTCCCCTAAAAGGTGTTTTATACATGGTCTGCTGTTTTATAGAGAAAATCATCCCTTGGATCTTGGACATGTTTAGGGAGCACCATACTGTCACCCAGTCTGTCTTGTGCCCATGACAGGGATATTTCGCTGCTTCTGTCCACTGCCCATATAAAGCTTGGTGAAAAGTTGCACTGCTGTTCGCATTCTGCCATTTGTAAGCAATGACCTGTCCCTGAAGGTCAGCATTCCTTGGCTTTCTGAACAATGTTCATTGCACAACTAGGTTGGTTCTGGAAAGGGAGAGAAGTTTTAAAGAAACCTTACCCCAGTTCAAAGTAATGGCACAGCAACCTGAGGGGTCTCTGGGAGGAGAGGCATCTGTCTTGGGGCCATCTGGGACCAGCATAATACTGCTGAGACCGGGTGGATGCCCACCTCTGCACTTGTCAATGTGCATGTGGTAGCACAGATAGGAAGGATGCCGCAACATTGGCAGGTTCTTCTCAAAAGATCTCCCTTGCAACTCACTGCCCTGGGAAACACAGCTGAAACATGTATTACCAGTCTGACCTAATGGCCATGTTACTTTACAGCTCTGAAGCCAATAATGCAACTCTTCTGGAAACCTCAGACTTTCTTCTCCCCCTTACCCCTAACTTGTACTGCAGGTAACTAATTGCTGGCAAGACAATAGTATGAAGTTGAAAGTAGTGGTATAAAGTGAAAGAAGCAAATAACAGTGATTTGGGTTTTTGTTTTGGAAGGGAGCTTTTAGGTCTGAAAGAGGTTTTCTCCCATGCATGAACTAGAAGAAAGGAGAATAGAATTCCTAGTAATTAAGGTAGAATTCTTGAAAACTTTGATTTATATTGTTACGAAGCTATCTGTTTTGACTAGGGATTATATATAAAAATCTACCTATCTATCTAAATCTACCTATAGATCTATTTATATATATAACTTTAATAAATTCACTGTGTTTGTATGGGTCCTCTCATAGGATAAATCTGAAGTATGTTAAAATATTTTATTTCCATGGTTTAAAGGGCTACAAACTAGAAAGAAAATATTTTGCTTTCTAGCTTTTAATGTAGAAGTTACTACAGAACTGTATGTGTATGTATATGTATATATATGAAAAGAAAAAGGAAAAGGAAACGGGAGAGAAAGGGAGGGGGAGGGAGGGAGTTGTCATTTGAGCCTACTCAGCAACTAAACGCCCCGCAGTCGCTCACCCACCCTCCCCCCACTTGGGAATGGGGAGGGAATCGGAGGGGCAAAGGGAGACTCGCGGGTTGAGATAAAAACAGTTTAATAACAGTAACAGAACAACACGCTGACAGCAGTATCAACGGGTAATGTACAATATAGCTGCTCACCACCCGCTGACAAACACCCGCCTGGCGATCCCGAACACAAAGGCACCACAGCAAGACTCCCAGAAGTGGCAGCCCCTCCCGACCCACTCCTGCCTTTATATAGTGAGCATAATGTCACATGACATGGAATATCGGTCAATCCGGGCCCAGCACTCCAGCTGTGCTCCCCCCGCCCCCACGCACAGGTGAGGGCACTAGGACCTGGGGAGCCCCTGGGGTCTCAGTGTGCTGCAATTGTTTTGCTAATTGATGGGGTTAACACCAAAATGGAAAGGGAAGGGAAAGGGAAGGGAAAGGAGAGGGAGAGGAGAGGGAGAGGAGAGAAGAGGGGAGGGGAGGGGAGGGGAGGGGAGGGAAAGGGGAGGGGAGGGGAGGGGAGAGGAAAGGGGAGGGGAGGGGAGGGGAGGGGAGGGGAGGGGAGGGGAGGGGAGGGGAGAGGAAAATAAGTAACATTTATGCAATTTACTCACTAAACTTTGAAATGTGCTAAAGAGGTCCCTGAAGTATGCTTTAGTACAAGGTTCAGAATTTCAATAGGCACATTCATATAATGAATTCTAATAGTTTTTTAGCATAGATAATGAAAGGCAGTGTGTGGATTACATGTGTTGAAAAGACATTGTTTATCAATTTTAGCAAATAATGGAACTTATTTTATTTGTCATAAACTAATTGCTGTGAGAGGCTTTACTTTCACAAAAATGCTGAGTTTGGAAATAAAGTATTCTTAGGGAGTTTCTATTTCTAGCTAATTCCTGCTCTTGTGCTGAGGCTTGCTCTTCCTGTCAGAATAAGAGCATCATGATGACAATGATCTGGTTAAATACAAGTTATTTGGTGTTATTTAATTTTTTTGCAGCCTTATTTCTAACATAGATCAGTTCACTAATCCCATTCATATCAAGTTTCCAATAACAGTGATGTTATGTTGGCTGCAACTGTACAGTTATGAAGTAATTGTCTCATAAAAGTGCCTTAGTCTATGGATGCTTATATTTAAAAAAAAAAAAAAAAATCCCCCAAACCAACAAAACACCACAAGATTTTACATACTTTTTGAAATGTAATGGTTTGCATTGTTCCTCTCCTGCCACATATGATGATTAGTTAGACTGAAGAGGCACTGACTGAAGAAATGACTAAAACCAGTCCATTGTTTAATGAAAGAAATTATACCTTTGAGTTTTGTATTATGAATTGCAGGACTTTCATTAAATATATATATATAGAGAGTATATAATTTAGCATCTTGAACAAAAATACCTTGTAAAGTCAAGCATTTGAATACAGAGGGCATAAATGACTTCTTGGATGGGGCTCATCTTGAGATTGTCAAAAAGAAAATGAGAGAGCTTCAAAACCAGTCAAATGTTTGACAGCACAGCAGGTCTGTGACATGAGTCTCAAATGTGGCACATTCATGGGGGAAAGTCTGATAAAGTATCACTTAATGTCAACTGTGAGAAAATAAGAATTTTACCCAGGAAAACTGAAATGAGTGAATGGAGTAGTAAATTTTTCTAAGCAGTTTGACAGTATGGATGTGATTCAGAAGTGAACTTGAACAAAACCAAGCAAGCATGAACTTCCCTAAACTTATATTTTCCTTCAGCTTTCTCAGGTCAGTTTACATCAAACTAGTCGATTAAATTCATCTTTATCACAGATGTCATGTTCTTTCAGGCAATTCTTGACTGATGTTTTTTATATCCTAGCAGAGGGGAAAAGCATGAGAACAAATATTACACAGAAATAACTCTTTTGTTAAAGTATCCCTGTAATCATTTAGTTGCTAACTCTGTGACTTCTAGTAGTATTGAGTTTTAACCTACAATTCCTTTCTACCTATGTCTTCTATTATATACACCTTGTTTCTTTGCTGCTGTTGAGGAAATAAAAGCTGCTTTCATTACTTTGTTTAAGCATTTGAACTTGCACCGTTTTAAGTCAAGAACTATTTTAAAAGAGAATATCAAGATCAGAGAAAGGCTTATAAATATCTAGTTTAAATAATGGATACAAAATAGCCCTTTAGAGTTTCTGATTTCCTGGAAGATTATTAGTAATAAGCAGAAAACTTTGCAGATTTTTCTTAAACTTTGAATGAAATTATTTTACTTTTGGTCCACAGTAAGGATCCCTGGAAGAAAATAAAATCTAAAAAACCAACCAACAAAACAAACCCCTGACTTTTAGAGAACTCCTGTTTCTGTAGCTCTTTAAAGGTTATAGTAATTAAAAAGTCTGAACGGGAAGTGGGCCTTTGTTTTGCCAATTGATGGGGTTAACACAAAGGACACAGACACCAAGCTAAAGAAATGGGCTTATTTTACTTAGTTTAAAGCAGCAGAAAGAAGAAGCAAGGTAATGCACCTAGTCGTTACTACATAAAGCTAGCTATAGTGATTGAGAAAGATACATCACCAATTGCCTTCATACTTTACCATCATCCAGATCCGTGCATCAGCTGGGGAGCCCCATCACAGCGAAGGGTCGGAGAGCCTTTCCCAGCAATTGGGAAGTCCTACGCAGTGCGTCCACTCATAGTTGAGGTCTCCGTCTTTGCTGTGAGAGGGTCCAGCTTTTATACAGTTTAACAAACAAATCTATACAAAATGCACGGGAGATATCTGGTAGATTGATATGCCTCACTCGGGTGTGTCCGGATCTGGCCAGGATCCGGGCATGTCTGAGGAGTCTTTGTTTTTCTTTACATTTGGGATTTATAGTTACTTCCTGTTGTTTACTTATAGTTCCCAGGGATTGTTCCCAGGGTTGCGTTTTCACGCTGATAAGATGCTGGTTGCTTCATGCTGCTGATAAGATGCTGATTGCTGGTTGGGGAATTCACTCCGAAGTCAACCTTGGTTTGAGGACTATTGTTTGGGCCTTTTTTGTTTCAGCCTTGAGTCGAATTACTTCACTCCTGTGAGTGAAAACTGTAAATAAACAACAGGAAGTAACTCTAAATCCCAAATGTAAAGAAAAACAGAGACTCCTCAGACATGCCTGGATCCTGGCCAGATCCGGACACGCCTGAGTGAGGCATATCAATCTACCAGATATCTCCTGTGCCTTTTGTATAGACTTGTTTGTTAAACTGTATAAAAACTGGACCCTCTCACAGCACAGACGGAGACCTCACCTACGAGTGTATGCACTGCGTAGGACTTCCCAATTGCCGGGAAAGGCTCTCCGACCCTTCGCTGTGATGGGGCTCCCCAGCTGATGCACGGATCTGGATGATGGTAAAGTATGAAGGCAATTGGTGATGTATCTTTCTTAATCACTATAGCTAGCTTTATGTAGTAACGACTAGGTGCATTACCTTGCTTATTCTTTCTGCTGCTTTAAACTAAAGTAAAATAGCCTATTTCTTTAGCTTGGTGTCTGTGTCCTTTGTGTTAAACCCATCAATTGGCAAAACAAGAAACATGAAGGAACTCCACACAATTGGAAAACAGTCTCATAGCATTTTTTACAGGACCATGTATAGACAGGTGCAACTGTGTTGCCTCCTTCATTCACCCACTTTTATGATTTGTTGCTTTAACACTTCTCCTGTATGAAGGCAGCACAATTTTGGGGCTTGTTATTGAAGAAAGAATCTTTTCACTAAAAAACTGGTGTTAAAAAAATCTTGATGATATTAAAGAAGGGAAAAAAAAAATGTTATTTGTTTTATTTCTATATTTTCTCTGAAAAAGAGTCCAGCCACCGCTGTTAAAGGAACAGTGAGTGTCAGTTCAGATCAAAGTGCTCTTATCAGTTTTCTTAGCTTTATGTTTCATTCAGTTTTAGTTTTAACTATATTTAAATGGTTCTAGTAGTGGGTTGCCAGACTGCAAGTTCCAGTCCTTAGCAATATGGTAAGGACACTAATGCACAGACTAAACATACCTGCTCCAAGGACTTCTGGACATGGATCCTACAAATTTTTATGCTTTCCTGTAACTGTAGTTGCAGTACTAGTCCAGTGGAAATAAATAATACCACCTTAAGCACTAAAATTACAAAAAAGTTAAAGTTTTGGAGAATGGAACCCTAGTTTCACATTATAATTATTTTTCTTTATAATCTGATATCAATTAGCAATTAAAATAGTCTAGTTTTAGTCTGTTATACATCTTTATGCTGTGTTTCAATTCTGACTTCTTCCAGTGAATCTTGCACTATTTGTTCTGCAAGTAATCTAGACATTTCACTGAGGAAATGACTTACCAGTGTAAATAAGTAATTTATGATATCTGAGTTCTGTAGAGGATATTGCAGTCATGAATAATTAGACATACAGTGATAAGGTTCAATAAAAATATACAGAATTGTCTACTAGAGAACAATCCCATATGTAATTATAAAATATAAATTAATTAAGTTGCACTGAGGACAGTATTCACAAGTTCTTTGAGAAAAAATCTAAGATTAATCATCTCTTCACACAAAGGTAATATGCTTGTTGGTCATAACCCTGAAATGTGCATAAGGAATTTTTATCAGATTATCTATGTAACTATATGGAGATAATAAAGAAAACTAACACAATATATACTCTGTGTTGTGTAAATTAACACCACAGTGTTATTTTACTGTGTATTGAGTGCTAGTCTGATTGAATAATTTTGAGAATTTAGTGTTTATTTAAATATTCAAAGTAAAACCTGTCATGCTTTTTTCTATTTTTCTTTTTTTTTTTTTTGGTTGGTTTGCGATTTTTTGTTTTGTTTTTACTCAAATACGGTAAAAACTATTTCTTTGAACACACAGGAAAACCCCTTACTTGTGGTAGATGCATAAAAGTATATCTGTCCTCTTTAGGGAAATATTGTAATTTGTTAAACTAATTCAGAGGAGGAAAATAATTTTTTGCTTACTTCTATGGTAACTTATGACTCAAATCAGAACCATGTCAAATACTTTTCATTGTCTTAGCAATACCAGAGAAAGTCTCCTTACAGTTTTTTGTTCAAGACCTAGAAATGATTGACAGTGTGACACAATGGGCAGAAGGGGAAAAAAGATTATTTGTCTGAGGAATGTTAAAATATGACTAAGCAAATACTTTATTTCCTCTAAGCTTCTTTCCAAGAAGCCTCTTATATTTCAGATCACTGAGATAGCTTAAAACCTATCATTTCACTCATGAAGGCATCTATGTGGGATCCAAAGCTCCTTTCACACTGACCAATGACAGCCAATAAAGATGACAGTGAGAAAGGGGTAAAACATTTTTCCAATTCACCGTCAACAAATATGATTCCTTGAAGTTATTTTTAAAAAGATTCTGTCCCCACTACTTATTGAGTAGTTCTATAATAAGAAAGGACAAAAAGATGAAATCCATAATATAGGAAGTAATTATTTCTTAAAATAGGCTAGAGCATTTTTGACCACTTTCTATAACTCAGTCTTTTTAATTAAGTTTAAAAAATGCAATTTGACAGACAGTATATGAAATAGAGGAGTGGAAGAAGGTTTATGTCAAATGATAATGGGATTTCATACTTAATCTTTTGGACTTAAATTTTGGGTGAGGCCTGGATTAATAACCAAGATGCAAATTCATCTCCATTTCCCACAGTAGTAACCTGAAAAAAGCAGTATAACAATCTAGACTAACACCTTTCCCCTGGGCTAACCACTTACAGAGGTCTCTTCACTTGGGAGAATAAAATACAACCCAGATAAATATTTTAATGGTTACAAGCTCTGTCTGAGGAACAAAATCAAGATCAGTCCCTACTTTACTCAAATACAGAAGAGGAAATAAAGTGACTTTCAGTCTGGAGTCTGGGGAATTGACGTGCGGAAAGATGACTTTACAACCAGTAAGGTTATAATATAGGTATGTTTATTCAGCGCTGGATGCATGGGGGATCCCTACTCCACAGCGTCTGTGCGCTGGAGCCAAAAGTGGCCCCCTTTTATGATGCCAAAGTTACATATTCATCAGTTCTAATACATATGCATTATAATTCTGGGAATAGGGAGGGAATATTACAATTAATTCTGGGAAATCATTAACATATTCCCCACCCCAAGTCCCTCCCATTCACACCTGCACAATGTCTCTTGGTGGTCATGGGCAGGGGTCTTCTGATGAAGGCTCGTAGTCTTCTTCACTGTGTTCGCTAGTTGACCCTTGCTTTTGCGCAGACTCAGTTCTGTAGTTATGCACATCTCGTCCTTCAGGCCTTGTTGGGTACGGTTTGTTGCTAACTTGCAGCTCCTTTATCTTGGTGGCTCAGTATTTCCTTCCTTATCTCAAGGACAATGGTGGGCTCATCCTGTTTTTCTCTCATTCATTCACAAGGTAGTTATCTAGTTAATGTTTTCTTGAGAAATCATCTGGTTAATGCCTCTTCATTCATACATCAGAATCAAACCAGCCAGGAGGCAGGGATGTTGAGTTAATTTCTGGAGTTAACCTGTCATCTTGCAGTGAACAAATGGCTCTGGAGCATTTCCTTTATCCATGAGACATGTGGATTTGAGATAGTTCAACATCTTGCCTTACTGTCTGCTGCATCAATTGGTCATTTCATTGGAAGCCTAAAAAAAAAGATTTGCTGGCCCTAGATCTCAAGTCTGTGTTGCATATTTTGAAGGGACCTGATCTTGTAACTGAAAGAGGAGGTGTCAGAAGTGGAATTAAAACCTCAGTCTAAATCTGAGAGATGCTTTCAACATTGTCAAAAGTCAAGAATGAAAGGTGTAATGTTAAAAAGGACCAGTGCTTTCAAAATTTGTTCAAGAAAATTCAAATGCATTTTCAAACTGTATTTTGCTTTTCCGTAGGCTGTGGATGCTTCCCACTGGCAACGTGAAAGAAATTCAATCTATCAGGTTCTGAATTCTTGCCTTTGCCTGGTCCAGTGTTCTCTGGAGGTGGTTGTCATGTTAAAGAAAGAGATGCATATAATTAGTTTAAGCTGAGAAAGCACAACTGTTGCTTTTAGTAAAACTTTTAAAAACATACACATAAACTATTGCACCAGAGAAGTCTGTCACATACATGTGTCTGGTGATGGCTAAAGAAAAAATATTAATGTTATAATCATGGGATCATGCCTGCTATTTTTTTTCTCCCCCTGAAAAACTGTAACACAGCAACTACAGGATATTCACACAGATTTCTGTGTATATAACAGCTTTGAAACATACTCTTAAAAAGGTATTGTGTCAAACTGAAACAGAAGTTTTGAAAAGCATGTTGAGATAACAAATAGAGTACTTTAAATATGAAAAGTATAATGAAGAAAATAATTTCCACTGAGGTCTATAGGTTCTTTGAACAAAAGAAAGATAACAGATAAGTTTTTGCATTTAACCACAAGATTAAAGTTCCACCCCCCCCCCAAAAAAAAAAAAAAAAAAAAAAGATTTTTTTTAAGCAAGAACTTCACTGAGATGCTGCTAGGTAACTAGCTCTTAATACTTTATGAAATTATTTATTAAATACTTTATGAAATTATTATGCAATACTTTATGAAATTATTGAACACTGAGGAACAAACAGCAGTCAGTTAAACTGAGAATAGTTGTTACTGTTAACAGAGAAGGCAAAGAACACTCTACTGACTTACAGCAGTTAATCAAACTACAGTAGGTTGACAGAAAGTACTTGTTTCATAATTTTATGGCATGTAGATTGTACTCCAAAACTTTGTAATCATTTAATCCTCAGTGATTTATGGTAGTTATGTTCAATTCCAGTATGTTATTTTCTAGCAGAAAACAAGAGACGGTAAAGTATTTCAGTTTTGTTTTGCTTTAAGAAAGGACTGAATTTCAATAATAAACTCAATAGAATGTCCTGTGTCTGTTAGTGGTCGCAATCGCGAATAGAACTTTTCCAGCACTGGAGAACAGGGGGGATAACTCCACCAGAAATGTGTTCACCAACAGGTACAAAGAACAACATACTTATTCACTTTTCCAGCAGAGTCATGGTTACATAAGAGCATCAAAATTCATAAAGTTTAGTTTGATGTCAATAATGATTGGCTTTCAGTTATGTCACCTTACCTGTGTTCCTATTCTTCAGAAATCATTGCTCATCTTTACTGATTGATTTGAATAGAATGAGGGGAGGGTAGTGATCAGCATAATCATGTTATTTCCTGGAAATCATTATCATATGCAAATGTCTCTAACGCATGCATGGTTATGTTGGATGGGGGTCCTCTGGTGGTCATCGATAGTCTTCATCACTGTGTCTGCTGATTGAACTCCATCCTTGCACATGTTCACTCCATCTTTGGCTAATGCTCATTTCTCTTTTGGCCAATCTTCCCAACCAAAACCAGTTTCTTCTGGTACCTATTGTTTCAACTCAAGATCCACAACCAGTGCCTATTGTGTTAATTCAGAGTCCATAATGATTGTTATAGTGTTCAAGGCACATAGCATACTAGTTGCTTAATCCTAAGGGACTTATTGTACTTTATATTCTCATAGCTACTGTAGCTTCGTGTTAAATCAAAATCATACTTTTAAACTAAAATCAAAATAATATTCTAGGACTCAAACTGTTTTATTAAGGTATTTGCAACACTGTCAGTGGAGGCAGAAAGTTCTAAAGAATTGGCCACATCTATGATGTTTGTAGGGCCTATATTTCCAAAAGCAGCCCCTGAAAAAGGGAGCAGGGCTGCTCTGCATGTAGTGCCAGCGCTGTCACCTTCATCTAGAAGGAAGGACTGGGACCAGGCATCTGCGGCAGATCCTTCAACCCCCACCCCCCCGAAGCCCCCAATGAATTCATCACCATCCGAGTCCCCGATACCAAGCCCAGGGAACCAGTCGCCAGAACGAATTGATCCGCCTCTACCCACGTCTTCAACGCCATCACCCCAGTTGCTGCATGAAGAACACTGTCATGGCTTGCGAGACCCACAGCTGAGAGAATTAAAGAAAAAATTGACACAGCTTGAACCAAAGATACAGGAACTGGCTCAGCCTGTTCCCACGGCGCCGCCGCCTCCTCCTCTTCCTACTAATCCCTTTTTCCGAGGCAGTGGGGGGGGGGGGGTGGGGGGGGGTGGGGGTCAAGCGGAAACATTAGAGATCGGGCCGCTGCTGCCAGGTAGGGCAGTGGGAGGCGCGGCTGGTAATAGCAATCCAGCACATCGATGGCGGGGAGTCATTTGGGATGCAATAATTGAGGGGCAATTTAATCACCTTGGGCCAATGGCATTCCCAGTGGTAGCAACTCCACAGGGCAATGCATGGGAGGCCTTAGACTGGAAAATGATAAAGGAAGCAAAATTAGCAGTTACCCAGTATGGTTTGAAGTCACCGTATACTAATTCTGTGATTCAGCATACCTTTACAGCAAACTTACTAACTCCTTATGAAATGCACATGATTACACAGACACTGTTAACAGCATCTCAGCAATTACAATTGTTTCAACGTTGGCAAGCAGCCTGTGAAGCTGCAGCGGCTATGCCTCATCAGCAGGGAGATACCTTATATGGGGTACAGTCCCAGATGTTGCTGGGGTCAGGTCCATTTGCCAACCCCGATTGGCAAGTGAAAGTAAAAATTAACACAGCAATAGAAACACTGTCAGATGTGCAAAAATTAATGGGTGACATTCAGTGGGTTCATAATATCTGTGGAATTACAAATGATGATCTGAAGCCATTGATGCCACTCCTGGGAACGTCTGTAAAAGCTCAGGAGTGCCGTCAATTGGATGAGGATCAGCAACAGGTGTTACAAGTGATCACTAACAAAATAGTAACGTCTTATGCTCACAGGCAACTGGATGATAAGGCCCTTTCCCTTATGCTAGTTAACTCTGGGGGTGAGCGTGAACACCCACTAGGGCTTATTATCCAGTTCAGCGAGAAAAAAAAACAAACTTATGGATTTTAGAATGGATATTTCTCCCCTTCCAGCCCAGAAAAACAGTTGTTACATGGCCTGAACTGTTTTCACAGCTTATCATTAAAGGGAGACAGCGAATTTTAGACATCTCAGGTCTTGAACCTGCAATCATATATGTACCTGTATCTCAGTTATATTTGGACTGGCTATTAACTGCTTCAACAGAGTTTCAAATAGCAGTTACTGATCTCATAGGAACTATCACCAACAGTTATCCTTCGGACAAGATATTATCATTACTATCCCATCAACACTTTGAAAATATACCTATGAGATCAAAGGTTCCAGTTAAAGGGATAACTGTCTTCACTGATGCGGGATGCAAATCTCAGAAAGCTGCAGTCACATGGAAAGCAGGGGATACCTGGGAACACAAGATACTCCCCAGGGTATCTGGAGATTCCTTACAAACTTTAGAACTCTGAGCTGTTGTCTGGGTATTTCAACACTGCTATCAAGAACCTATTAATGTAGTATCAGATTCATTGTATGTTGTGGGTACAGTTCAATGCTTAGAACATAGCATGGTGGAACCTGTACGAAATCCTGTATTACATACTCTGTTGTTACAATTGACACTTTAGAACCAACGTCAGGATGAATATTTTATTGTGCATATTCGCAGTCATCAACAATGTGGAGGTGTTGCTTTGGGAAATGCTCGGGCTGATCAGCTTGTCACTCCAGCCTGGACAGGCCCTGTTGTGAAAACCTTTGAGCAAGCCAGGTTGTCACATGAGTTTTTTCACCAGTCAGCAAAAGTGTTGTCTAAAGAATTTCACATTTCTGTAGCTGATGCTAGAGGAATTGTACAATCCTGTCCTGACTGCCAAAAGGTAGGGATTGGCCTGGGTTTGGGGGTGAACCCTCGAGGACTCCAGCCTCTACAACTTTGGCAGATGGATGTAACACATATCCCAGAATTTGGCAGGCTTAAATATGTACATGTCTCAATTTATACCTTTTCTTTCACACTCTGGGCAACGGCACAAACTGGAGAAACAGCACGACATGCAATTAAACACATGTATGCTGTAATTATGGCACTGGGAGTGACCGCACAAATTAAAACTGATCATGGTCCAGCCTATATCTCTAAAAAATTTACCCATTTTTGCCAACTCTGGGGTATAAATCACATTACAGGTATACCACATTCCCCCCCCGGACAAGCCATAGTGGAGAAAGCACACCAGACCTTGAAAGCACTTTTGCAAAAACAGAAAGGGGGAGAGGTCTTGGCTACTGCAGAGCGACTTGCAAAAGTGGTATATGTGTTAAATTACTTACAACTCACAGGTGATAGGAATGAACCACCAGTAGTAATACATAGTTTGGGTATGAAATTTGGTATAAATCAGTGTGGAAACAATGGTTTTTTTCAATACAAAGATGCCACTACAGGGGAATGGAAAGGACCTGCAGAACTAAAAATGACTGGTTGAGGATATGCTTGTGTTGTTACAGATACCAGCATCAGATGGGTTCCGAGTCGATGGGTGCGGCCCTGGAAAAGGGAAGGCAGGAAGGATGACGCAGAAAACTTATGAGTTATCAACCTGAGGAAAGGATTATGCTTGTGTATTTTTTTAATTACTCTTATAACAATACTGCTCGCCGAGGTCAAAATGTTAATGCAACTAGTGTCATTTATCGCAATGCTACTGCATGGTGTAATTATACCGCACATAATGTTTCACGATCCTCTGTTGTTCCTCTTGCGCTACCTCCTGGTGTGTTTTTAATCTGCAGAGATCATGCCTGGGGAGGCATTCCATCCAAATTGAAGGGAGGTCCGTGTAGCCTCGGATGCCTCATGTTATTAGATAACATTGAACTTTGGAATACAGGTGAAATCTTTGCAGCCTCTGTGTTGGTACCAGGAGTTGGCATTTCAAATGCTTTAGCTACTTTGAATAAATTAGGATGCTGGCTTAGTAAGCAAACTAATGCTACTTCTTTGGATTTAAGTGGTCTTTTAACTGATGTTCATAGTGTTAGGCATGCTATATTGCAGAATAGAGTTACTATTGATTTTTTGCTTTTAGCACAAGGACATGGTTGTGATGAGTTTGAAGGGATGTGTTGTATGAACCTATCTGATCATTCGGAGGCCATTTTTAAAAGCATTCAACAGTTAAAGGATGGAGTTAAATGTTTGACATAAAGTAATGACGTGGATTGGTTGATGAAAATATTTAAAGGATGGGGACTATCAGGATGGTTAATCTCAGTGACCAAAACTGTATGGGTGGTTTTCTTGATTGGAATAGTTGTGCTTTTAATGTTGCAATGTCTCATCAGTCTCCTGCAAAGGGTCCTGCAGAAGACTGCCAGTGCAACATTCTTAGCACAAATACAAAACGGGGTCTGGATCGCTCAAAAACAGAAGGGGGATTTGTGGAGTGATTGGAAGAAAATAGGCATATTATGAGTGATCCAGACCAAGGTCGAAAGAGATAATGAAATCGGGGTTTTGAGAAACTTCCTATGTTACAGAGAGCTAAGGAGGTTAGGAGGTTGGAATTTAAAAAACAAGATAACAAGAGGGAGAAACCGAATGTAGGTACGGCAGAGCAAGGTGTGTGAACAAGCAGCTTTAACCTATTAGCAACCAAAATGTAACGTGTGCACTTTGTGCTAGTGTATAAATTTCTGTGTATCCTTTAATAAAGTGGCATTAACTTGATCACATTGATTGTGCATGTTGTGTCTGATACTTCTGTGTCAGAGGAATGGGGGAAATCTAAGTTCAAGAGACAACTTATTCCTTATTTGCATGATGGCTGAATTTCTTTTATGCCACCAGCACTATTACAGTCTGTTTCGTGCAAGCCTGATGAAAGTGCCTGGGAGAGGAGTGACTGATCTCCAATGTAATATCACCACAAACAGTGTTTCACACGCACAAGTCTTGAGATCTGTCAAGTCTAAGGATACCATTTGTACATTTTTTATCCTCAGACATGGCGAAACATAAGAAGATTGAAAATTTAGCTGGAAGTGCAGCATGTGATGGGATTTTGGTTTTGTGAACAATAGCTTTAGGACAGATAGTGTCTATACAGATAAGAAATGTCCTCGCAGAAGGAAGAGTTGGCATTGGTAAGGAGTTTAAAACATGGAGGGACTGAGAGTAGAAGGGAAAAGGAATAAATACAGAGACAAAATAAAATCATGCTTGAGAAAAAATAAGACTGTAATGGATGTAGACACTGTGAAGGAAAAAATGTTGCCAGTGAAACCTGGAAGGCAACCTAAACTTCAAATTTTTTTAATAGGAATATGAAGAAAAATAAATTTGGAGTAGTCACAGCCAATGTAGGCTAAAGTAAAGAGAAAAGAGGACAAATATGTTTGGAAATATTTAACTTTGTGGACTTCTGTGCATTGTTTCCACTGCTCCTTCCTCCTCAGGGGGAAGACTCCTTGCAGACTTCCCCTGCTCCAGTGTGGGGTCCCTCCCACAGGAGACAGTCCTCCACGAACTTTCTCTGACCTGAGTCCTCTTCCCACAGGTTGCAGCTCTTCCAGAACTACTTCAATGTGGGTCCCTGCCACATTTTGCTCTCTCCTCAGCACTGAATTACAACAGTGGTGGCTTCTGACAGAGTCCCAGCCTTCTTCAGTCACAGCCATCTGCTCCATCCTGGAGTCCTCCATGAGCTGCAGGTGAGCATCTGCTCCACCATAGACCTGCATGGGCAGCAGGGAGACAGCTTGCCCTCTCATCACAGGCTGCAGGGCAGTCTCTGTTCTGGTGCACCTTCTCCCACTCCCCCCTCCTCCTTTCTTCTACTGACATCGGTGTTTGCATAGGTGTCTCCTTTACAACCAGTCCCCCCAGCTCCCCTTTTTAAATATGTTATCACAGAGGTGTGTTGTGGTGAAATTCTCACCCCCTGGGCTGCTTGGTGATAAGTGTGATTACACCACCTCCCCCAGGCTATATGTCAACCTGGAGAGATAAGGACTGCTAATGGCAGTGAATCAGAATGTTAAAGTGCCCCTTTAAGGACCCTGGCTCCTGCCCCTCCTTATCACTCTGAAATGGTTATAACAGTCCATCATCTCCTAATAACCTGGCACACCAGTGCCTGGGATGTGATCAAATGAGAACAATAACAGAGTTGCACATTCATCAAACTATTGTGCAACTGATGGAAGATCCCAGAATGTTTCACTGTTTGAGGTGGGCCTGAGCGAAAATACATGAGAAAAGTCAATTATCTTGTATAATATAAATTGTGACTCCAAGTGAGACCCTTTGAGCTTTCCTGGATCACAGCAGGCCTGTGACCAACATCTCCCCTGAGCTGGGAAGCCTCTCAGGTATCAAAAATCTTAAGGTGTTGTCCGCTGTCAGAGCTGATGGAAGGCCAGGGCGAGGTCAACCCACTTGAGTCTCAACTATCGCCCGTTCAGGAATGCCAAGGCATTGTGAGTATTCACTCTAAACTCAAGGAGGAAACTTTTACTTTGAGCTAGCTTCTCTTTCTCTGCCTATTGGTGTGTGAGTACATACTTCATTTTACCAGATCCGAATACTTTTGTCTCACGTGTGTGTGTGTACTTGCATGTTTTGTGTTTGTGTATGCGCATGTATATATGTATTGATTTAAGATACCATATAGTAAGTTAGAATGAATCTTGTCATCTTAGAGTCTGTAGAGAAATATCTATTTTAATTATAACATTTTCCTGAATTAATTTGTATGTATTTAAACTGGCTAATGATCAAGTGCTCTTAGTTATTAATAAATTTTGACTTGTTGTTAAATCACCACCATGATAATACTTTCATTTGCGACAAGGTGGGACCACCATTGTGGTCTTGGTCAAAGGCAGGTATGAATTGGAGCCAGGGGAGCTTTGAGAAGTTTATCACAGGGGCCACCATTGTAGCCTCCTCCTCACATCCAAACCCCCTGCCACACACACAAACCAAACACAATATCTAATTTGTAATGATAGAGAATTAATATAATTTACATCAATATAGCTATCAATGGACTTCTGTGCCATTAACTCAATGGAACTGAGATGTTTTGCCAAAAGCAAAATTAATAAGAGACTAAAATGAAGCAGTATGCCAATGACACAGAAATAGTAGTTGCAAATACCATAATAAAGCTGTTTGTGTCCTAGAATATTATTTTGATTTTAGTTTAAAAGTATGATTTTGATTTAACACGAAGCTACAGTAGCTATGAGAATATAAAGTACAATAAGTCACAGGCCTGCTGTGATCCAGGAAAGCTCAAAGGGTCTCACTTGGAGTCACAATTTATATTATACAAGATAATTGACTTTTCTCATGTATTTTCGCTCAGGCCCACCTCAAACAGTGAAACATTCTGGGATCTTCCATCAGTTGCACAATAGTTTGATGAATGTGCAACTCTGTTATTGTTCTCATTTGATCACATCCCAGGCACTGGTGTGCCAGGTTATTAGGAGATGATGGACTGTTATAACCATTTCAGAGTGATAAGGAGGGGCAGGAGCCAGGGTCCTTAAAGGGGCACTTTAACATTCTGATTCACTGCCATTAGCAGTCCTTATCTCTCCAGGTTGACATATAGCCTGGGGGAGGTGGTGTAATCACACTTATCACCAAGCAGCCCAGGGGGTGAGAATTTCACCACAACACACCTCTGTGATAACATATTTAAAAAGGGGAGCTGGGGGGACTGGTTGTAAAGGAGACACCTATGCAAACACCGATGTCAGTAGAAGAAAGGAGGAGGGGGGAGTGGGAGAAGGTGCACCAGAACAGAGACTGCCCTGCAGCCTGTGATGAGAGGGCAAGCTGTCTCCCTGCTGCCCATGCAGGTCTATGGTGGAGCAGATGCTCACCTGCAGCTCATGGAGGACTCCAGGATGGAGCAGATGGCTGTGACTGAAGAAGGCTGGGACTCTGTCAGAAGCCACCACTGTTGTAATTCAGTGCTGAGGAGAGAGCAAAATGTGGCAGGGACCCACATTGAAGTAGTTCTGGAAGAGCTGCAACCTGTGGGAAGAGGACTCAGGTCAGAGAAAGTTCGTGGAGGACTGTCTCCTGTGGGAGGGACCCCACACTGGAGCAGGGGAAGTCTGCAAGGAGTCTTCCCCCTGAGGAGGAAGGAGCAGTGGAAACAATGCACAGAAGTCCACAAAGTTAAATATTTCCAAACATATTTGTCCTCTTTTCTCTTTACTTTAGCCTACATTGGCTGTGACTACTCCAAATTTATTTTTCTTCATATTCCTATTAAAAAAATTTGAAGTTTAGGTTGCCTTCCAGGTTTCACTGGCAACATTTTTTCCTTCACAGTGTCTACATCCATTACAGTCTTATTTTTTCTCAAGCATGATTTTATTTTGTCTCTGTATTTATTCCTTTTCCCTTCTACTCTCAGTCCCTCCATGTTTTAAACTCCTTACCAATGCCAACTCTTCCTTCTGCGAGGACATTTCTTATCTGTATAGACACTATCTGTCCTAAAGCTATTGTTCACAAAACCAAAATCCCATCACATGCTGCACTTCCAGCTAAATTTTCAATCTTCTTATGTTTCGCCATGTCTGAGGATAAAAAATGTACAAATGGTATCCTTAGACTTGACAGATCTCAAGACTTGTGCGTGTGAAACACTGTTTGTGGTGATATTACATTGGAGATCAGTCACTCCTCTCCCAGGCACTTTCATCAGGCTTGCACGAAACAGACTGTAATAGTGCTGGTGGCATAAAAGGAATTCAGCCATCATGCAAATAAGGAATAAGTTGTCTCTTGAACTTAGATTTCCCCCATTCCTCTGACACAGAAGTATCAGACACAACATGCACAATCAATGTGATCAAGTTAATGCCACTTTATTAAAGGATACACAGAAATTTATACACTAGCACAAAGTGCACACGTTACATTTTGGTTGCTAATAGGTTAAAGCTGCTTGTTCACACACCTTGCTCTGCCGTACCTACATTCGGTTTCTCCCTCTTGTTATCTTGTTTTTTAAATTCCAACCTCCTAACCTCCTTAGCTCTCTGTAACATAGGAAGTTTCTCAAAACCCCGATTTCATTATCTCTTTCGACCTTGGTCTGGATCACTCATAATATGCCTATTTTCTTCCAATCACTCCACAAATCCCCCTTCTGTTTTTGAGCGATCCAGACCCCGTTTTGTATTTG
This sequence comes from Tyto alba, assembly GCF_018691265.1. Lineage (NCBI taxonomy): Eukaryota > Metazoa > Chordata > Aves > Strigiformes > Tytonidae > Tyto > Tyto alba. The sequence goes on along the minus strand of NW_024881318.1, from coordinate 41,340,057 downwards.
TGCTAAGAATGTTGCACTGGCAGTCTTCTGCAGGACCCTTTGCAGGAGACTGATGAGACATTGCAACATTAAAAGCACAACTATTCCAATCAAGAAAACCACCCATACAGTTTTGGTCACTGAGATTAACCATCCTGATAGTCCCCATCCTTTAAATATTTTCATCAACCAATCCACGTCATTACTTTATGTCAAACATTTAACTCCATCCTTTAACTGTGAATGCTTTTAAAAATGGCCTCCGAATGATCAGATAGGTTCATACAACACATCCCTTCAAACTCATCACAACCATGTCCTTGTGCTAAAAGCAAAAAATCAATAGTAACTCTATTCTGCAATATAGCATGCCTAACACTATGAACATCAGTTAAAAGACCACTTAAATCCAAAGAAGTAGCATTAGTTTGCTTACTAAGCCAGCATCCTAATTTATTCAAAGTAGCTAAAGCATTTGAAATGCCAACTCCTGGTACCAACACAGAGGCTGCAAAGATTTCACCTGTATTCCAAAGTTCAATGTTATCTAATAACATGAGGCATCCGAGGCTACACGGACCTCCCTTCAATTTGGATGGAATGCCTCCCCAGGCATGATCTCTGCAGATTAAAAACACACCAGGAGGTAGCGCAAGAGGAACAACAGAGGATCGTGAAACATTATGTGCGGTATAATTACACCATGCAGTAGCATTGCGATAAATGACACTAGTTGCATTAACATTTTGACCTCGGCGAGCAGTATTGTTATAAGAGTAATTAAAAAAATACACAAGCATAATCCTTTCCTCAGGTTGATAACTCATAAGTTTTCTGCGTCATCCTTCCTGCCTTCCCTTTTCCAGGGCCGCACCCATCGACTCGGAACCCATCTGATGCTGGTATCTGTAACAACACAAGCATATCCTCAACCAGTCATTTTTAGTTCTGCAGGTCCTTTCCATTCCCCTGTAGTGGCATCTTTGTATTGAAAAAAACCATTGTTTCCACACTGATTTATACCAAATTTCATACCCAAACTATGTATTACTACTGGTGGTTCATTCCTATCACCTGTGAGTTGTAAGTAATTTAACACATATACCACTTTTGCAAGTTGCTCTGCAGTAGCCAAGACCTCTCCCCCTTTCTGTTTTTGCAAAAGTGCTTTCAAGGTCTGGTGTGCTTTCTCCACTATGGCTTGTCCGGGGGGGGAATGTGGTATACCTGTAATGTGATTTATACCCCAGAGTTGGCAAAAATGGGTAAATTTTTTAGAGATATAGGCTGGACCATGATCAGTTTTAATTTGTGCGGTCACTCCCAGTGCCATAATTACAGCATACATGTGTTTAATTGCATGTCGTGCTGTTTCTCCAGTTTGTGCCGTTGCCCAGAGTGTGAAAGAAAAGGTATAAATTGAGACATGTACATATTTAAGCCTGCCAAATTCTGGGATATGTGTTACATCCATCTGCCAAAGTTGTAGAGGCTGGAGTCCTCGAGGGTTCACCCCCAAACCCAGGCCAATCCCTACCTTTTGGCAGTCAGGACAGGATTGTACAATTCCTCTAGCATCAGCTACAGAAATGTGAAATTCTTTAGACAACACTTTTGCTGACTGGTGAAAAAACTCATGTGACAACCTGGCTTGCTCAAAGGTTTTCACAACAGGGCCTGTCCAGGCTGGAGTGACAAGCTGATCAGCCCGAGCATTTCCCAAAGCAACACCTCCACATTGTTGATGACTGCGAATATGCACAATAAAATATTCATCCTGACGTTGGTTCTAAAGTGTCAATTGTAACAACAGAGTATGTAATACAGGATTTCGTACAGGTTCCACCATGCTATGTTCTAAGCATTGAACTGTACCCACAACATACAATGAATCTGATACTACATTAATAGGTTCTTGATAGCAGTGTTGAAATACCCAGACAACAGCTCAGAGTTCTAAAGTTTGTAAGGAATCTCCAGATACCCTGGGGAGTATCTTGTGTTCCCAGGTATCCCCTGCTTTCCATGTGACTGCAGCTTTCTGAGATTTGCATCCCGCATCAGTGAAGACAGTTATCCCTTTAACTGGAACCTTTGATCTCATAGGTATATTTTCAAAGTGTTGATGGGATAGTAATGATAATATCTTGTCCGAAGGATAACTGTTGGTGATAGTTCCTATGAGATCAGTAACTGCTATTTGAAACTCTGTTGAAGCAGTTAATAGCCAGTCCAAATATAACTGAGATACAGGTACATATATGATTGCAGGTTCAAGACCTGAGATGTCTAAAATTCGCTGTCTCCCTTTAATGATAAGCTGTGAAAACAGTTCAGGCCATGTAACAACTGTTTTTCTGGGCTGGAAGGGGAGAAATATCCATTCTAAAATCCATAAGTTTGTTTTTTTTTCTCGCTGAACTGGATAATAAGCCCTAGTGGGTGTTCACGCTCACCCCCAGAGTTAACTAGCATAAGGGAAAGGGCCTTATCATCCAGTTGCCTGTGAGCATAAGACGTTACTATTTTGTTAGTGATCACTTGTAACACCTGTTGCTGATCCTCATCCAATTGACGGCACTCCTGAGCTTTTACAGACGTTCCCAGGAGTGGCATCAATGGCTTCAGATCATCATTTGTAATTCCACAGATATTATGAACCCACTGAATGTCACCCATTAATTTTTGCACATCTGACAGTGTTTCTATTGCTGTGTTAATTTTTACTTTCACTTGCCAATCGGGGTTGGCAAATGGACCTGACCCCAGCAACATCTGGGACTGTACCCCATATAAGGTATCTCCCTGCTGATGAGGCATAGCCGCTGCAGCTTCACAGGCTGCTTGCCAACGTTGAAACAATTGTAATTGCTGAGATGCTGTTAACAGTGTCTGTGTAATCATGTGCATTTCATAAGGAGTTAGTAAGTTTGCTGTAAAGGTATGCTGAATCACAGAATTAGTATACGGTGACTTCAAACCATACTGGGTAACTGCTAATTTTGCTTCCTTTATCATTTTCCAGTCTAAGGCCTCCCATGCATTGCCCTGTGGAGTTGCTACCACTGGGAATGCCATTGGCCCAAGGTGATTAAATTGCCCCTCAATTATTGCATCCCAAATGACTCCCCGCCATCGATGTGCTGGATTGCTATTACCAGCCGCGCCTCCCACTGCCCTACCTGGCAGCAGCGGCCCGATCTCTAATGTTTCCGCTTGACCCCCACCCCCCCCCACCCCCCCCCCCCACTGCCTCGGAAAAAGGGATTAGTAGGAAGAGGAGGAGGCGGCGGCGCCGTGGGAACAGGCTGAGCCAGTTCCTGTATCTTTGGTTCAAGCTGTGTCAATTTTTTCTTTAATTCTCTCAGCTGTGGGTCTCGCAAGCCATGACAGTGTTCTTCATGCAGCAACTGGGGTGATGGCGTTGAAGACGTGGGTAGAGGCGGATCAATTCGTTCTGGCGACTGGTTCCCTGGGCTTGGTATCGGGGACTCGGATGGTGATGAATTCATTGGGGGCTTCGGGGGGGTGGGGGTTGAAGGATCTGCCGCAGATGCCTGGTCCCAGTCCTTCCTTCTAGATGAAGGTGACAGCGCTGGCACTACATGCAGAGCAGCCCTGCTCCCTTTTTCAGGGGCTGCTTTTGGAAATATAGGCCCTACAAACATCATAGATGTGGCCAATTCTTTAGAACTTTCTGCCTCCACTGACAGTGTTGCAAATACCTTAATAAAACAGTTTGAGTCCTAGAATATTATTTTGATTTTAGTTTAAAAGTATGATTTTGATTTAACACGAAGCTACAGTAGCTATGAGAATATAAAGTACAATAAGTCCCTTAGGATTAAGCAACTAGTATGCTATGTGCCTTGAACACTATAACAATCATTATGGACTCTGAATTAACACAATAGGCACTGGTTGTGGATCTTGAGTTGAAACAATAGGTACCAGAAGAAACTGGTTTTGGTTGGGAAGATTGGCCAAAAGAGAAATGAGCATTAGCCAAAGATGGAGTGAACATGTGCAAGGATGGAGTTCAATCAGCAGACACAGTGATGAAGACTATCGATGACCACCAGAGGACCCCCATCCAACATAACCATGCATGCGTTAGAGACATTTGCATATGATAATGATTTCCAGGAAATAACATGATTATGCTGATCACTACCCTCCCCTCATTCTATTCAAATCAATCAGTAAAGATGAGCAATGATTTCTGAAGAATAGGAACACAGGTAAGGTGACATAACTGAAAGCCAATCATTATTGACATCAAACTAAACTTTATGAATTTTGATGCTCTTATGTAACCATGACTCTGCTGGAAAAGTGAATAAGTATGTTGTTCTTTGTACCTGTTGGTGAACACATTTCTGGTGGAGTTATCCCCCCTGTTCTCCAGTGCTGGAAAAGTTCTATTCGCGATTGCGACCACTAACAGACACAGGACATTCTATTGAGTTTATTATTGAAATTCAGTCCTTTCTTAAAGCAAAACAAAACTGAAATACTTTACCGTCTCTTGTTTTCTGCTAGAAAATAACATACTGGAATTGAACATAACTACCATAAATCACTGAGGATTAAATGATTACAAAGTTTTGGAGTACAATCTACATGCCATAAAATTATGAAACAAGTACTTTCTGTCAACCTACTGTAGTTTGATTAACTGCTGTAAGTCAGTAGAGTGTTCTTTGCCTTCTCTGTTAACAGTAACAACTATTCTCAGTTTAACTGACTGCTGTTTGTTCCTCAGTGTTCAATAATTTCATAAAGTATTGCATAATAATTTCATAAAGTATTTAATAAATAATTTCATAAAGTATTAAGAGCTAGTTACCTAGCAGCATCTCAGTGAAGTTCTTGCTTAAAAAAAATCTTTTTTTTTTTTTTTTTTTTTGGGGGGGGGGTGGAACTTTAATCTTGTGGTTAAATGCAAAAACTTATCTGTTATCTTTCTTTTGTTCAAAGAACCTATAGACCTCAGTGGAAATTATTTTCTTCATTATACTTTTCATATTTAAAGTACTCTATTTGTTATCTCAACATGCTTTTCAAAACTTCTGTTTCAGTTTGACACAATACCTTTTTAAGAGTATGTTTCAAAGCTGTTATATACACAGAAATCTGTGTGAATATCCTGTAGTTGCTGTGTTACAGTTTTTCAGGGGGAGAAAAAAAATAGCAGGCATGATCCCATGATTATAACATTAATATTTTTTCTTTAGCCATCACCAGACACATGTATGTGACAGACTTCTCTGGTGCAATAGTTTATGTGTATGTTTTTAAAAGTTTTACTAAAAGCAACAGTTGTGCTTTCTCAGCTTAAACTAATTATATGCATCTCTTTCTTTAACATGACAACCACCTCCAGAGAACACTGGACCAGGCAAAGGCAAGAATTCAGAACCTGATAGATTGAATTTCTTTCACGTTGCCAGTGGGAAGCATCCACAGCCTACGGAAAAGCAAAATACAGTTTGAAAATGCATTTGAATTTTCTTGAACAAATTTTGAAAGCACTGGTCCTTTTTAACATTACACCTTTCATTCTTGACTTTTGACAATGTTGAAAGCATCTCTCAGATTTAGACTGAGGTTTTAATTCCACTTCTGACACCTCCTCTTTCAGTTACAAGATCAGGTCCCTTCAAAATATGCAACACAGACTTGAGATCTAGGGCCAGCAAATCTTTTTTTTTAGGCTTCCAATGAAATGACCAATTGATGCAGCAGACAGTAAGGCAAGATGTTGAACTATCTCAAATCCACATGTCTCATGGATAAAGGAAATGCTCCAGAGCCATTTGTTCACTGCAAGATGACAGGTTAACTCCAGAAATTAACTCAACATCCCTGCCTCCTGGCTGGTTTGATTCTGATGTATGAATGAAGAGGCATTAACCAGATGATTTCTCAAGAAAACATTAACTAGATAACTACCTTGTGAATGAATGAGAGAAAAACAGGATGAGCCCACCATTGTCCTTGAGATAAGGAAGGAAATACTGAGCCACCAAGATAAAGGAGCTGCAAGTTAGCAACAAACCGTACCCAACAAGGCCTGAAGGACGAGATGTGCATAACTACAGAACTGAGTCTGCGCAAAAGCAAGGGTCAACTAGCGAACACAGTGAAGAAGACTACGAGCCTTCATCAGAAGACCCCTGCCCATGACCACCAAGAGACATTGTGCAGGTGTGAATGGGAGGGACTTGGGGTGGGGAATATGTTAATGATTTCCCAGAATTAATTGTAATATTCCCTCCCTATTCCCAGAATTATAATGCATATGTATTAGAACTGATGAATATGTAACTTTGGCATCATAAAAGGGGGCCACTTTTGGCTCCAGCGCACAGACGCTGTGGAGTAGGGATCCCCCATGCATCCAGCGCTGAATAAACATACCTATATTATAACCTTACTGGTTGTAAAGTCATCTTTCCGCACGTCAATTCCCCAGACTCCAGACTGAAAGTCACTTTATTTCCTCTTCTGTATTTGAGTAAAGTAGGGACTGATCTTGATTTTGTTCCTCAGACAGAGCTTGTAACCATTAAAATATTTATCTGGGTTGTATTTTATTCTCCCAAGTGAAGAGACCTCTGTAAGTGGTTAGCCCAGGGGAAAGGTGTTAGTCTAGATTGTTATACTGCTTTTTTCAGGTTACTACTGTGGGAAATGGAGATGAATTTGCATCTTGGTTATTAATCCAGGCCTCACCCAAAATTTAAGTCCAAAAGATTAAGTATGAAATCCCATTATCATTTGACATAAACCTTCTTCCACTCCTCTATTTCATATACTGTCTGTCAAATTGCATTTTTTAAACTTAATTAAAAAGACTGAGTTATAGAAAGTGGTCAAAAATGCTCTAGCCTATTTTAAGAAATAATTACTTCCTATATTATGGATTTCATCTTTTTGTCCTTTCTTATTATAGAACTACTCAATAAGTAGTGGGGACAGAATCTTTTTAAAAATAACTTCAAGGAATCATATTTGTTGACGGTGAATTGGAAAAATGTTTTACCCCTTTCTCACTGTCATCTTTATTGGCTGTCATTGGTCAGTGTGAAAGGAGCTTTGGATCCCACATAGATGCCTTCATGAGTGAAATGATAGGTTTTAAGCTATCTCAGTGATCTGAAATATAAGAGGCTTCTTGGAAAGAAGCTTAGAGGAAATAAAGTATTTGCTTAGTCATATTTTAACATTCCTCAGACAAATAATCTTTTTTCCCCTTCTGCCCATTGTGTCACACTGTCAATCATTTCTAGGTCTTGAACAAAAAACTGTAAGGAGACTTTCTCTGGTATTGCTAAGACAATGAAAAGTATTTGACATGGTTCTGATTTGAGTCATAAGTTACCATAGAAGTAAGCAAAAAATTATTTTCCTCCTCTGAATTAGTTTAACAAATTACAATATTTCCCTAAAGAGGACAGATATACTTTTATGCATCTACCACAAGTAAGGGGTTTTCCTGTGTGTTCAAAGAAATAGTTTTTACCGTATTTGAGTAAAAACAAAACAAAAAATCGCAAACCAACCAAAAAAAAAAAAAAAAGAAAAATAGAAAAAAGCATGACAGGTTTTACTTTGAATATTTAAATAAACACTAAATTCTCAAAATTATTCAATCAGACTAGCACTCAATACACAGTAAAATAACACTGTGGTGTTAATTTACACAACACAGAGTATATATTGTGTTAGTTTTCTTTATTATCTCCATATAGTTACATAGATAATCTGATAAAAATTCCTTATGCACATTTCAGGGTTATGACCAACAAGCATATTACCTTTGTGTGAAGAGATGATTAATCTTAGATTTTTTCTCAAAGAACTTGTGAATACTGTCCTCAGTGCAACTTAATTAATTTATATTTTATAATTACATATGGGATTGTTCTCTAGTAGACAATTCTGTATATTTTTATTGAACCTTATCACTGTATGTCTAATTATTCATGACTGCAATATCCTCTACAGAACTCAGATATCATAAATTACTTATTTACACTGGTAAGTCATTTCCTCAGTGAAATGTCTAGATTACTTGCAGAACAAATAGTGCAAGATTCACTGGAAGAAGTCAGAATTGAAACACAGCATAAAGATGTATAACAGACTAAAACTAGACTATTTTAATTGCTAATTGATATCAGATTATAAAGAAAAATAATTATAATGTGAAACTAGGGTTCCATTCTCCAAAACTTTAACTTTTTTGTAATTTTAGTGCTTAAGGTGGTATTATTTATTTCCACTGGACTAGTACTGCAACTACAGTTACAGGAAAGCATAAAAATTTGTAGGATCCATGTCCAGAAGTCCTTGGAGCAGGTATGTTTAGTCTGTGCATTAGTGTCCTTACCATATTGCTAAGGACTGGAACTTGCAGTCTGGCAACCCACTACTAGAACCATTTAAATATAGTTAAAACTAAAACTGAATGAAACATAAAGCTAAGAAAACTGATAAGAGCACTTTGATCTGAACTGACACTCACTGTTCCTTTAACAGCGGTGGCTGGACTCTTTTTCAGAGAAAATATAGAAATAAAACAAATAACATTTTTTTTTTCCCTTCTTTAATATCATCAAGATTTTTTTAACACCAGTTTTTTAGTGAAAAGATTCTTTCTTCAATAACAAGCCCCAAAATTGTGCTGCCTTCATACAGGAGAAGTGTTAAAGCAACAAATCATAAAAGTGGGTGAATGAAGGAGGCAACACAGTTGCACCTGTCTATACATGGTCCTGTAAAAAATGCTATGAGACTGTTTTCCAATTGTGTGGAGTTCCTTCATGTTTCTTGTTTTGCCAATTGATGGGTTTAACACAAAGGACACAGACACCAAGCTAAAGAAATAGGCTATTTTACTTTAGTTTAAAGCAGCAGAAAGAATAAGCAAGGTAATGCACCTAGTCGTTACTACATAAAGCTAGCTATAGTGATTAAGAAAGATACATCACCAATTGCCTTCATACTTTACCATCATCCAGATCCGTGCATCAGCTGGGGAGCCCCATCACAGCGAAGGGTCGGAGAGCCTTTCCCGGCAATTGGGAAGTCCTACGCAGTGCATACACTCGTAGGTGAGGTCTCCGTCTGTGCTGTGAGAGGGTCCAGTTTTTATACAGTTTAACAAACAAGTCTATACAAAAGGCACAGGAGATATCTGGTAGATTGATATGCCTCACTCAGGCGTGTCCGGATCTGGCCAGGATCCAGGCATGTCTGAGGAGTCTCTGTTTTTCTTTACATTTGGGATTTAGAGTTACTTCCTGTTGTTTATTTACAGTTTTCACTCACAGGAGTGAAGTAATTCGACTCAAGGCTGAAACAAAAAAGGCCCAAACAATAGTCCTCAAACCAAGGTTGACTTCGGAGTGAATTCCCCAACCAGCAATCAGCATCTTATCAGCAGCATGAAGCAACCAGCATCTTATCAGCGTGAAAACGCAACCCTGGGAACAATCCCTGGGAACTATAAGTAAACAACAGGAAGTAACTATAAATCCCAAATGTAAAGAAAAACAAAGACTCCTCAGACATGCCCGGATCCTGGCCAGATCCGGACACACCCGAGTGAGGCATATCAATCTACCAGATATCTCCCGTGCATTTTGTATAGATTTGTTTGTTAAACTGTATAAAAGCTGGACCCTCTCACAGCAAAGACGGAGACCTCAACTATGAGTGGACGCACTGCGTAGGACTTCCCAATTGCTGGGAAAGGCTCTCCGACCCTTCGCTGTGATGGGGCTCCCCAGCTGATGCACGGATCTGGATGATGGTAAAGTATGAAGGCAATTGGTGATGTATCTTTCTCAATCACTATAGCTAGCTTTATGTAGTAACGACTAGGTGCATTACCTTGCTTCTTCTTTCTGCTGCTTTAAACTAAGTAAAATAAGCCCATTTCTTTAGCTTGGTGTCTGTGTCCTTTGTGTTAACCCCATCAATTGGCAAAACAAAGGCCCACTTCCCGTTCAGACTTTTTAATTACTATAACCTTTAAAGAGCTACAGAAACAGGAGTTCTCTAAAAGTCAGGGGTTTGTTTTGTTGGTTGGTTTTTTAGATTTTATTTTCTTCCAGGGATCCTTACTGTGGACCAAAAGTAAAATAATTTCATTCAAAGTTTAAGAAAAATCTGCAAAGTTTTCTGCTTATTACTAATAATCTTCCAGGAAATCAGAAACTCTAAAGGGCTATTTTGTATCCATTATTTAAACTAGATATTTATAAGCCTTTCTCTGATCTTGATATTCTCTTTTAAAATAGTTCTTGACTTAAAACGGTGCAAGTTCAAATGCTTAAACAAAGTAATGAAAGCAGCTTTTATTTCCTCAACAGCAGCAAAGAAACAAGGTGTATATAATAGAAGACATAGGTAGAAAGGAATTGTAGGTTAAAACTCAATACTACTAGAAGTCACAGAGTTAGCAACTAAATGATTACAGGGATACTTTAACAAAAGAGTTATTTCTGTGTAATATTTGTTCTCATGCTTTTCCCCTCTGCTAGGATATAAAAAACATCAGTCAAGAATTGCCTGAAAGAACATGACATCTGTGATAAAGATGAATTTAATCGACTAGTTTGATGTAAACTGACCTGAGAAAGCTGAAGGAAAATATAAGTTTAGGGAAGTTCATGCTTGCTTGGTTTTGTTCAAGTTCACTTCTGAATCACATCCATACTGTCAAACTGCTTAGAAAAATTTACTACTCCATTCACTCATTTCAGTTTTCCTGGGTAAAATTCTTATTTTCTCACAGTTGACATTAAGTGATACTTTATCAGACTTTCCCCCATGAATGTGCCACATTTGAGACTCATGTCACAGACCTGCTGTGCTGTCAAACATTTGACTGGTTTTGAAGCTCTCTCATTTTCTTTTTGACAATCTCAAGATGAGCCCCATCCAAGAAGTCATTTATGCCCTCTGTATTCAAATGCTTGACTTTACAAGGTATTTTTGTTCAAGATGCTAAATTATATACTCTCTATATATATATATTTAATGAAAGTCCTGCAATTCATAATACAAAACTCAAAGGTATAATTTCTTTCATTAAACAATGGACTGGTTTTAGTCATTTCTTCAGTCAGTGCCTCTTCAGTCTAACTAATCATCATATGTGGCAGGAGAGGAACAATGCAAACCATTACATTTCAAAAAGTATGTAAAATCTTGTGGTGTTTTGTTGGTTTGGGGGATTTTTTTTTTTTTTTTTAAATATAAGCATCCATAGACTAAGGCACTTTTATGAGACAATTACTTCATAACTGTACAGTTGCAGCCAACATAACATCACTGTTATTGGAAACTTGATATGAATGGGATTAGTGAACTGATCTATGTTAGAAATAAGGCTGCAAAAAAATTAAATAACACCAAATAACTTGTATTTAACCAGATCATTGTCATCATGATGCTCTTATTCTGACAGGAAGAGCAAGCCTCAGCACAAGAGCAGGAATTAGCTAGAAATAGAAACTCCCTAAGAATACTTTATTTCCAAACTCAGCATTTTTGTGAAAGTAAAGCCTCTCACAGCAATTAGTTTATGACAAATAAAATAAGTTCCATTATTTGCTAAAATTGATAAACAATGTCTTTTCAACACATGTAATCCACACACTGCCTTTCATTATCTATGCTAAAAAACTATTAGAATTCATTATATGAATGTGCCTATTGAAATTCTGAACCTTGTACTAAAGCATACTTCAGGGACCTCTTTAGCACATTTCAAAGTTTAGTGAGTAAATTGCATAAATGTTACTTATTTTCCTCTCCCCTCCCCTCCCCTCCCCTCCCCTCCCCTCCCCTCCCCTCCCCTCCCCTCCCCTCCCCTCCCCTCCCCTCCCCTCCCCTCCCCTCCCCTCCCCTCCCCTTTCCTCTCCCCTCCCCTCCCCTCCCCTCCCCTCCCCTCCCCTTTCCTCTCCCCTCCCCTCCCCTCCCCTCCCCTTTCCCCTCCCCTCCCCTTTCCTCTCCCCTCCCCTCCCCTCCCCTCCCCTTTCCCCTCCCCTCCCCTCCCCTCCCCTCCCCTCCCCTCCCCTCCCCTCCCCTCTCCTCTCCTCTCCCTCTCCTCTCCCTCTCCTTTCCCTTCCCTTTCCCTTCCCTTTCCATTTTGGTGTTAACCCCATCAATTAGCAAAACAATTGCAGCACACTGAGACCCCAGGGGCTCCCCAGGTCCTAGTGCCCTCACCTGTGCGTGGGGGCGGGGGGAGCACAGCTGGAGTGCTGGGCCCGGATTGACCGATATTCCATGTCATGTGACATTATGCTCACTATATAAAGGCAGGAGTGGGTCGGGAGGGGCTGCCACTTCTGGGAGTCTTGCTGTGGTGCCTTTGTGTTCGGGATCGCCAGGCGGGTGTTTGTCAGCGGGTGGTGAGCAGCTATATTGTACATTACCCGTTGATACTGCTGTCAGCGTGTTGTTCTGTTACTGTTATTAAACTGTTTTTATCTCAACCCGCGAGTCTCCCTTTGCCCCTCCGATTCCCTCCCCATTCCCAAGTGGGGGGAGGGTGGGTGAGCGACTGCGGGGCGTTTAGTTGCTGAGTAGGCTCAAATGACAACTCCCTCCCTCCCCCTCCCTTTCTCTCCCGTTTCCTTTTCCTTTTTCTTTTCATATATATACATATACATACACATACAGTTCTGTAGTAACTTCTACATTAAAAGCTAGAAAGCAAAATATTTTCTTTCTAGTTTGTAGCCCTTTAAACCATGGAAATAAAATATTTTAACATACTTCAGATTTATCCTATGAGAGGACCCATACAAACACAGTGAATTTATTAAAGTTATATATATAAATAGATCTATAGGTAGATTTAGATAGATAGGTAGATTTTTATATATAATCCCTAGTCAAAACAGATAGCTTCGTAACAATATAAATCAAAGTTTTCAAGAATTCTACCTTAATTACTAGGAATTCTATTCTCCTTTCTTCTAGTTCATGCATGGGAGAAAACCTCTTTCAGACCTAAAAGCTCCCTTCCAAAACAAAAACCCAAATCACTGTTATTTGCTTCTTTCACTTTATACCACTACTTTCAACTTCATACTATTGTCTTGCCAGCAATTAGTTACCTGCAGTACAAGTTAGGGGTAAGGGGGAGAAGAAAGTCTGAGGTTTCCAGAAGAGTTGCATTATTGGCTTCAGAGCTGTAAAGTAACATGGCCATTAGGTCAGACTGGTAATACATGTTTCAGCTGTGTTTCCCAGGGCAGTGAGTTGCAAGGGAGATCTTTTGAGAAGAACCTGCCAATGTTGCGGCATCCTTCCTATCTGTGCTACCACATGCACATTGACAAGTGCAGAGGTGGGCATCCACCCGGTCTCAGCAGTATTATGCTGGTCCCAGATGGCCCCAAGACAGATGCCTCTCCTCCCAGAGACCCCTCAGGTTGCTGTGCCATTACTTTGAACTGGGGTAAGGTTTCTTTAAAACTTCTCTCCCTTTCCAGAACCAACCTAGTTGTGCAATGAACATTGTTCAGAAAGCCAAGGAATGCTGACCTTCAGGGACAGGTCATTGCTTACAAATGGCAGAATGCGAACAGCAGTGCAACTTTTCACCAAGCTTTATATGGGCAGTGGACAGAAGCAGCGAAATATCCCTGTCATGGGCACAAGACAGACTGGGTGACAGTATGGTGCTCCCTAAACATGTCCAAGATCCAAGGGATGATTTTCTCTATAAAACAGCAGACCATGTATAAAACACCTTTTAGGGGAGTGCACTCAATCTAAAGCTTGCTTCCTGTAGAACTAGGATCTTTGAGCTGCAAATACCAGAATGCTGAAAAGCCTCAGCACTGAATGTTTCTTTTTATTAATGCATTCCTATAAAGATAGCTTTTGTGACTATCATATTGCCTGCTCTGGGACGGAAAGGAACAAAAGAAAAAAAAAAAATCATGTTGATAAAGAACATCATGATGCTTTATAAGCCCAGAGAAATCAAAGAATGAAGTGAAAAAAACAACCAAAACAAAAAACCCAAAACAAAATATTCAAGGATTTCTTAGGAGAAGGACTACCAGAAATCGAATATTAAACAGATAATACTAATATTTGTCATATTGTTAAAGTTACCCTAATAAAATACCTCGAATCCTAGAATATAATTTTGATTTTGGTTTAGAATACGATTTTGATTTTAAAATGGAGTTATAGCAGCTATGAGAATACAGGGTATGTTAAGGCCCTTAGGAAGAGGTAACTAGTATGGTGTGTGCCTTGATCACTATAGGAATCATGGATTTTGAATTAAAACAATGGGTACTGGTTATGAACATTGAGTCAAAAGCAATAGGTATGAAAAGAGGCTGGTTTTGGTTTGGTTTTGGTTCAGCCAAAGATGAAATGAGCATGCACAAGGATGGAATTCAAACAGCAGACACAGTGAGGAAGACTATCACCGACCACCAAAGGACCCCCGTCCAACATAACCACACATGCGTTAGAGACATTTGCATATTATAATGATTTCCAGGAAATAACACAAATATGCTAATCACTACCCTCCCCTCATTCTATTCAAATCAATCAATAAAGATGACTAATGATTTCTGTAGAATAAGAATATAGTTAAGGTGAGGTAACTGAAAGCAAATCACTATAAAGGTCAAATTAAGAAGTAATCATTCTATGCATTTTATTAAATCTTGTGTATCTATGACTCTGCTGAAAAAGTGTATAAATATGCTGTGCTTTATACCTGCTGGTGAACATGGCTTTGGTAGAGCTATCCTTTGTTCCCCAGTGCTGGAATAAAGAAGTGCCTGCTTATCTGCTTTGTGTAGATAAGTTCTATTTGCGATTGCGACCGCTAACAATATTATAGTATTATTATTGCACAAATATTCCTCTAAATATCATCTAATTCTTAACCATTAAGATGACTAGAGCTGGTCTTCATCTTCATTCTTCACAGGAGCATGTTAACCTTAGCGTTCCTCATTTCCTTCTGCTTTCAAAAGCATACTTGTCAGCCAGGTTTAGAGAGAAAACATAATTTTGTTAACCTGCTCTGCAAGGAGGAGACTTCATTAGCAGCTAAAAGCTGAAGAACAGTAGCTTGTATTGGCTAAATCCTTGAACATATATTGTCTCAGAGTCACGTCTTGTTAGTTTCAGCCATGTGGTAGTGTCACAAAAGCATATTTGTTTTGGAAATTATAAAGAGGTGGAATTTGCCTCTGCCACCCTGCATTGTATTTTGTATACGTGTCTCCACACATACATAGATCAAGATTTCACAGCAGAGCAATATCCAGAGAATTTTAGTAGCTTGATCTGATTTTGTTTCATATATGCAATTCAGAATTTTGTACTATAATCAGCATAATTGAGAAGGCCAGAACTATTTCTCTGGTTTAGAGTAAAGAACTTGTTGGTCAACATATTCAATTTGTATTATTTTCTTCCTTTCACTCACATAGTTTAGTTAAATGTAACAAAATATTTTGAAATGTGCAACTTCTCCCTGAGAAAATTTAAGTAGACCTTGAGATGGTTCATTAAGCTTCCTGAGTACCGCTGATAACAGGGGCCGGAGACGACAGTGCAGTGTCAAGATAAGCACCTGCAAATTAGTTAAAACTGACCTTCTTGGAGCATGTCAGGGTTAAATAAGGGATGAGCTAACTCCACAACCATATATGGATAAAAGAAACCCAAGGTTCAATCAGCAAACACTATGAGGAAGACTATGAAAGACCACCAGAGGGGCAAAAGACCCTAACTCTAAATTTATCATGCATGCTCAGACTATGTAAATAAGTTCTAGGAAATCTTATGTATATGTAGATTAGTTCTCAGAAATCTACTGAATATGTATAACCTCACAGCATATATTCTCTGTGATTTTATCTATCTGTTGGAGCACTTGTGTTGGAGCGATCCCTGGTGCTGCCCAACACTGCTAATAAAGAATACCTGCTTAACAGTTATACCAGACTAACTGTTGAGTGAATTTCTGTGTTTCATAATCATCTTTCCTTAAATACTTATATTACTCATTATTTTTTTGCAGCTGAAGCTATTCTTAGCTCTGATAAGATGCTACAAGAAGTATTTAATGGGAGACAGCCAAAACAAATCTAAACAATTGTCTTAGCACGATAAGGAAGAAGACTAATATATCTGATACTAAAAAACAGCAAATCCTTTCCACCAATGAAGGACTACAAAGGATACATTCTGTTTCTTTGTCTTAAATTCTTCAGTTCCTTCAGTCTTTCACTGTCTCAACCCCCCAACATAAGACATTAAACAACAGACATTTAGAATTTGGTTATGCTGTGATTGCTATTACTCTTTTTATTAACACTTATGATATTCTGTCTAGACATCAATGTTTTTTCTCACTTTTATATTAACATTTAGGCACAAATTGCATTCAGGCTTTTCTGTTTGCAGCACAGACAAAATGTGCTAGTACTAAAAACGTAGTTACAGGATTTCCTGATATAAACACCACTTTACTTATTATTAAGAGGGAACAAACACCCAATCATTTTGTTGCAGTTACCTTAACAAAATAGCTTGAATCCTAGAATATTATTTTGATTTTAGTTTAGAATATGATTTTGATTTTAAAATGGAGTTATAGTAGCTATGAGAACATATGATATGTTAGGATCTTAGGAGAAACTAGTGTTGTGTTTGCCTCGATTACTATGGAAATTGTTATGGACTCTGAATCAAAACAATGCATACTGGTTATGGATCTTGATTTGAAACAATAGGTATCAGAAGAAACTGGTTTTGTTTGGGAAGATCGGCCAAAGAAGAAATGAGCATTAGGCAAAGATAAAATGAGCGTGCACAGGGATGGAGTTCAATCAGCAGACACAGTGATGAAGACTATGTAACCATGACTCTGCTGAAAAAGTGTATAAATATGTTGTGCTTTGTACCTGTCAGTGAACACGTCTTTGGTGGAGCTATCCCCCATGTTCCCCAGCGCTGGAATAAAGAAGTGCATGCTCATTTCATCCTTTAGCTGATCTCCCAAACCAAGGCCAGTTTCTTCTGGTACTCATTGTTTTAATTCAGAGTCCATAACTATTTCCATACTAATTGAGGCAAACACAATGCTAGTTGCTCATTCCTAAGATCTTAACATATCCTGTGTTCTCATAGCTATTATAACTCAATATCACCCGTATAACCAAAAATCAAAATCATATTCTAAAATTCAAGCTATTTCATTAGGGTTTTGGTAATTTGTAACACTCTTACAATTAATTGACAAGAAATTAAATTAATTACCCCAAGACATATCTGTTTTGCCTATGATAGTAGTTGGTGAGTGGCCTTCCTGTCTTTATCATAATCCATGATTTTTTCATCATACTTTCTCATCCCTGTCCTATTGATGGAGAAGGAGTGGTAGAGTGACTTGGTGGGCATCCAATAGCCAGCCAAGGTCAACCCACCATAACCAAATGAAATCTGTTGCAGCTGTTCTGGGTTTGAGTGAATGGTGGGGTTTTTGGTAGCAGGTGAGGGCGGCTATAGTGGTGGCCCTCTGTGAGAAGCTTATCGAAGCTGCTCGGGCTCCAAGTTGGACCTGCCTCTGCACCAAGGATGAGCCAACTAACCACACCTCTGCAATAACATATTTAAGAAGAGGACTCAAGAGGAGGAGTTGGAATTCTGAGGAGGAGTTGTGATTTCCTGAGGAGGAAAGGGAGGGCAATTGCACTGGAACAGAGAGTGCCCTGTACATTGTGGTGAGACAGCAGGAGCTGCCCGCCCTTTTGCCATCCATGAAGGACTATGGTGGAGCAGATGCCAATCTGTATCCTGTGGGGGGGCCCACACGAAAGCAGGTGACTGCACCTGAAGGAGGCCAGGATCTAGTAGGAAGAATCAGCCCCCACTGCTGCAGTTTGGTGATGGGAGGACTGTAACATGCGGGGGTGTCCCATGCTAGAGAAGACTGGGAGATGCTGTGGCCCATGATGTTGCAGTTACTTTAATAAAATAACTTGGATCCTAGAATATTATTTTGATTTTAGTTTAGAATATGATTTTGATTTTAAAATGGAGTTATAGCAGCTATGAGAATATAAAACATATTAAGGCCCTTAGGAATAAGTAGCTAGTATGGTGTGTGTCTTGAACACTATAAGAATTGTTATGGACTCTGAATTAAAACAATGGGTACTGGTTATGGACATTGAGTCAAAAACAACAGGTACCAGAAGATACTGGGTTTAGTTTGGAAGATCAGCCAAAGATGAAATGAGCATGTGCAAAGATGGAGTTCAATCAACAGACACAGTGATGAAGACTGTCACCGACCACCAGAGGACCCCTGTCCAACATAACCACGCATGCGTTAGAGACATCTGCATATGATAATGATTTCCAGGAAATAACATAAATATGCTAATCATTATTGTCTCCTCATTCTATTCAAATCAATCAGTAAAGATGACCAATGATTTCTGTAGAATAGGAATATAGTTAAGGTGACATAACTGAAAGCCAATCATTATTAAGGTCAAACTAACCTTTGTGAATTTTTGTGGAAGTAGTGAAAGGGAATTGAGGGAGAGGGGCCTGCAGGACATATTGAGAATAGGTCTCTCTTGGGCACTACTGGGAATTTTCCCCAGAGGGACTCCTTGTCTCAACTGAGTCACTGCGAGGAATAAGGTAAGGATTATTTGAAGAGGGTCTGGGCTGTTCCTAAATCGTGAGACGCGGGATCTTGCGTGGAACAGCGTATACCAGGGTTGCTAGCACCTCACGGGTATACATCTGGTCAGGAACACTTCGGTGTTCATATAGGTACTCTGTGGTCTTGACATGGGAAATTGAATTTTTCGGATTCTGTAATTTGTCTCTGTTCTTCTGAATCTTGTAACTTCAATAATATAGAAAACAATGAAACACTTTTGAGGTTTTATGTATGAATGAGTGAATGAGACATGTAATTACACAAGAAATGAGTGTGGATCTTTGATCCGCGGTTTTGTTATCCCATAAGGGGTGCAGTCAGAGATAAGCAAAGCGAAAGGACGAAACAAGAGCTGCTAAAAAAAAAAAAAAAAAAAGGGTATACTGTTGGTTTGCTATAGCATATGGCATTTAAATTTCTGAACCTGTTTAAAGAAGGGAGTAAGAGTTCTATACCAAGAAACACTCCCTTAGGATGCCTTGTAGCTCATTAGAAAGAGATGCAAGATGAATTAAGCAAAAGTCAACTTACTGAATTTTGTAATCATGAATGTCCATTGTATAAATTAGAAGATGGAGAAATGTGGTCCCTGAATGGGACCTTAAGTTATAATAATATTTTGCAATTAATGTTATTTTGTGAAAGGGAAGAAAAACGGGATGAGGTTCCATATGTAGATCTGTTCTTTTATCTGTGAGAAAAAACGGAGTAGCAGAAAGAATGTGGGCTGATTCATCAAGTGTTGTCTCTTATGGTAAAGGATAAAAAGGTTCAGGAATGTTGCTCCACATGTACTTCCACCAAAATGTGCTTTAAACATTTGGCACTGAAGGGAAGGGGACATACAGAAACAGATCCTGAATTAGATATTGCTCCTACTGCCCCAATAATTCCTGCAATTCTCATAAACTCCCCCCATTCCACTACCTTTCTCTGAATGAGGACCTGACTCCGGACCTAGGCATCCGACTGGGCAATCAGCCCAGGGTGCTGATTTAAGAGAAAGGCAGACTTCAATTTTGCAATTGTTTTTCCAGATCTCGAGAGGTCCTTTAAGGGGAGGAATACAAGGGGGAAGAGGAAGATTGACTGACAGAACCCCTCTCGGAATAAATCAATGTGCCTTTTGTAAGAAGGAGGGGCACTGGAAAAAGGATTTTCCAAGGAAATTAAAGTCAGCAAACATCAGCTAATGTGATGATTCTAGGAGAGTATACAGATTGATGGGGACCGGAGGTGAACCCAGCTGAGCCTCTGGTTACAATTAAGCTGGGAGACAACGAGGTTACATTTTTAGTGGGCATTGGAGCAATGTTTTCAGTTCTGAACAAACAGAAGGGGATGATAGGATCTAAAACGGTAGATATTGTGGGAGCCACAGGGAAGGAGGAAAACCGGCCATACTTACAACCATTGAATTTACAATTTGGAAATAAAAACATAACACATTAATTTCTATACATTCCAGAATGTCCAGTACCCTTAATGGGAAGAGATTTGCTTGCTATCCAAATTAAATGCCCAGATTGTTTTTGAAGATGGAGAATTGTTGTTAAAAATACCAGAATCTAAAGCAGGGGAAATTCTGATGATACAGGAAAAAACAAAGATACAAGAAATCTCTCCAGAAGTGAGTTATGCAGTAGTCCCCATGGTGTGGGAAACTGACGTCCCTGGAAAATCTAAACTGAAACAACCAGTGAAAATTGAATTAAAGGAAGGAGCAAAACCAGTTAGGATCAAGCAGTACCCAATTAAACCTGAGGTAAAACAGGGAATTAAAAGGCTGATTGTAACTTCTTGAAATACAAGATTTTAGAAGAACGTGAGTCAGAATATAATACCCCTATTTTACCAGTCCGAAAGCCCACAGGTGAGTATAGATTGGTACAGGACTTGAGAGCTATAAATCAAATTGTAAAAGACATTCACCCGGTAGTGGCAAATCCATATATCTTATTGACAGCCCTTAAAGAAAAATATCGGTGGTTTACAGTGCTTGATTTGAAAGATGCTTTCTTTTGCATACCCCTGGAACAGCAAAGTTGTAAGCTGTTTGCTTTTGAGTTGGAAAACCCACAAACAGGGCGTAAAGTATAGTTAACCTGGTCACGACTACCCCAAAGATTTTAGAACAGCCCAACAACCTTTGGTAGCCAACTAGCCAAAGAACTAGAGATATGGAAAAAAGAAAACACAGTGACTCCGCGACCAGAACATCTACTCTTACAATATGTGGATGACATCTTAATAGCTACTGAAGAACATACAGCCTGTATGCAGGTAACCATTGAACTTTTAAATTTCTGGGGACTTAATAGGTGCAAGGTGTCTAAGAAGAAAGCCCAAATAGCAAGCCAAACTGTGATATATTTGGGCTTTGAAATTTCAAAGGGGCAAAGAAGATTGGGGACTGATCGAAAGGAAGCAATCTGTGCTATTCCGGAACCTCGGACTGTACATGAATTAAGAGCTTTCTTGGGAATGACGAGGTGGTGTCGTCATTGGATTATGTATTATGGTCTCTTGGCCAAGCCATTATATGAGGCCCAAAAATCCACCCCTTTCATATGGGATCAACAACAATAGGAGGCCTTTCAAAAGCTTAAGTGAGCTTTAATGACAGCACCAGCTCTAGGATTAACCGATTTAACTAAAGACTTCCAGTTGTTTGTCCATGAAAGACAGGACCTTGCCCTGGGAGTCCTAACCCAGAGGATGGGAAGCTGGAAGAGTCCTGTGGGGTACTTTTCTAAACAACTGGACACAGCAAGCAAAGGATGGCCTTCCTGCTTGTGGGCAGTACCGGCAACAGTAATATTGATACAAGAAGCCAGAAAACTCACCTTGGGAAGGACCATCAGAGTCTATGTTCCGCATATGGTTGCTACAGTGTGGAACAAAAAGGGGGGTATTGGCTGTCCCCTAGCAGAATGATGAAATATCAGGTAATCCTTACAGAGCAAGATGATGTGATTCTGAAAACAACTAATTTTGTAAATCCTGCAGTTTTTCTGAGTGCTTCACAGGAGGAAGAACAACCTGAACATGATTGTATAACAAGTATTGAACATACATATTCTAGTTGAGAAGATTTGAAGGATGTCCCCCTCGAAGATCCTGAATGGAAGCTGTTTATAGATGACAATAGCTTTGTGCAGAATGGAACTCGCTACGCAGGATATGTGGTAACAACTGAGAGTACTGTGGTAGAGGCAAATGCACTGCCCAACACTACATCGGCACAGAAAGCAGAATTAAATGCATTAAGACGAGCATTGGAATTAAGTAAGGGAAAGAAAGTGAACATCTGGACAGATTCAAAATATGATTTTGGAGTGGTTCATGTCCATGGAGCATTATGGAAAGAACGAGGACTATTGTCCTCCCAGGGGGCAAATATTAAGCATCAAAAGGAAATTTTACAGTTGTTATTGGCGGTTCAGGAACCGGCCCAAATAGCAATCATGCACTGTAAAGCACATCAATCTGGAAATACAAAAATAGCAGGAGGGAATAGGTTAGCAGATCAAGCTGCCAAGGAAGCAGCTCAACAACGGGTGTTACAAATGACAATAATTCCTACTAGAACCGTAACTCTCCCAAAGGAGCCACCAAAATACTCAAAGGAAGGTGAGAAATTAGCTCAATTTTTAAATGCAAATAAAAATTTAGAAGGATGGTGGACAACCTCTGAAGGCCAGGTTGTTGTGCCCCCATTAATTATGAGGGAAATACTACAAGTAAAATATCAGGAATGCCATTGGTGTGTAGAGGCCCTGGTGACATTCCTGAAGAGTCACATAGTATCGGTAAGGATGTTAGAGATGGCTAAATCAGTTGCTGCAAAATGCAATGTATGTTTAAAGAATAATCCAGTGATACAGAAAGGAGTTCAAATGGGCAAACTGAAAGTAGGAGTAGAACCTGGTGACTATTGGCAAACTGATTTTACAGAAATTACCCAAATGTAAAGGATATCGGTATGTTCTGGTTGGGGTGGATACCTTTTCTGGATGGCCAGAAGCCCTTCCCTGTCACACAAATCAAGCTAAAGAAACAGTTAAATGGCTTTTACAAGAGATAATTCCAAGATTTGGAGTGCCTATTGGAATATCATCAGATAGAGGTCCACATTTTGTAGCCACTGTGGTGCAGGACATAAGCAAAGCCCTAGGGATATCCTGGTATTTGCATGCTTCCTGGAGACCACAGTCCAGTGGAAAAGTAGAAAAGATGAATCAGACTTTAAAAATACAACTCAGTAAAATACGTCAAGAGACTAAGTTGAAGTGGCCTCAGGCACCCCTATTAGCATTGTTGCACATTAGGGTAAAGCCCCGAAGTGGGATGTTAGTCAGCCCCTTTGAATTGATGTATGGAAAACCATATGAGACACCTGAACCTAATCCAAATATGCATATAACAGGAAAACAAGATGTATATAATTATTTGCTTTCTCTTGGAAAAACTTCGGAGCTAAACTTCGGAGTACGGTAGTGTGGAATCGACCCCTGACTCTGGAAAACCCGACTTTCAACCTGGCGACTATGTCTACATAAAGACCTGGACAACAGAACCCTTACAAGAGAAGTGGAAGGGGCCCTACCAAGTTCTCCTAACCACATTCACCGCAATTAAGATTGCCGAATCAGATGCTTGGATCCATTACACCAGAGTGAAGAAAGCACCATCTGCAAAGTGGAGAGTGATTGGAAATCCAGAGACCTTAAAACTGACTTTGAAGCATGAATAATTGTCTGAACCTTGTCTTTCTGTTAGTCTTGCAGTCTGAGATGGCGGAAACGTGGACAAAGGAAAAATCATTGTCAGGCCAAGCACAGGTGACTAATGATACTCAGACTCAAATCCATAACGTGAATGACTGGTGGGTAGGAATAGATGGACAAGTACAGGTAAGAGATGAAATTTTAATAAGAAAAGAACAGGATACAGAAGAAGAAAGGGACACGGAACAAGTAATATCGCTACCAGGTAAAACTCAGGAGGAGAATTTGATGATAGGTTTGATTAAGGAATTTTCAAATTTACAAAATGTATCACAAATTACTGCCTGTCTACCAATACCACGGGCAGTTGGAGAATCTATCCCATGGGGAATTTTGACACTGAACAGGACTACTGTAGAAAAAGGAATGAGACTGCCCATTGTAGGCAGAAGCCTGTAGTTGGATGGCAGGTAGAGACCATTAAGAAACAGTGGAAATCCCCAGGGAGCAAAGTAGATTGTGCAAAACTGTTGAATTATCAATATATTCCAATAGGGAGATTTAAAAGTGTTGGGTGGTGCAGCTATGAAGAGCCTGTAAAGCGAAATGTATCAAGAATGACCATGAAATGGGAACGTGAACAGGCAAAACAACTATCAAAGAAAGAACAGGAATGGGATTCTATATGATCTATGAGTATACTCCTACAGTTTCAATATATGGCAAAGGCCTCATGGTGTTTTGCATGGGAAGGATTAGAATTCACAGTAGATCCAACTGTAGTGGATAGAAGCACCACTACCAGAGAAAAAGAGGAAGTAGTCCCTTGGTGGCAGTGTGAACAGATATACAATTGTAGTACAGTAAGCCAAGCAATACAACATATACCTCCTTTGTCAGCAGCTTTAAAATTCGGTTGTTTATGTCGGGGATTGAAAAATGTCTTAAATGTGACCAGACTTTGGAAAGTAAGCTGCCAAAGGTACATGATCCCAAGTTCCGGACATTTAGTCTGGGCAATGAGTGACGGTACCTGGGCATCTCATCTACCAATAGATGGAAAAGTTAAACAAATTACTTTGGGACTGCCTACATTACGCCAAATTTGGAAGAAAT
Source organism: Tyto alba (assembly GCF_018691265.1). Lineage (NCBI taxonomy): Eukaryota > Metazoa > Chordata > Aves > Strigiformes > Tytonidae > Tyto > Tyto alba. The sequence goes on along the minus strand of NW_024881318.1, from coordinate 41,315,475 downwards.
TTCCTTTTAGAGGAAGTCAGGAAAATTTGCACTTGGCACGAGTTAAAAGATCGGAGCTGGATGATGATGATGCTTGGAATGATCCAGGGATGGGAGTAAAAATTGGTTGGGCACTGGAATCCCTCCTAAATCCCATAGCCTCCTATAGAAATAGAGCATAGATATACCAATTGACTGGACAGATTGAATGATTGGCAAATGTGACACGTAGAGGATTTAGACAACTGAATATACAGCTGCAGGCTACATCAAGGATGGTCATACAGAATAGAATGGCACTAGATATGTTATTGTTAAAAAAGCATGCCATATGTTGAGTTCTGGAAGGCAAAGTAGATCATTGCTGTATACATATTCCGAATGTCACTGAAGATGTGGAGCATGATTTGGATTTGTTGGGAAAGATAGAAAAGCAAACACATAAAATCAGAGAAGATATGTCAGAAAATTGGATAGGCAAAATTATTAGTGGAATGGGGTTGAATCTGAGTTCATGGATAAAGTCACTAATTGAAACTTTACTCATTTTGACATTGGTGTTCATAATGCTTGGGTTAACTTATCACTGTTTGAAACGAGAACTAACTCAGAAAACAGAGTTTAATCGAATGATTATACAAGCAGAAGCAAGACAACGAGACAAGTTATTGAAGGATCCACCATCATATGACAATTTGGCATTCAATGAGACTACAATTTGAATATGTGAAAGTATTGAGTATGATTATCAATACTTTCAAAGGGGGGAAATGTTGCAAATACCTTAATAAAACAGTTTGAATCCTAGAATATTATTTTGATTTTAGTTTAAAAATATGATTTTGATTTAACATGAAGCTACAGTAGCTATGAGAATATAAAGTACACTAAGTCCCTTAGGATTAAGCAACTAGTATGCTGTGTGCCTTGGACACTATAACAATCGTTATGGACTCTGAATTAACACAATAGGTACTGGTTGTGGATCTTGAGTTGAAACAATAGGTACCAGAAGAAACTGGTTTTGGTTGGGAAGATTGGCCAAAGGAGAAATGAGCATTAGCCAAAGATGGAGTGAACATGTGCAAGGATGGAGTTCAATCAGCAGACACAGTGATGAAGACTATCGATGACCACCAGAGGACCCCCATCCAATATAACCACACATGCATTAGAGACACTTGCATATGATAATGATTCCCAGGAAATAACATGAATATGCTAATCATTGCCCTCCCCCCATTCTATTTAAATCAGTCAGTAAAGATGACCAATGATTTCTGTAAAATAGGTAAGGTGAGGTAACTGAAAGCCAATCATTATTAAGGTCAACTTAAACTTTATGAATTTTGTTGCTCTTATGTAACTATGACTCTGCTGAAAAAGTGTATAAATATGTTGTGCTTTGTACCTGTTGGCGAACATGTTCTTTGGTGGAGTTATCCCCCCTGTTCCCCAGCGGTGGGATAAAGAAGTGCCTGCTAATCTGCTTTGGGTAGATAAGTTTTTTTGCAATTGTGACCACTAACAACAGGACAGCAAAAGCGGAGGTGGTGGCCTGCCATTCTGCTTTCATTTCTTTCAGTTTATAGTATCAGCCTCCCCAGTGTGGAGAATTTCACACTCTCTTTGGAGCCTGAGCTAATGTCCTCCCACAGTGCCGCACCAATCTTGTCCCAAGTTGCCAGCTCGGAAGCCATGGTCACTGAGGGGATTAATCCGCACTGCTGATCCCATGACAGCAACTTCCTCAGGCTTCCCCCATCATAAGATAATCCTCTCTTAGAGACTATATGTTGGAGGAACTTAACCACTGCCGCTTCTTCTTTGCTTAGCATGGACCCCATCTCCTCCCCAGCCACTCACCTGATCAGGGTGAGATTCCAATGATTGCGCTAGCATCTTCCAGGCACCGGGGCAGTGCCTGCTACAGCTGGCTTCCACACCCTCTGCACCGTCTCTTCTGCTCCAGCAAGCATCGGCGAGAGGGTCCCTGTTCGGGCGCCACTTGACACAGAAGTCTCAGACACAGCATGCACGATCAATGTGATCAAGTTAATGTCACTTTATTAAAGGATTCACAGCAATTTATACACTAGCACAAAGCTCACATGTTAGGTTTTGGTTGCTAATAGGTAAAAGCTGCTTGTTCACATGCCTTGCTCTGCCATACCTACATTCTGTTTCTCCCTCTTGTTATCTTGTGTTTTACATTCCAACCTCCTAACCTCCTTACCTCTCTGTAACATAGGAAGTTTCTCAAAACCCCAATTTCATTATCTCTTTCGACCTTGCATATGTCCTTCACAACAGCTACAGTTGTGAGGCTCCTTGGTCTGGATCACTCATAATATGCCTATTTTCTTCCAGCCACTCCACAATCCTCTGAATCCCTTCCATCAAGAGAAGAAATCTGAAATACTCCAGAAAAGAAGTGCTAGGACACCACAGTCCTTAATGATGATGAACTTGTTATTTGAAGACAACCAAATAAGAAGGTAAACCCTGTCTTAAATCTATGATAACTTCTTTGAATATACTTCATTGATACGAGATTTTTCAATCTGAGTAACAGTGAGTGCTACTTTGTAATTGAGCAAGAGCAGAAAACAGAAAGAAGTACCTATGTGGTCAACTGAACTAGGAACTTTCCAGTAGTAATTGGGAAGGGATGCAGGTAAGCTGCAGCAGTACTGAAGAAGGCTCATGGGAAACCTGCTGTGCTAATTATTTAAGCTGCCAACATTTTCTCACAGTTTTGTCCCCTTCTCTCCCTCCCCCGCATGCCAATGTACCTGAAGCAGGTAAGGGGAGACATATATATTAAACCACATTTTCACAACTCTGTCTCTACTTGTCAGTGTGTCTCTCTTTGTCTTTCTCAGACTGGTACAGCCAGGAAGATAAAACAACAAAAATATCTAACAGTATAGCGAAGTTAGAAACAGTTAGCTCACTGTCACGTAAATTTCATACACGATGATCACTCCTTGCTTTTGCAATAGAAAAGAATCCAGAATATGTTGCAAGACTTTTTATGATGGGCTTTTTCAATGAGAAGTAGCTGAAATATGACAACAGATCACTGTTTATGAAGTGAAATATACAGCTGATTAATAAATTTAAGAAAAGTGAACTTCTACCTCGTCAGCCTTCACTTTTTTAATGTATATTTTTTTTATTGACATTCATCTGTTTGTTGACATGCTCATGGAATAAGATTTAAGAAAATAATTTCACAGTGTTCTGGGAACTCACTGAAGAAATAGTTTCTGGCATCTTGAATTATGTAAAACTACATTTCTTACAAAAAAATCTCATAATTTAATTTACTTCTCATGGGAGAGGAGAAGGAAAAAAAAATAGCTGTGTTTCAAAAACAAACAGTTTATAAGCTTTAGATCAGCAGTTTCTAATTTATGGGTGAACTGCCAGCATACTGTTTATTTACTTGATTTCAGGTCCATACTGGAACAAATAACTATTACTGTTGCTATTGGTATTACACATTGATTGTAATTCTTTAAGGTAGCAGTGGTACCCAAACCAACTGCACTTCAAAAAAGTACTGTAAGCTGTCTACAACTGATAATGCTGCACAGACAACAACATTACTATGATTTTATTAATCAGTTGTGGACTAAAAGTAGAAATCACAAAGCAAGAGCTAGGAAGAAAACTGAGTTTTGAAGTGCTTTGTGGAAGTAAAGCGGTTTCAACTATAGACAGGTATCTGTGGATTTGAGTACAGGAAGTGAGAAAGACCATAGGGAGAGTTTAGCTGCTGCTCCTGGAAACCTAAAAAGTCAGTAAGAGAAATGTACCACTGCCATGGCATATTAGAACAGAAAGATATTTGTGTAGAAGATTGAGAGGGATGTTTGACTAAGGGGGAAGTCTTGCATAAAAATGATCTCTCAAGCAGATGCAGCCTACTAGGTGATTGGGAAGTAACAAGTTTCTGAACTGAAGCTGACACGATTAATAAGATCAACTTTAAATTAAGAAGTTAAGGAAGACATTTGAAAAGAATCTATTACTAAGCAAAGGGTGAACATACTAAAAAAATGGAGCTTGAACTATTGATGAAAGATGTAACCAAATATCATAGACGTAGTAGGGATGTGAAAAAATGACAGCTGAAGTTAGGTATTGCTTAGAAAAAAAATTACTTTAAAGTTGGAAAAGCAACATTACAAAATACAGATTTTAAGGAAAGATAAAGTCATGGTTTAAATGCATCCTTTTAGAGAGAAGTATAAATGAGGTTCTGCTCAGAAAATACTAAGATACTACTCCAGACTCCTGACATAAGAACTGGATATGGATAGAGATGTCAATTTAGTTATTAGAATAATAAACTCTACAGAGGTTTTTGTCATTATAAAGAGATTTTGATTTACTAGGTACAGACTAGAGAACAAATACTACCAACAAGTGGGACCCTGGCATTCATAATAGCCAATAAATATTTCATCCCTCATTAATCAAATGGCAAACAGTAGTGGTATTTTGTGTCTGACTCTGGTAAACAGTGATGAATGCTGGACCACAGAAAACAAGTCTTAAGCAATTATGACATGATAGTGCTTATATGAAATGTAAGATAAGCAAAAATTAACCTACAGTTTAACATCTTACTTTTTCAAGTGAGAGGTTTACATAGATTAAAGATTTAAATGATTAAGACAGATTGCACTCTGCTGACAGTACATTGAGACAATCAGATAGCAGATGAAGCCAGTATGGAACTCTGTAGTGTTAGAAAAGTGCAACGAGACTGTTTAGTACACTAAGCCTCAGTGCTTAGTGTTACAATATGAAGAAGGTTATGACCAGTGAAAGACAAAACAGTTTAGCAGAGCTTTCTTGAGAAGCCATACTTTCATGGTTGTCATGTAGTTCAAAATTTATACTACTTTTAAACACAATAAGGAATGCTAATACTTTATAAGTTAAATAAATACTTTATACACTTTATTACTTTAATAAATAATTTAATACTTTATTCGTTAAATGCTCTGAAATACATGGCAAATATAGTGTTTCCAAAAACCCTGCCACAAAACTAGGCAACATCCACAGTCTCCTGGTTAGTATAGGAAGGAATGAAAATAAATAACTTTCCTTTGTTACTGTAGGAAATTAAGGTTACTTTGGAAGTCAGTGATATCCCTTCTACTGTCCACTTCTGAATAACTGCTTGTGGTTTGAGCCTGGTCGACAGCCAAACACCACGCAGCCACTCTCTCCCCCCTTCTCTTCCGACAACGAGAAGGGACAAATGAGCCAGGCTTGGGGTTCAAGATTGGACCAGGAGGGGTAGATCACCCATTATGGTCACGAGCAAAAGCCAGACTAAGGGAAAGAAAAGAATAACATACATTACAGACACTGACAACACTTAACAGAGTAGGACAGTAAGAAGCATTGCCACATCTTGAGAACACTTTCCCCCCACCCCCTCCTTTCTTCCCCAGTTCTGCTCCCAATATCTCTACCTCCTCCCCCCAGCGGTGCAGGGGCAGGGAATGAGGGGTGCAGTCAGTGCTGCCGCTTCTGTGGTGGGGGGAGCTCCTGGAACTTGTTCCCCCTGCTCCATTGTGGTCCCCCTCTCACAGGAGACAGTCCTCCACAAACTTTCTTCGACGTGAGTCCCTCCCATGGGCTGCAGCATTTCCTCACACTGTTCTGTCATGGGTCACCAAATTTCTCCAACTGGAGTCCCTCCCATGGACTGCAGCCCTTCCCGAGCTGCTCTGGTGTGGGACACTCCCACATGCTGCAATCCTCCCAGCGCTGAATTAAAAAAACGGGGCTACCTTTTCCCACAAGATCCTGGCCTTCTTTGGGCACAGCACCTTGATCAGCTGGGTGAAAACCACAGGTCATAAATCAGTGTCTGCTCCACTGTAGATATTCATGGGTGGCAGAAGGGGGTCGCCCTGCTGTCTCACCATAAGATACAGGGGGTCTTTGATCCAGCATACCTCTCCCTCCTTTCTTCCTCTGTTCCTCCACTGACCTTGGTGTTCATGCAGCTGTGGCAACTCCTTCTCACAAGTCTGACTCCTTGTCACCAAGTCCCTTCTTAAATACGTTATCACAGAGGTGCAGCTGATTGGCTCAGTTTTCATGCAGAGGTGCCGTTGACTTGGAGCTGGGTGAGCTTTGAGAAGCTCTCACAGGGGGATACCCTTATAACCCTCTCACCTGCTACCATAAAACCTCACCACTCACTCAAATCCAGGACACTGCTCTTTGTCAGTTAGAAAGCCTTCCTGTTATCAAAATAATTTAGAAGAAGCGTCCACCTTCTTTTCATCTTTTTTGACTCCCTATCAGGACTAGGCTACCAGTTCAATTTCTGTCTCACTATCCAGTTCCCTTCTGTGTGCAATAACTAAGATTCATGAGGACATCAAGGGGGAAAGCTAGAATAATTTATTGAATATAATCCTGAAATGGTCCCTGAATGAAATGATATTAATTATTTGGGTGTGAACTCTAAAGTATAATCATTTCTGTTTGCCTTTGTACTTTCAAAATCATGATACACTATACACTGGGGTTACCAGTCAATGTAACTGAATAATTATGTCATTATCCTTACATTTTCTTATACACAAAATAAAACCGTGAGAAGGCAGTGAAATTTCAACTCAAGTGTGGGAAGTTTATGTCCTTCTTAGGCAATTCAAACAACTTTAATAACGTTTACTTTTAATAAATATTAAACAAACTATAAAAAAAATACTCATCTTCATTTTAAATTAATTTTATGTCCTGTACTAATAAAATTTAATTACTCTAAACAGTAGTCCTGAAATTACATTATATTAAATTCATTAAGATCCTGCTTAAATGCTTGAAGATGGTAGAAACATTAATTTTATTAATTAAATTTAACTTTAGAATCATTAATCTAACATTAATATCAGTATTTCTGTTGCTGCATATTTGCCTGAGGGATTTTTTAATGGCATTCCAATGAAAATTCATCATTTAACAATCACTTAAACTAAAAAGTGACTGTAAAAGTTATATGTTTTTACTGAGTAGGCTTATTCCCCAAATGAAGTAAGTCCTTTGTCCCTTAGGAGATCTAACACCAGAGGTTACAAAAACAGCCAGCTTGATCTGAGACATGTAAATTAATTTGGGAATTGTTTCAATGGACACCCATCTTTTAGTTCACTTCAGTAAATGCAAGTTTGTAAAAATTGAACATTTTTTATATAGTAAATTGGTCTTGATGAAGGCTTTGTCAGGATAGATTTTTGCAGGATGGAGTTTATTTTTTTTTGGCCAATATAAGAGAGTACCCAAACTCATCACTAGTCAAGCACTTGCTTGAATCGGGAGTCTGGGGAGGGAAAAAGAGGGGAGGGAAAAAGAGGGGAGGGGAAGGGAAGGGAAGGGAAGGGAAGGGAAGGGAAGGGAAGGGAAGGGAAGGGAAGGGAAGGGAAGGGAAGGGAAGGGAAGGGAAGGGAAGGGAAGGGAAGGGAAGGGAAGGGAAGGGAAGGGAAGGGAAGGGAAGGGAAGGGAAGGGAAGGGAAGGGAAGGGAAGGGAAGGGAAGGGAAGGGAAGGGAAGGGAAGGGAAGGGAAGGGAAGGGAAGGGAAGGGAAGGGAAGGGAAGGGAAGGGAAGGGAAGGGAAGGGAAGGGAAGGGAAGGGAAGGGAAGGGAAGGGAAGGGAAGGGAAGGGAAGGGAAGGGAAGGGAAGGGAAGGGAAGGGAAGAAATCATGCAAGGCATGCAGCAAGAGCCATGCCAGGAAAACTGCAGAGTCCCTCCCCATCTCCTGCCTGCTCCTGGCCCCGTTTGTGAGGTCACAGCCATGACCTCACACCACGTGGGCCCAGGCCTCTGATGCCAGGGCCTTGCTCAACCATATGGCACTCAGGGCCATGTCCGCCTGACTGGCAGTAGCTTGTGCTATCCTGGTGGCTGTGTGCCTGTGGTGGGAGTGCTTTGGAGCTTTTGCCCAAGTGTCCATGCCTTGGGCAGCCAAATCTCTTGGGGCTGAAGGAGGAGGGGATGTAATATTGCAGGGGAGCTTGCTTTCTGCCCAACATGAGGCAGAGAAAGGCTGCCCAAAAATCACAAGGGGCGCTGAGAGCCTGTTCCAGCAGGAGAGCTGGCAGCAAGGCAGAGAATGGTTCGGGGGGTGGAGGGGGCTTTGCTCTTTCTGGGGCCCTCAGCTGCAGTGCAGCACAGGCAGAGACTAAAGAGGGGCTGGTGGAGATGCATTGGGGAAGCTGGAAAAGGCTAGAAGCAGAGCAGCAGCCGTGGGGCTCAGGAAACTGGCTGAAAGTCCCTCTGGCCCCCCGGGGCCAAGCCCTGGAGCGCCGCTGCTGGCACCAGCTCAGTGTCCTGGCCCCAGGACTGGAGATATCCTTGCTGCTCTCCAACACAAGCCGGCGCCAGCTGCCTGCTGCAGGCACTGTGTGGGTGGCTCTGGGCAGGCTCTGGCAGAGTTAGGGGAGAGCTCAGCCCTCTCCTCAGCAGGTCTCTGCAGGGGAGAGCAGCCCCGGGGGGGTGGTTTTGGGGACCTGTCTTCTGGCCAGGGGCTCTGCACTGACAGCTGCCACCTGCCTCGGATATCATGGCATGGAGACAGTGCACAAGAAGAAAGCCCTGTCTTTTTCCTCCCCTAGGGTCACCCACTCTCAGGCAGAGTGAGCTGTGGCCCAGCAAGGGCCTGCAAGCTGTAGAGACAGCTCTCCAGCCAAAGAGAGTAAGGAAGTTCAACACTGCTTTGAAAATCCTCTGCAAAGTCATCTGGCATACACCCACAGAGCTCCTCTGTGCCAGAGCCGGGGGAGATGGTGCTGGCACAAAGGCAGGGGAGAGGGGACTGCCGGCTGCCCTGCTCCAGGCATGGCTCTGTGCAAGAGGTCTTTGTCAGGAGCTTGACTCAGAAGGGGAGGGTGAGCGCTCACAAGCCGTTGGCACCTGACCACAGGGCAGACAGATTTCTCAGGAAAGATACCTGAGATCCTCCCCCAGGTACACGGGGTCCTGGTGTGAAATGAGACAGCAAGGGGTGAGAAGAGGCTGCCTGTCAGCCCATACTCAGGGCCTGGCCCGACAACCCTGCAGAGCCAGTGTCACCGTGCTCCGAGGAAGGCCTGAGGCCATCTCGGCTACTGGACGGCCACACAGCTGGCTACCCTCTCCACATCCTCGTGGGATCATCTGGCAACCATGGGGTACACTCATCTGGTGGCAGCCCAGATGCCAAAGCCTAGTGCACCCTCCTTCCCTGCATGAGCTGCCAGTGCTATGCCTGCAAGGAGATCCTGCCCAGCCCTTGGTTCTTCACTCCCAGGATGCATCCAGCTGCACCCTCTCTGTGGGGCAAAGCCCTGGCCCTGCCCTTGCCTGTGCCCTGGGGAAGGAGTGCATGGGACCAGTGCCAACCTCCCTGCTGGGTGCGATAGGCATCCCAGCATGAGTCCTCAGGAAGGGTCCTCAGGCACTTCTCTGGTTTCTCTGCCAGGCTAGGTCTTGACCATTTCTGGCAGTCCAGTGCTGGCACTGGTGTCCCTCCAGGGATACCTCAGCACCTGCATCTCTACCCTGTGAGTACATCGTGTGTCTGACGTAGACACAGAGCAGAGTGCTGGTGGGTCAGGGGGAGGCTGGCAGTGCTCCTGCCCAGGAGAGTGTGGCTCCAGCGGGCAACAGGTGAGGTGTTGCCAGGGCTGGGGCAGCTGCTTGGAAAGCAACGAGAGCAAAACATCCTTCAGCAGCCCCACTCAGCACGTGTGTCAGTGGCCAAAACCTCCGCTGCCAGGGAGGCACTGTGGGCATAGCGGAGTGCTCAGGGCTGGGGCCAAGCCTCTGCAGGAGAAGGCTCTGCCGTGGAAAGTGCCCCCATAGAGGGGTCTGCCCCAGTCCCTGAGCACTGGTAACACCAGGACTCACTCTCTTTCAGGCAAGAGATCAGCAAGAAGAGGAGCAGGCTTGTTCTGATCATGTGCCTCATCTTTGTAGCTGCTGCTGGTGAGTATTTTCCCATTGCTCACGGTAGCACACAGGCACAGGGTGCAGGCTCCAGTGTGAGGGGGAGGTGTCAGAATGCCCATGGGACATTCTGCAGCTCAGGGAGCTCCCCACACACAGATCCCAGATGGCCCAAACGCCACTGCAGATGCACACGGTCTTAGGCAGCACAACCTATAGTACCCTTTGGGACAGAGATCCCTCCTCTTGCACAGATTTCCTTTGTGGACAGGCTGTGCAGAACCTGTCCCGGCCCAAGGGGATCCCTCATGTAACCATCAATGCTGTGAGGGGAGGCTGCCGGCACTTCCAACCCAGCCGGTGTGATGGGGGCGTGCATGTGAGAGAGGCAGATGGGCAGAGGCAGTGGGAGAGAACAGCCTGTGCAGCTGTGAAGAGGAGGCTGGAGGTCTTTCACTGTCACGGAAATGAGAGCCATGTTACAAGTCCATGCCAGGTACAGGTGCAGTTCCTGTGCAGCTGTTCTGGGGCTGTTCCTGCAGCCCCCTGCTCAGAGGGGTGCTGGAGGAAGCGGAGACACTGACAGCCAGAGCCAGAGCTGGACGTAGCTTGGGAAACAGAGCCCAGCTGAAGTGAAGTTTCTTGGCAATGTTGTGCAGAGGGAGGGATGGAGAGGTGGCTCTCTCGCAGCCCGTGGAGCCAGGTGTTGGTGCTCACCACAGCTGGGCGTCAGCCTCTCAGTGAACCTCTTGCCACTCCGGTGTGAGAGGAGACAGCATGACTACAGGAATCATCAGAAACACTGGTAAAATGACTGGATCTGGGTGCTGTGAATTACAGTTGGTGCCTGCTGTGGAACCTTGCTGCCTGTCTGGATGCTGCTGGCAAAGGAGGTGCCACAGGTCACTGACTGTCCGTGACTGTTGCTGTGGGATAGGAACGTCCTGCAGAGGAGCACTGCTGATGGTGGTTGTGTAAATTGCTGAATCCTCCATCTCCAGACCAAACGAATCCACAGCAGCTTCTGATGTGCCTTCCTAGAGCCACCACCTCTAGGACTGTCCTGCAGCTCTGGGACTCAAGCGGAGACCCTTTCCCTTTCAGGTGTTGCTGGAGCAGCCTATGGGTGAGCTGAAGTCTGTGTGGTAAGAGCCCTCTCCTGGCCCCAACATCGTGCCTGTGGCAGAGTGGGTCCCTTGGGCTCACCCCAGTCCTGCCCTTGCACCCCTCACAGGTGCCCCAGCATGCCTCTGCCGTCATTTCTGTGCTCTCCCTCTCTGCTGAGCTTTCCTGGGGGCTGAAAAGTGAACAGTCGGGTGGCCCTTTGCTCTCCGTGTAGCGGGGCCTCAGCTTGGACCCCTGCCCTTCCCATGGGGGCTTGCAGGCTCCCAGCACCCGCAAAGTGTCTCTCTGTGCAGCTGTAGATGTTGCTGGCACTGGGCTTAGGGATCCTCTCCTTGTCTGTGTCTCATCTGAGGGCACTGGGCTGCATGCAGGAATGGCAGGCAGCCTGAAAAAATACCCTGCAGCCACTGGTCCCTCTGAACCTGGGGCCTCTGACAGTTGACTGCTCTCTTCTACCTTCAGGGCTCACCATCAACCTGCAGAGATCACCCAGGAGCTCTGTGAGGCCCTGCAGAGTGTTCTGGTTCCTTTGTGAGCTGAACCCTCTGGATACTTTTGTGCAGGTACCCTAGCAGGAATCAGCCATGCTGGTTCTGTTCTCAAAGTTGAAGGCAAGCCCTGAGGCATCTCCCCTCAGGCCAGTGGTACTGCTGAAGCCTGTGGCACTGGTCAAGTGCCAGACACCTGAGGTCTCACTCAGGTCTTGGCTCACTAGAAATCAGCAGCTTTCCCCAGGAGCTGAGCCAAGCTGTTGCATCCTGCCCCCACCATCCCTGGTCACCAGTGGCTGGGTGAAGGAGCTTCTCTGCTCTGAGTGATCTGTGTGAGAGTATGGAGTGCACCCTCAGTAAGCTTGCAGAGAACGCCAATTCAGGTGGGATGGATGGGCGAGGCCAATTGTATGAGATTCGACATGGCTAAGTGCCACCTCCAGTATTTGGGTCCAAGAGCACCCTGGATTGTATCAGAAACAGTGTGGCCAGCAGGACTAGGGAAGTGATTGTCCCCCTGTACTCAGCACCTCAAATACTGTGTTCCGGTTTGGGCCACGCACTACAATGAAGACGTTGAGGTGCTGGAGCATGTCCAGAGAAGCGCAGCGAAGCTGGTGAAGGATCTAGAGAACAAGTCCCATGAGGAGCAGCTGAGGGTAATGGCAGTGTTTAACGTGGAGACAAGGAGGCTCGGGGGAGACCTTGTTGCCCTCTACAGCTACCTGGAAGCAGGTTGTAGCTAGGTATGTGTCCATCTGTAATGCCAAGTACCAAGTGATAGGATGAGAGGAAACAGCCTCGAGTTGCTCCAGCGGAGGCTTAGGTCAGATTTTAGGAAAAATATGGTGCAGTGGTGGACTTGGAAGTGCTAGGTTTATGGGGGGACTCGATGATCTTGCGGGTCTTTTCCACCGTAAAGGATTCTACTGTCCTTCTTCATGACCCCAGTTGCCTCCCCCTGCTCTGATGGTGCCTTTGTAGATGGGGTGAGGCGGGGGTAGGGGAAGATGCATTGCTGCTGGGCAAGGAGACATCTGTCTTCATAGGCCTGACTCAGGTGCAGGATATCAGGTGTTTTGTGATGGCTATTTTCTCTTCCTGGGGAATTCAGTGAGTCCTCTTTCTCCAGCCAGGAAGACATCCAGGCACTTCTGTCCATTTCCCAACACATCACTGACTTTGAGCACAAATACAGCCCACGGGCGCTGTGTTACCATTGCTCTTGGCTGCATCACAGCAGCGTAGGCCTTGTTGCACCCTCACCAACTGTTGCTGCAGCCCTCTGCTTTCAGCTGGACATTTCCCTGGGGTACTGCTGGCCTTTCCAAGCATCTCGGAGACAGGTGATCATTAGGTTGCCCGCTCAAGTCCAACCAACAGCCATCACTGTGCAGCACGCCCTGAAGAAGTCCTCTGCACTTGGGGACATCAGCAGCACCCCCCGAGATTTCACCGTCTCTGTAAGTCTCTGCTAGGCACATGGGGCTGGGACCTGGGGCTGGGGAAAAGCCGTAAGGGGGACTTGCTAGTCTCTGTGCAGCTGCTGACATTCATGTGCTGGTCTCTCCCGAACACTGCTGTGCCCTGAGGGGACACCTCAGGGGATGTGCAGGGTGATGTCATCCCATTTTAAGACTTGCTTAGTTCATTTCGGCCTAGCAGCTCAGCTCTACCACATCCTGCGCCAGACTGCGCTGGAGCCCTGAGAGAGAGGGTAGGTCATGGGCACGGATCCGGCATGTGTGCTATCTCATGGCTGAGTTAGGCCTGACCTGCTCCCCTGTGCTTTATCTCCAAGGGAGTGTGTGAAGGAGGTGAAGAAGAAACTCCGCTTGGGTCGTTCACCTATGACACAGAGAAGAAGCCAACCCAGGCCTTCCTTCTGCAGGTAGGGGAAGTGTGTGTGGGCAAGGGGCCAGGGCAGAAACGCAGGTTTGTCAGAAAGTCAGTGGCAGGAGTGTGGACGGTCCCTCCTGGGGCAGGGGCCCATCCTTGGCTGAGAGAGACGTGGCAGGCTTTGGAGGGCTGAGCAGCACCCAGCAAAGGCAGAGCAAGACCCAGCTCTGTCTGTCCTACGGGTGTGTGGGTCCCCAGTGCTCTCTGTTTATGCCTGCTGCTTCTGGCAGAGCCAGCCACTGCCTTGCCACCTCATGGATGCTGTGTGCTGTGCTGAAACGAAAGTGTTGGGTGTTGACAGCCCACATGTGGGCAGCACCACAGAGATGCCCCACACCATTGCAGGGCGGTGGGCACCCCCAGGCCTGGACTCTGCTGGGGTGGCAGGTGGAGGAGCTGTGGGATGCTGCCACTGTCCATGAGCAGGAGTGCTCCTTGGCCACTCTGCCCACACAGAGGCCGCAGCAAAGGGAAGGGGTGGTGGGACAGGGACCGAGCCCAGCCAGGCAGGTGGTGGCAGGGAGGGCACCCCGCACCTTGCCCCAGCAGCAGGACCCTCCCCAGGCTCCATTTCCTCCCGAACCCAGAAAGTCTAATGTTTCCACAGCGGCCCAGCCCGCTCTGTGAGGCCGGGTGTTTACCTGCAGAGGCACAGGGGTCCTGGGTAGGAGAAAGGAAGGAGAGAAGCTGTCCCCTTGGCCACATGGGATCTGTGCCTCCCCGAGAAAGGGCCAGGCTGGCAGAGGAAGAGGCGCAGGGCCTCCTGCCACTCCTTGAGCTCCAGTAGTGACATGTCTCTTCTTGCTGTGTTTTCTTTGCAGAATAAGTCTCACGGCGCATTTCAGTTTATCTGACTTCTCACAAAGAACAACTGGGGAAAGTCAGACTACACCTGCATTTATCACATGCAGGTTTGTGGGAAGATAATGGGAGTGAATGCCATCGGCCAGGCACTAGGAAACCTTCTAGCATAAAAATAATTAAAAAAAAAATCCCCTAGCAGAGGAATGTGGCTGCCGGTCTGGAGCAGAGCCATGTTCACCCACAGGCCCCCTCAAAGGCCACATGGGGCGTAGACACAGCAGGGAGCCTGGGAAAATCTGAGACATATATGGAGGCCTGGGCTGGGAAGGTAGGGCGGGGTGTGACCAATATCGCCCTGAGGAATTCCTTGCACAACCAGGAGAAAGTCCCCTGCTTGGTTCAGAGGTACAAGCTGCTCGGACTGGTTGTGCCTCATGTGGTAGGCCAGTGTTGTCTGTTGCCGGGGCAGCTGGATCTGGCTGTGACAATGGCTCAGGGCAGTATCCACCAGGCATCTGGTCCGTGCCCACTAGTGTGGCAGCCCCATGTAGGACCCTCCCATAAGGAACAGCCAGAGCCATGGGGGGGACTTTTAAAATTATGTGCTTGTAAGAACAGAAATGTTTTGGGGGACTGCTTTCCCCATTCCTGAGAGAGGAAGTTTACTAACCATGGGATTGGCAGAAATCCAGAAGGACAAGTATCCTCAGTTTGTGTACCCTAATCTCTGGCCTGACTTAACATTAGAATGGGGTTTTTGTAATTACTGAGGGACCATGCAGAAGATACCAGGTAGCACAGAGTAAGGGGATAAGGCCCAATAGACTGCGAGGCTTCCAGTTGTATTGTGCATAAATAGAGTGAAAGCTATTTGTAGTCCCTTGGTGATAGTATGACTACATAGCCCAGTCAAAACAAATTTGCATTGATTTTTTTTAAATTCTGTTAGGTTTCTCTTCTTCTACAGCTAGACTCCATTTTCTCCAAAGTCAGTCAAAGATTTAATAGTCATAAATGGTTTCCTGAGGTATCTGGTAGAAGGCTCCCATGGTTCTCTTTTCCCCACAGAGAGGCTTGTCCTGGGTTTGGCTCGGATAGAGTTAATTTTCACAAGTAGCTGGCAGGGGGCACAGCCAGGGTAGCTAACCCAAACGAGCCAAGGGGATATTCCATACCATATGACATCATGCTCCGTATGTAACTGGGGGATCTGACAGGGGGAGGGGGGAGCAGGGATTGCGGCTCAGAAGGGGGCTGAGCTTCGGGTTCTGAGTGGTGAGCAATTGCACTATGCACCACTGGCTTTATATATTCTTCTGTTAGTATTACTGGTATTGCTGTTTCTGCTCTCTTTGTGTTGTCCCAGGCATGAGGGGTGTTGGGTGGTGCTGGTGGAATCACCCAAGGGACACTGTGCCTTGGTGGAGGTGGCACAGCCCCCCAGATGGCCTGTGCACCCAGGTACATGGGGGTGGGGGGGGCAGGGCAGCCAGTGTCAGACTTGTCCATCACTTGGGAAGTAGAGACCAGCTGAAGTGGGGCTGCTCAGGGATATCGTGCAGGGGGGCAGGTGGAGGGGTCTTCCCCCAGCCCCTGGTGCCTGGTGTTGGTGCTCACCACAGCAGGGAGGGGAAACAGGGAGTAGCTGCAGGGGCAGTGTGAGCACTATGGCAGGATCTCTTGGTGATGTGAATGACAGCTGCTGCCTACTGGCTGACTCCTCGGGGTTCTCCCATCTGGGCAGCGCAGCCAGCAGCTCTCTTCAGGGCCCCTTCAGCACTACCAGTGGCTCGTCTCTAGCAAGGTGTAAGGAACTGAAGGAGGTGATGCCTCAAACATTCACCAACGCAGAAAACTTTGACAAGTTGTGACCCTTGTGAGTAGTCTAAGGAACACTGCCCAGGGAAGCGCAGAGCATACCAAAGGATGCACATCTCCACTACCTTGCAGTTGTATTGCCAAATTCCTTTGATAAGTTTCAGAGGGGTGAGACATAGACCAAGTAGAACCAGGCGTTGGGTTGATGCCTATGCTTTAATTTATGACCGTACCCTTGAACAAGGACTAAAAAGATTGCTAAGAGAAAGGCGGGATAATTGTCCAAGAAGCAAAAACTGAAGAAGAAGTAAAGGTGGGAGAGGGGAGCACGACCACTGACTCAATGGGACGAGGGGTTTGGTGCACCCCCCTCAATGCATGCGCAGAACCCATCCTCCACCTTTTCCTGGTCTCTCATGGAAACGAGTTCACAGAACACCTGCCTCTCTTTGTCTCATATGCTCATCAGCTGACAAGATAAACTTAAAAGGCAACAGAAAACTTTGCTGTGTGTGCACCTACCTCCCAACGTCACTGAATGTGAGACAATGCTGAAACTTGGGGTGGTGATCCAGATACTTTGACTCCCTTTCTCTCTCTCCTTTGCTTTTCTTTCTTTTTTTTTTTTTTTTTTTTCTTTCTTATATATTAATCAATAAGACACCACATTGCTTAGCATCTTTTTCTAAGTTGAAGGTGTTTCTACCACAAGTAAAACATTTGAACTGGTTGTTTGGTGTTGTTTCACCTTAATTTAAGCAGACGGGATCACAGAACCTTTACAACTCCCTGGACCCCCAGTCCAGCTCAGAACACAAGGGGCTTCCCATTTGTGCTGAGCACAGCCTAATGTCTCTTGGCAGCCCACCACTCCACCAGAAATGTCCCTTAGATTTCCCAGACTGTCCTGGTCTCCAGGGTCTCTGCTCAGAGCCCATGACAGAAGATAAGAGGGGAAAACTTGTGCATCAGGATAGAAACATGGGAAGAAGAGGGAAGGGCAAGAAGAAGAGGAAGGGGAAGGGGAAAAGAAAGGGGAAGGGGAAGGGGAAGGGGAGAGGGAAAGGGAAGGGAAAGAGGAAGGGGAAGGGGAAGGGGAATGGAAAGGAGAGGGAGAAGGGAAAGGGGAAGGGGAAAGGAGAAAAATACCAAAGCATGCAACAGGAGCTGCTCAATAAGTTCTGCAGGCAGGCTGCTGCCCAGCCAGTCTTCATGCAATGGCTACTTTGCAAGGAGCAGAACCCCAGTCTTTACCACTGGATGGCCCTTTGGTCAGCTCGGGTCAGCTGCCCTGGCTCCAACCCCTCTCAAGCTCTTGCTCCTCCCCGCCTCTTCACTCAAGGCACCAAAGTGAGAAACAGAGACAGCTCCATGCTCTGTAAGCATTGTTCAGCAGTAGTTAGAACAATGGTGTGTCATCAACCCCCTTTAGGTACAGACAGATATAAACCATGGCACCATATAGACTGCTAGGAGGAAAGTCAACTCCATTGCAGGCAAACCCAGTATAGGGGGGCAGAGGGTAAGGCAGGGTCAGCATGGCTGGGAAAAACCCTCTGCCTTACACAGAGACACCATTCCATCTCTGGCAGCATGAGAAAATGCTTAGTTTCCCTTCTTCTCTGCAGATGAGAAGTTTTAAAGAGCAGAAGCACTGCCTGGAGCAGCTGTTGGATCAGGTGAGAGCAAAAACCTCCCTCCACCCTTCATTCCTGTTGCCTGGGGGCTCTCCAGGAGTGCTCAGACCTGCCTAGAGGACACATAATTGGGCACTGGGCACAAGGCTCGACAAGGCTCAGGGGCTCAGCTACACTGGCTCATGCAGCAGCTCCCAGGGGAGCCTGCGCTGCCCCTCAGCCGCATCCCAGCACTCCCTGGGTCAGAGCCGACAGTGGCTGCAGTTGGTCTGTGCCAGGAAAACTACAGGGTCCCTCCCCATCTTTCTACTCTTCACATTTTTTGCCAGGTTTAACTGAAGGTAAAGTCTTGACCTATGACAGGTTTCTCTTGTAGGTAAGCAGGGCTCACTCAGAGAAACGAGTGGGGTTTACAAGGCTAGTGCGAGTGCAGACTCGGCAAAACCAGACACCATTACATAATTTACTTGGAGCATCATCTGGGTCCCATGCAGTGAAAGCAGAGTGTCTCCCCATCCAAACCTACTACAGTTTCTGAGGAGCAGTCCACATGCCAGGGGGTCCATCTTCAGCAAAGCCACTATACTTTCATTCCTGCCCATGTTTCCTGAAGAATATCCTTCAGGATATTACATGAAATTATATTATTATATATAATTTATAATTTATATATATATTTATATATATGTATACATATGTAATATATATTTATAATTTATATATATATAATATATATATATAAATTATAAATACATATTACATATGTACATGAAACCCACGGGAAACACACTTCATGCTCTTCCCCAGCAGTCTCCTTAGGGAGGCAGAATGACTGAAAGGGGTGAAAAGAAGTCAGAGAAGAGTTGCATTCTGTTAACAGTTGAATGCAAGTTTGCTTGGCATGTAGCCCAAAAGCTGACTGCTCTGGCAGACTCAATGGACCTGGATTTCTATAGCTGTTGGGAGGCCCAGTCACAAATAAGGACTGCTGGGAACACCACAACTCTGGATTTTGTAGACAACCCAGCTCTTCCAGATCTGTCCTTGACTGTTCTTCAGGAGGACTAAAGTGCTAATAGGGAGGGATGACAGGTGTTTAACTGGTTGTAAAGTTTGCATCCACACTGACACCGGGTCTTAAGTTCCATCACAACACAGTTCCATCTCTGCTGACACTGGGTCCATGGCCAGGGCCAGTGCTGGGTCCCACGGTAGCATATTGTTGCATACAGTCTGGAGCACTGAGGGAGGGCGCAGACACTAGGGAGCTGTGGAAGAAAAGGGGAAGTCTCCCTGGCACCCAGCTTATCCCTAGTGCTGCCAGAAGTCTGTTTCTGCTTTCTGTGGGGAGCAGGGCACAACTGGACTGCCTGTCACTCAAATGCTCCCTGTGCACTGCTGGTCTTCGCCCCATATGCCCAGCACCCTTTTCTGTAATTTACATATTTGAAGAACCTAATTAGAACTGAGGAGTCCACCACTTAAATTCTGGCTGGTGGCTAATTTTAGTTGAATGATCTCTGAGAAAAGAGGGGAGAAGAAGTCAGTGAGGGAAGATGTAACACATTCAGGTTTTGGCATCAGTTTCAATAACCACATCCAGCCTTCCCAAAGGTTCACATTATCCTAACATCTTCTGTTCACTAAGATGTAGTGTAAACACTGGCTCTGGCAAATGAAAACAGAAATATCTTACAGGCCAGGAAGAACACCTTGAGACTGTGGTCAATGGCATGTGTGTCAGCTGTACTACAGCATGCTGTGGGCCCACTTTGGCACACTTGATGCTCACTGGGGATTTAGGCCAGGCAGAAATGATGACTGTCCTGGGCTGTTGCTGAGATCCCAAGCTGCTGGGCTGTAGGCACCTGAGACAGTCACCCCAGGTGAAGCGAGGGGTCATGGGTTTGTGTTGAGCCTTGCTCAGTCCATGGGAACAACTTCACCCTGCATTAGGCCTTGGGCTCTGCTGTTGCCTTTTGTTCAGGAATCTTCTTGGGTTATTGAGGCCATTTTGAGCCCCTAATGGCAGGATGCTGTCTGTGTGTGAATGCTGGGGAAATGCTTTTTTGTCTCTGAAGGCTGAGTGGTGATGGCTCCGGATAGCAGATACTGTGTTTTCTTTTGCTCTGAGCTTGATAGATCTCCTCTGCTCCAAAAGACTTCTGATATGAGCTTGCAGAAAGACTAAGCTGGTGCTGGTCCCCCCTCTGGAGAAAGTGCCCTGCTCTTCCTCTTCAGAGTTACCTGGAGTTGAGATGATCTCCTAGTAGCAGAAGCTGTTCTGCCCTGAGCTCACAGATAGATGTGGAATCTGCAGGACCTGCCTGGTGTCAGTATGTCTTGTCATGAGCTTGCAGAAAAATGTAAGGAAAAATGTGGGACACACCCTCCTGTGTCAGAGTGTCATGCCTTAAGCCCATAGGAAGATGGTGAGCCTGGGGCATCACCTCATCCTGGAGCAACATGCCCCTTGCACACAAAAATCTGTTGTGGCCTCAAATACTGACTACTCATATTACCTTCATAGGCAGAGATGATTTACAGAGGGGTTAGGATAATTGTGGGAGGAATGTGCAGGATTTGTGGAGAAACACTGATAGCCCTGGATGCCTGGCTACAGACCACAAGGCCCCAAGCATCCAGGGAAGATGGATAAGTGAGGGAGAAGTCCTAAGGGCCCCATGGTGCCCTGCTGTGGGACACTGAGGTTAGGGCTGTCCCAGGACCCCAGGAGAAACCCCTCCTGCACTCTGGAGATGGTGGTGCTCAGGCATGTAGGGGATCTTCTGGTACAGGGGTGAGAAGGTGGCTATGAACACCTGGAGGTTTCAGCTTGGAGGAGGGATCAGGAGGGGTAAGATCCCCTACAGGGAGTCTAGCAGGGTATCCGATGAGGGTGATGGTGAACACAAGTCTTCCTGAAGCACCTGGAGAAGAAAGTAGTCCACATCCTGGAGCACAGATCTACTTGGAAGAGTGACCTTCCTGATAAGTGCTGGATGGCAGGGCAAGGCATTGAGATGCCTCAAGTGGGAGGGGTCATGGCACCTAGCACTGGTGCTGTCTAGGCCACTCAGAGGTTGTGCAGTCCTGGGCCTGCTGTTTTTCCTGAGGCAGAAGTGACTGGGGAGGTAATAGTCAGGGACCACCCCAACTGTAGTGTCTAGGCCTTCTTCTGCAATTCATGATCCTGCAGGGAGCGTGAAAGGGAAGTAGCAGGTACCCAACACCCTCTACCTCTCCACATATGCCCTGCACTGGACTCACATGGATCAGTGACTGTCCTGTGCTGGGAACCCAAATTAGGAGATGGACTTCCAGAAGAGGTCTCATCAGTGTCAAACCACAGGGCAGGACCCCTTCCCTGGGCTTCTGGCTGAACCCTTGCTCATGCAGTCCAGTGTGTGGGGACTTTATTTGCTGCCCAGATGCACCACTGCCTCATGATCATGTTGTCCACAGGATCCAGGGATCTTTTCTCCAGATCTTCTCCCAGTTAGTCTGTCCTGCTGAACAGTTTTATATATCCCAGGAGCAGGACTTTGTATTGGCTTTTGTCAAATCAAGGCCCTGAAGTTCCTGTCAGCCCATTTCTCCAGCCTTTTGAGGGATGAAAATGGGACCACACACTGTCTTCATCTCTGTTGAAGCAGAAAAGGTGTAGTGTCACATTGTCTGCAAAGGGGAGTACGTTAAAGAGTATTTGTTCTTGTACTAATCCACAAGGGATGCCACTACTTTTTCTCTGACAGTTGGACTTCGCAACACTCCTTGCAGCTCTCTGAGATGACCAGAACCCCAGAATTTTTCACTTATCTTCTCACCCTCTTATCCCACCTGTGGCAGAATAAAATGGCACTGTGAAGCAACAATGTCCTGCAAAACATAACCCATATAGTTCTTTTGTTTGTCAATACTGTTAAGATGAGGATTTCTCTGTTGAGTAACATACAGAATGACTACAACAGTATGCAGGACCTGCTGTCTTTCTCCCCGTACAGAGTAGGAATGGGGCTGCTTCCTCAGGGACAGGGAGCCAGGAGCCACAGGTGGCCACAGTGCCGGCCAAGCAATTCCCACACCAAAAGGCATAGCTCCACAACACCAGAAGCAGGAAAACCAAGATGCCTGAAGCAGCTGGAGAGCCCTTGCTGTGAAAGGCCTTTGGAGAATCTCCCGTCTTTCACCCAAGGTCTCAAAAACAAACAGTTCTTTTGGCAGACTCAATGGCTCCACATGGAAACTGTGCTGGACACTCTCCAGATGAGTTTCCTCAGGTTAGCTGCAAGGAAAATGACAAGAAATACTACAAAGAGGAAAGATATCACCTACACAGGAAGCATGAAGACTTTAACAAAGCCCTTTGTTCCTGCACCTCTAGTATTCATTGCATCTTAAATCGAGACTTCATTAAGAAAGGAAAAGGAACCATCACGCTCCTCCTTTCATTTTTCTTCACCCATTTGTGCCCATTGCTACTAGCAGATAACCTCCTGCTACCTCCTGGTAGAAAAAAAATGCTCCTTCTCCTCCTCCCCCCTCACCATCTTTCCCATGATGAGTGTGCCAAAGAAGCAGGATAATGGCAAAGCCAGGGCCAGTTTGTAAACCCTCACCCTTTCTACTCACAGCTGACAGATCTGCATGCATCCTGCAAGGCATCAGACAAGAGAACACACAAATCAGGAAAGGAATATGCCCCCATAATGAACTACTGGAGAGGTCAGGAGGGGTACCCTCAGTGCCATAGGTCCCCCCATGGTGCCCTGACCCTCCCCTGCTCAACCCTATAACTTCTGGAGGCAGCAGCATGGTCCCTCACTCCAGCCCTGCTCTCCTCCACCACAACTCCCTTGTGGCACCATTCTGCCTTTGCTTCTAGCAGAACAAAGTCAACAAGGACAGCATGAAGCTTCTTGCACGCCTGGGCAGGACATCCCAAGCCATGTCAGGTGCTAAGGACCAGCTGGAGAAAGGCTTAGGGTAGTGGGGCAGCTGGGGGAGTGTGGTACAGGAGTCTCCCAAAGGGACCTCACCTCCCCATGCCCTGGACATGTCCCCTTTAAAATGCCTGTGAGGATACAGTTCGTTCCCTTTCTTCTCCCAGATGTTTCTGCTCAGCAGCTTGTCTCTGTGATGGCCTCTTCTTATTCCTGCAGCCCAGGATTCCACCTCCAGGAGCAGACTACCCCACTTGGCTGCCTCAGACCTTTTTTCCTCAGGCAACACTGTCCTGTTTTAGTCACCCTTGTGGTGCCAGGGAAGGGAGAAATCCAGCTGTAGACTTTGAACGCATGCTACCAACCCTTACGTCTCCTGACCTGCCAAAATGGTCTGAGCCAGCTCCTGCTGGTTTTCTCTGTAATTGTAAAACTACAGATGACTCGCATATTTGTTCATTTCCTTATGTATTTGCCTCATATTTTATGTTAATTTTCAGGATTATATTTATATGCATTTAATTTTTCCCTTTTGTATTTTATATGCTCAAGTATTTTTTGTGATGTCTGTCATGGTATTCTCCAATGCTGTCTTTATACTGGCTAGCTTTCATAAAAATAAGTATTCTTATGCAAACCTATCTTTGAAAATGTCTGTATTTTTGAGATAAACAGAAGGGTTTGAAAAGCATTTTTGGCTTGGGCACCTGTGGTTTTTCTCATTATAAATTGAATGTGAGAGAACCTCAATTTTAAGAAGGCAGCTGCCACTCAAGATAGTCTGGTAATTCTTTAGGAATTCGCTTATAAAAAAAAAAATGAATGCCATGTGTATTCAAGAGTTTAAACTCTGAGCACTCTTTCAGAGTAAATGCCCATTCAACGTGACAAATCATGTTATATTTCCAGTAAAACAGACAACTTGTCTAGGCCCAGAGCTTTTGGAAGTTCACATTACCAGATATAAGAGCCTCAGTGATGGCAGACAAACAGTCCCAGTGTGTGCTGATTATCAAATTGTCAATACCAGAAAATAAATATACTCCCAGATAATTTAGTTCCCTACAAAAGGGGTTGCAGGTCCTGCTCCCTTTTTGAGCAGAAAAAAAAAGTCCCAACAAAGTTTTTATATGTTTTTATAATTAAGGTAACAAACCTTTAGTGACATAAATGGAAATAATATTTTTTTATTTCTGTGCTACTATAAAGTATGTTATGATAATACCCCTTGGCTGCTACATCACTGAGGACTTCTCTGTTAAATTTCTTTTCCAGTAAGCTGAATTTGTAGCCCTTAGGGGGGTTTTATTTATTAGTTAATACCTTTATTTGTAAAATTGATCTTATTGAAACAATACTTTGCAAAAACAAGCATTTACTGAACAAATGGTTTCAGTGAAATACTCATAAAATAAAAGTTACATGCACTGGGACAGGTCAACAGGATGCCAAGAAATAGTCTGCTGAGATAAGAAGGTCACGTGCTTAAGTTAGATCTTAACTTCTTAATGCAGACAGTAATAGTGATTGTGAATGAAATTATAGCATGTGAGCTAAATTAACTGTGCTTCAGTCATTTGAAACTCAATAAGGTATTTGTCTTCATGGCAGATTTTGTAGTCAAATAACTATACAAATTTCCTAGCTCTATCCATCCATGTGGTCTGGTTCCAGCTGTGGTATTAAGCCTGTAGTATCCCTTTTCTGACCAGCTCATGGGCATTTTTGGCTGCTCCTGCCTTCATCCCTCACAGCACGAGGTTCGCACCTGGCCAGCCACATGGTCTTAGGATAAAAGCAAAGAATCCAATCTTGCCTGTATTTGAAGTTTTTGCTTAAAAAAAAAAAAAAAAAAAAAAAAAAGTAGTAACAAAGAAAGAATTTAGATGTATAAAGGAGAGGACTGGCTAGTTATAGCTGTGATGGAAAGCATGATGAAGAAAAACTATTTTCTTTTAACATGGGAAGTGTCAAGCTAGCTGGGGAGGAAGCTATCTTCTGCAGTGACAAGCTGAACCTATTTGGACTCCTTTGTGACATGCTGACTTGTTAAAATCATTGTGTTTTGAATTAATTAAAGGACGAAAGAAACTCATAGCTAGAGTAGATGAAAAGTTGAGAGGAACTGGTTATTTTGATTTGAGAAAGCTAGTGTAAGGTTTAATGAAGTAATTTAACACAGGATAGTTGTCAGAGACCAAAAGCACACTATTCTGCAGGAATGTTCTCTTGCATTGCTTCATTTGCCAGCATGTACATAGTCTGAACTTGGATTCACCACTTGCCTTGGTGCCTGAGATAAAAGAACCCATGCCATAAAGAATAGTGAATATTAATTTCATTCCTCTATTGCATTGTAAAATAAAATTTAAAACTTCGATTAGGGAAGCAATTTGTGTCATTTTAAAGGTGTTAGGAAGACAGAAAATTGTGCATATTTTTCTCTTAGTCTTCTGTTCCTATAATGAATATGTATATAGCTAGGTGACCTTTTAAGGGCAGGTCTTTATTGCATGGACTCAAAGGTCAGATAATCTTTCTAGAATAATGATCTTTTAGGTCTGTTTGGAAATACAGCTGTGCTTTGTAAACTTATTTCATCTTTTCATTCTAGGTTAGAGCGGTCTGTGTTTCAACCACAGGCAGAGAAATAAACAGCAATCTGTGCTGCAGCTTCATATCACTCAGTTACTTCCTCCAGTCATTACTTTTAATGAACTGTTTGTTTCTGAATTAAGCAGTAAAAATAGGTGATTAGGGGAAACTGTGTCCTGAACCATGCAATGTTACTAGTATGTTTTGCTCAGTGCAATAATCAAGAAATTGGCTGAGTGGGGAAGAACAATTTGTTGTTATTAAAAAAAAACAGACAAACCAAAAACCTCCAAAACCTGATGAAGTCAAATGTAACTGTTCTGTGAGGAAAATTGGACAACATATCTGTTAACATGGACAAGAGAATAAAACACCTGCACCGGCTTTATCTTTGTAAGAAATCGGGAAGAGACCATCTTCTATTTTTCACCTCTGTAATGTTTGTGACACCCAGGATGTCATCTCCAGCTCTTCACTGAGAGTGACACGTGTAAAAAACTATTTGGCAAGAAGAAAGAAAGAACTTGTGTGTCTGGGACATACAATGAATGCGAAGAATTTTATCTGTTTAAATCAGTAGAAGGATTAAGCTCATATAATGATTACAGTTTGGAAAAAAATTACTTGTGTGTAATTTATGGAAATAATTGTAGCAGTATTTAATATTTTTCTTAAACTAAATATATTTTTTACCAATTTCATGATGACTGTACTATACTATATGTTTATCTTCTACAGCTGTATTTTCGCAAAACTGATACATGTCCATGTCCATTTTGTATCTAACATAATAATACATTTCAGGCCAGTTTTTCCAAAGCAATAAACATTTCCACTAAGTGAAAAGACTTGGTACCATGTTATGCATTTTATATCCCACTCTGATTGTTCTTACTCTTTTTAATTATTATTGTCATAGAGGATTAATTTCTTCCTCACACTGACAGTTCATCCAAACCAAGGTTGCTTAAACATCAGGGCTTCCAAGGAGTTTGCTCATGTGAATAATTGTGCTCACCTTAATTTATGATTTTTTAAAGCCTCCCAAATACCTATTGCTGAGCACAAAGGAAGCCCTAAAATAGTATCATAAATCTGTTCAGAGTGACTATCAGACTGGGAATGAAGCCAACCACACAACAATGGAACAAAAATACAGAGCCAGGTCTCAGACTAAGAAAACAGTTTACATGACCGCTTCATCAAGACATAGTCACCTTCAGAGATTTGCCTTTGTAATGACATATGCTGGGGAGACAGAAAAACAATAGTTTAAGATGAGCTTTCATCAAAATAAATTCGAAGACAGCAACCAGATTTCCCAATGTACTGTGATAGTCCTAACTTTGTCTGTTGTATGGCCAGGGAAAGCAAATGGAAAAAAATTTTAGAGTATTTTCTGTCTTCTCTATTCATTCTCTTCCCATTTAATGGCAGAATTCAGAACTGTGATCTACTGGCATTGATACTAATTATTGCTCAGTTACTCATATGGGGGAAAAAAAGAGTATGTTGTCCAAGTATCTTACCTGTTCCCATGTGAGTATTTGTATTTGCATGTCACTCAGAGACTCTAAGTGAGCTGAAGGCCTCATTTAATAAGCAGTGTGTGTGCATTAAAAAACACATAGTTATATTAATGCAGATACAAGTTTAAAAATTTTATTACCCCTACTTAATGATATGACATCTGTCCTTTGAGTCTAAACGGGTCAAGAGAAATAAAGATGAGGACAAATAAGATATTTTCCCTGAATGCAAATAGGTAGAAAAAGCTTAACTGAATTTTTGAAGTATAAATCATGCTGAGGAGACAAGATGGCAGTAGTTCAGCAGGTCCCTGACCCATCATTGAGAGTGTTATTTTATTTCAACATGTTACTCCGTTGCTAAAATATTAAGAAACTAAGGATATTTCTGTAAATTTTTCTTTTGAATTATCATTATACTTCCTGTAGAATTTTTGAGGGAGAGGGAATAGATAATCTAAGGTGTATAACATTCTAACACCCAGCTGAAATAATTAAAAAAAAAAAAAAAAAAAAGTGGAAAAAAAAAAAAGACAATGAAGTCATAAAGCAGAAAATGAAAGTAGTAAGTGTCAAAAGCATACACCAGGGGAAAAACCTTAAAAACCAAAAAATGATAAAAGAAAACTTCTCCTACAGAATAATTAAATTTCAAGGTTTTGAAGAAAGAGGAGCCTACAAATGACCTTAAAATCATCCCAGCTTGTCTCTCAGAATTTATACACAGGAAAGGAGGAACATAAGAACTTACCTTTATCATGAACACTTTTGGCTTGATACAAATTGGCCTCATACTGCTGTGCACCACCACCATCTCCAGTCTTCAGTGTAGTCACCTTCCTTTACAGCAAAGAAAAGTGATCAAGAACAGCCTGCAACTTTTGGACAAAATGGGAAAAAAGTTTCCTCGACAGTGTCTAAGAGAGAAAATGTCCTTCAGATTTCCTAAGCAGGTTCTAAATCCCAGACGGAAAGAGACTGTCAAGGTGGCCATTGAAGAGATCTTCCAAAACATCTTCTACATCTTTAGCAAAAATCTGACCCTAGCTGCTTGGGATGGAACAGCTCTAGAACAATTCCAAAATGGACTTTATCAGCAAATTGAGCAGTTGGAGGCATGTGTAACCAAGAAGCAGACCCACTATTTTCAGAGTAAAGAAGTCAACAGGCTGAAACTGAAAAAGTACTTCCAAAAAATAGACTGTTTTCTTAAAGACAAACAACACAATCTGTGCTCCTGGGAGATCAGCCGTGCAGAAATGAGGAGATGTCTTCAACTGACTGATAAAGTCATAAGGAAGCTTAACAACTAAGGTACAAAGATTTTGACCTGATATAACTTAGCTTTAAAAGTGTTTATATTTATTCTTTTTTCTATGATCTATCTTGTTACAGTGCTTCTAGTTCATTTTGATTGTATTTAAATAATAATGTTGCTGAAATTTATTTTTGCAAGTGTAATGCATTATTCAATGTACATAAATTTTTCCCCTGGTAAGCAAGGTGTCTACACTATCTTTAAATTTATCTATGTGACTTTTCAGTGAGGGTTACTCTATAGGTAGGGATTGTAATCTTACGATAAATTGCGTCATCCTATGGTGTTTTCTGCTGAAAAAATGTGCTGCTACTTTCCATCTCTATTTCACCTACATATAGAGACTCATATATTTATAAATGGACTACACATTCCTCACCTTACAGGAATTGCTAGATTTGTACTGATTGAGACTCTGTCAAAAAAATAAAGTAATATACTGTTTATTTAAGTGGTTGTGGCTTAGGTTGAGATCACTCATTATTCTTTCAATGTTTGTATGCTCTTTTCCAATAATATGGTTTTTTTTCTTACATTTGAGTCATTCTAATAGGTGCTTTGTTCAAAGGGGTAAAGTAATTCCAGAAGGATTTGTCTACAGAGGATATTGTTTGCAGTGGCTATAGCTTCTGCAATAACTTCTCAGTTTTGGCCATTGCTACTTTTAATTAAAGTATCCTTGCCTCCTCTAACTAGCTGGGGGAAAGGCTTCTTTTCCTTCCTACTGTGTTTCCAATGCTCTTTAACTTCTTTCACAAGCTTATTTGAAATAACTTCTCTACATAAAAGTACCCTAAAGCCACATCTGACTGTTGCACATCCTACTTGCTCATGGTGGTATTCAGCCTGGCTATTGCAATGGCAAACATCAGTATTCAGTGCTGTGTTTTATTGTTGCATGAAGTTTTCTGCCTCTTTTCCTTCACTCACAAATTGACCCACAGAAACGTATAGTCCTTGGTATTCCAATAAACTTCCCCTCCAAACCACATAGCCTTGAGTAATAATTGCAATATAATCAGATTATTTAAAACAACTTGCAACAAACTGGACAAAAATCCACTAATTTCTGTGAGGTCAAGCCTGGATTTTACCCTTGGGAAATTGTCCCTGGGTAACTCCATTTCAAATGGTTGTGTTTTCCCTACTCACTGTATGTTAGTAAGGGGAAAACAGAATTATATTCAGACCCTGTTGCTTAATGAATATTGGTAAATATTTGGTAAAAAAAACAGCAACTTCAAAGAAAAGCAATTTCCTGTGGCCAAGGCTGATGTACATTTGACACAGGTCTCTGGGTCTGGCGTAAAGAAGCAGAGGAGAGAGGCTGGCTGTGGCTCCCAAGAGAGGATGATATTAGTCCCAGTGATCTGAAATTGCTAGAAGTTGGTTTAAACATCAGGTAAGGAAACACTTCAAAGCTTTCCCTGATGTCCAGCTATTGAGAAGAGTATCATTCAGAGGGGTGATAATAAAAAGGTTCACATAAACAAAAAATTGACTGGTAAGGACAATAACAATGGTACACCAGAGCTCAGGTACCTTATCTATGACACAGGTCTCTTTTGCAGGATGTACATACTCTCCTCTCTACCACTCATGGATGGAAGTTAAAGAAGTGATGATAGACATGATTATCAGCTGAAATAACAGAAACAAAACCAGCTAACAACTTCCCCATGATCCAGAGCAACAGAAAGGAAC
Organism: Tyto alba; assembly: GCF_018691265.1. NCBI lineage: Eukaryota > Metazoa > Chordata > Aves > Strigiformes > Tytonidae > Tyto > Tyto alba. The sequence continues at coordinate 41,285,663 of NW_024881318.1, read as the reverse complement.
AAAGAAACAGAGCAAAGTATCAGAGGCATTTTTCTTCCTGGTGACACCCTGCTGCAAATGTTACAGCAAAATGTGTATTTCTTGGTCTTTGTAACTGACAGAGCTTAAAATGGCCCCACTGCAAGACTGTTTCAAATCTTATTTCTGCTGTTTGTTTGTTTTTTGCATCTCTTCAAGCCTGTACAATAAAAGGACATTCAGCCTACTTACCTTTCTGGTTCAGATATCTTAGGTGGCTTCTGTAATATAGTAAACTGTTACTGAAATGGTCTCATCTTTACTGAAAATTGGAAATAGCATGAAATACTTTCATGCTCTCTCATGAAGGATACAGGTTTTTATTGTTTCATTTGCCTGCAGGAAATAAGTTAATGCATGGCCCACTAATTGTTCAGAAACTCTCACACCACTTAAGCTTTCCTTTTAGTTCATAACCATCCTTAAAATTCTCATTGTCAAATAAAAATATGTTTTGACATATTTCAGTCAACAGGGTACTTTGCAGTGCAGGAAAAAAACAAAATGGACACTAGGGGGCAAGGTGAGATTATAGACAAGTATAAGAATTGTAAGTGAATATAGGTGTATCTTGTCAAGACAATGTTTCAGCTCTTTATGAGCATGCTGCTTATCAATAAACAGCGGTTGGGTTCACAGAGGGGAATTGAAAGAAAAATTAACTATTCCAGAAAGAAAGATCTCAGAGATGATGGACAGGAGCTTATAAACCAGCATTTAATTTAAATTACTTTTTGGCCAGCTATGACATAATAGGAATTATTTGTACTGAGACAATGTCTAGAAGACCCGTTTAAAGATGGGGATGCTGCAACAGACATAATTTCTCAACAAATAAAAAGGAAAAAGAAAATATCAAACCAATATATATTTGTTTTATTCTTATTTTTAAAAATTTTTATTCTTATCAAACCAATATATTTGTTTTATTTTTCCTTTTTAAAGAACAGTAGAGTCTTTAAGGTACAGGAAGAAAGGTGAAGAGTCAGAAGATCCTCTCTCTTCTCCTTGCCATTGTAGTATTTTGGAGCAATCTGTATTTCATCACCATTGTGTTACCAGGTCAGCTGTATATTATGCCCCTGGCTAACTGAAACCCTCTGGTATTTCCCCCAGCTAGTATTTTTCTAGAAGCTAAACAAATGTAGCAAAATATAGTTTTTAACATATTTCAAATAGAAATAAATAAAATAGTAAATGTGAAACCTCAAATCCCAGTCAAAAATTTAACATAGATGAAACAAAATCCTTCCAAGGTGGACTGCCTGTAGGCCAAAAAATTTCATAAATTTTCTCATAAGACTCATGCACCAGTGCTGTGCAGCACAGGTCCCAGTCACAGTTGTGGTTGTTCTCATGGCTAGTTTCACAGTATCTAGTTTGCATGTTCTGTGCTGCACTTTTTGGGAAACTGCACTATGGTTTCATCTATGCAGTCTGTTTTCTGGAGTGGATTTATGTGATTGGGGTCAGATGCCTTGTATCCCACATGAAACTTCAGAATAGCTGCAGCAGAACTGCAGAATGCTTATTCCAGACTTTACTCTGGAAAAAATTATTCACAAGTCACAGCCAACTACAGCTGTCCAAAGCAATTCTTCCATGGGTTTGGCCTGCTCTGTCAGCTCTGGCTTTACTTTATTTCTAAATTGGGGAAAAAAAAAAAAAATCAAACCCAAAACAGAAAAAAAAACCAAACCAAAACAGGACAAAAGTCTATGGAAATAACTCTGCAAATAATTATGCAGGATTAGCCCTTGTTGCTAGGAAGTACAGCTGTGAAGTCCTTCAAAGCAGCCATAGTGAAGCAGTGGCTGTGGTGGAGCACGCATATTAACACCAGGGCTGAGGGGTGTGGTCTGGAGAGGGGATTAGGATGGTAAGATAGCACCCATGGACTCGTGGATCCCACCAGTCCTTACCCCTTCCAACCCAGCCTGCCCCTTCTCAGGGGGTAGCCCTAAACTCTTTCCCCCCTCCCTTTTGTGGAGGAACGCAGGGTCCTTCCAGGGAGCAACCAGACATAGGGGAGACCAAGAAATGAGGGTGACAATGACACAGAATAAATCTTAAAATAAAGTATCAGTCTTCAGTTTTGACTGGTAGAGTGAATTTATTTTGCTTTAGAAATCTAATGCAAAACAGAAGAAAGGTGAACAACGCAGGTAAAATTGGATTTGATACTTTCTAATAAGGTGACTAGGCTTTTTAATATCCCAAAATAATCCTACTAATCCTCATATAGGCAAGGATGAGACATTTATATCAGTGTTTCCCACACCGTTTCTGACATCAAGAAATCCTGGTACCATGAAAGGGATTCTTCAGTGCTGAGGGTTCCTGGAGAAGCAAATGCTGACAGAGAAAGGGAGGACAATCTTTCCTCTTGGCCTGCAGACATGCCAGTGACACAGACCATTATGCAAACAGGAGGGCAGCAGCAGTGTTGCTGCAGGGCCTCCACACTGCAGCAATGTGCCACCAAGCTCACCTTGCTTCCAAATGTGATTTAGGCTCTTCATTAGTTGTGTCCTGGATTAATTTATTTTCTCTCTGTGCAACATTAAAATTGAAATCACCAGCTCATGTGAACTGGTAACCATCTGTTTTAATTTCAGGGTGGCTGAGGATAATGTAAGGGTAAGCGATGAGCAGATAAACACAGAGACATTCATGTCCTACCTCAGACCTCTCCACAGGAGACTTCAAGATTGACTTTTCTAAGACCAAACTTCCTGAGCCCAAGTGGTTGCCATTAGGATCCTAAAACCACGTTACCTTTAGCAATGAAGAATTTAATCTTCAAAGCAAATAATATAATCTGCTTTTGAAAGTGTGGATGTAAACACAGTTAACATTCTCCTCTACAAAATAACTGTTAAAACATGGTAATTCATTTGCAAGTCAAAATCCACATTAAGGAGACTAAATAGTGAGATTTCAAATAGCATACTGTCAACCTGCACAGCAGTTACCACCATGTCTACCCACTATAACTTACTGTCATCTATATTCCTCAAGTTTCTTATCTTCATAGGCCAGACCCTACACAACTTCCTCTGGTCTTAGCTGGAGTACTGTGTGTTACAGTTTATTTTCTCAGAAAGGAAATATCTTGACAGACATATTTATATAAAACAGAAAGCTTTTAAACTAAAAAAACCAAAACAAAACAAAACAAAACCTTGTTTAACTTCAAATATTTTAAAAAATGTTGTGCTCTCTTTAAGCAATTAGTATACTTCCTCTTCATGTCTCTTTGAGTTTGAGGTGGACTCAGTTCTGGTCTCCACTTTTTGGGAAAAAGCTCACATTGGCTGTAATAGATATTTTCTTGTGATTATAATTTTTAAGAGGTAAAAATAAGCTCCTGCTGCTTGTAGAAGTCACGCTGTTGTCCTCAGGACAAGAGTTAAATCTTGTCACATCTAATCACATGTATTTAAAAAGGATTTGTGCTCAATGTGATTACTGGTCACTAGAAGTATTTCAAGATACTAAATCTTTTGCTTTCTCTCTTTTTTTTTCTTTTTTTTTCTTTTTTAACAAAAAATAGGGCACATCTCCCTCTCCTTCCCAGTTTTCCATAGCAGGGTAACATTTATTACTTGCGCAAGCCACTAAAATCCTAGAAAAAAATCAGAAGCTATTATTACAACTTCAATTATGAGTGGCTTTGTAATGTCTAACACTTAAAAAAATCAACAGTGAACTCTCCCAGCCCATCAAGCAGTAATTCCTCCTTATTGTTGTAGTGGCATATTTGATGGGCCCATGGATCTCATCCTGCAATGAAACTGAGTGAAGTGAACTGGGAGGCACAGGGACTGTAGAAGCAAGACTCATTTTGGAACTGTGTATGTCTTTGATATTTAGTTAATCTTTTCACTGCCTCCCTAGCAAAACCAGTGAATTCCCCACTCTGCTGAAAAGAGGCTGTTTGGGAATGAGAAGGAAGGACAGGAAGCCCTACTAAAGGACAAAGGATATTTTTTAAAGAATGTAAAATGAGTGATGATATTTCCAATGCTCCCTGTAAGAAAATTAAATTCTAAAAAATGGTTACCCTAAAAAAATAGACTATATTGTTACTGAATACGCAGATTCTTTAAGAACAGTAGAACCGGGTTATAATAATCAGCCTAAAAAGAAGTAATCCTTTGCATCATAAAGATAAATTGCTTCCATGTAGAAATAGCTTAATGAAAAACAGGATTAAGGTGTATTACAGAAACATAATGATTTGCATTTTTGTCCTACTATGAGTCAGTAGTTTCCAATTGATTACCTCTACCCAGCGATTGGGGTAATACCTTATAGTCTGGGAGATCAATGCTTGAAAATAATGAATCCCCAAAATCAACATATTCCTACAGAGTCGTAGGGCTGGCTGTGAGTACAAAGGTCAACCTAGAAGCCAGATGACCTGCTCCTTCAAAAACTCCAGGGAAGTGACAAGTAAGGAGGGTAAGGTTGTCACATCTCCTCCAAGTGACATTTTGGGACATCTGGACAGGAGCTGCCAGGAGGCTCTTGTCTGGCTTCCCTCATTCTTCCTCTTGTTCTGCTCCAGTTGCAGGGCAGTGGCAAGGAAATGCCACCAGCCTGATTCTTCTGAAATACCCCTGTCTGCAGTGTAGCTGAACTGTCCTGAAAGATGGTAAATACAAAGCAGGACAGCCAGGCATAACTGCATGACCATTCTGATAAGGTCCCAAATGGGAGACATAACCAGGAAAAGCACAGTGTCCCACTCTGTTTGCCAGGAAATCGCCTACTTTCCAGGGAGGTATTTCTCACCTCTCCAGGACACCACAGGGAGTAGAGATGGCCTTTCCAGGAGCTCAGTGCCACTCAACAGGGATGAGACTCAGTAAGCCACATTTTATTCCCCACAATTTTTGTACTTACTCATAACATCCTATGCTGATTATGTCCTTGGTGACTTCTTCAGTCATAACATCAAATTTCAAATCTCACTGTAGGATGGGATGTGCTTTCAATATGAGTGACAGTGGGAAAACTTATTTATCAGCAGAAGGGACTTTGTAACATGTTATGACATTAATCTGATTTTTGCTGAGATATTCCAGACGCTTAAGGGCAGAATTAAACAAGAATGTACACATATATTTCCTTTGCCAGTAGTGCCCATATTTCACAGGGACATGAATGAACAGACATTTCTAGGTAAGAAGTGGAAAATTCTGTCCTCTATCTGAAGTAATTTAAAGTGCTCCTTTTATGCTATGCTCCCACCCTTCCTTATCATTTGATAGTGTTAGCATTGTTGTAGTGCTGATGATTTAAAAAGAAGAACAAAGTTTTCATTTTGCATTTTTTCTCTCCAGTAATCCCTCAAAATATTGCTCTGGATTAAGAGACAAAATTAATGGGATTTACAGAGTAGTTTACTGGCATAACAGCAAGACATCAATTAAGGTTAGGTTAGGTTAGCTTAGTTTAGTTTAGTTTAGCTTAGCTTATTTTAGTTTAGCTTAGTTTAGCTTAGTTTAGGTTAGCTTAGTTTAGGTTAGTTTAGGCTGGGTGAAGAGCAGGGCAAACAGAGTGGAGATATTTGGGGTTAGAAACTCCTTTCTCAGGAAGTGCAGTGTTGTTCCTGCTTAGTGCTACATACAGTGACGTCATGGGGTGGGGGAAGAAGAAAGAGGAGGGCTGATCTCCTAACAAACAGCTGTTGCAGCTGTAGAGAGAAAAAAGGAGAAAGATCAGGAGCAGCAGCAGCAATCTGACCCCTGCAACAGGTAATATCTCTTCAGTCCAGGTGACCTAGACTGTTCAAATGTGAAAAGGAAGGGGGAAAGAACAGTGGGGTGGGATGTGTCTGTGAGAGAAAAGTACGTCTTTTGTACTGGTTCTCAGCAGCTTTCTTCTTCCTGACCTATAGTGCTTGCAGCTTGTCACAGGGGTGGGAGGGGAAAGGGGTAGAAATTCAGACCAATATGAATTAAAAGGAAATTGTGTCAGCAGGGGGGCTTTTCTAGCAGACCTTTACTGCAGGGGGAAAAAAAAAAAAAAAAAAAAAAAAAAAAAAAAAAAAAGGAACATCCCTCTGGTTTCTGTGCGAGACTTGCTTCCTCATGTGCAGCCAGCCAGTATGGGTGCACAGGAAGGCAAGAGTGCCAAAGCTCTGAAGTCAGGGAAGTGTTCAGTTCATGGGGGCCTGGCTGGGACCCCACCCTGAGAGGGAGCCACGTGTGGCCTTCATCTTGGCAGCTTGCAAGGGACACCTAGCCAGGGCAAGAGCTGCCCCAAGCTGGGTGCTGCTGCTGTCTACCTGTCACCTTAACTCAAGGGGCACATCATCCTGACTACCCTTCAGACACTGACCGCACCTACCTCTCTACTTACTTTGGATGATAGCTAGCACAGAGACACATTGAAGACTGTCATGTTAAAAATAATAAAATGCAACAATTACATGATTCTTCTGCCGGTGGAAATATGTCAAGCTTTGCAAGCTAAAACTATATCACTGGTAAAATCTTTGCTGGTGAATAAAAGGGAAAAGAAGATGTTTGGGACCCTGCTGCTGTGCGTGCTAGTTCTGGGTAGTCTTAATTTTCATCTAGTTTTCTAGGGTTTGAGCCCAGAGAGAAAGCAGATAAAGTTTTCCACTAAGCAAGGTTGATCATAAATATGATAAATGCATCCCTAGCATTTCAATGTATTTGGTATAAAATCAGCCACTGTAAATAACATGGAACTGACAATTTGAACAACAGAGAGCAAGTCCAGCCTTCTGGGTCTCTCTACTGCAAGACCCATGTCTGTTTCTTTCTCCTATTAGAAATGCAGGCAGACTACTGAAATGTGCAGTGCTCCCCCCGTGCTTTCATATGATGCTACAAGGAATAAATGCAACAGAAAGTCTCTTTTAAAAACCAGGCACCAGGGAGTCTAAGTGAGGTTTGTAAACTCAGCCAGCATGTCTGGGACAGGGTCAGGAACCGAACAGCTATCTGATGGATTGCTAGTCAGTGTTTTGTCTGCAAGGGTGCTACAGAAGCAGGTTTTATGAGACAAATGTGGAATGATGCCTGCTGTGAACTGAGGGGAGCTGGAAATCTAGTTAAAGCCCATCTCTTCTGCCAGTGACCTTTCAACTAGAAGCAGAGGGCTGAATTTTGTGTTGTAATACAAAACTGTTAGAACAGTGAAATGTTTATCCTCAGTCTGCTTCTGGTTCTCTAGGTAAAGAGATCAGCATTTGGATGAGAAAAACCTTAGAGAACAGTTGCATTTTAGTTTCCTTTCATTACACTGAAATTATCTTTTATCCTCTGCAGATTTCTTCATTTCTGTCAAAGGCTTCTGTTTGGTCTTAAGTACATTTTGTGCAGGGATTGATACAGTAGGATGAAAACCCATTTCGAGATCAGGGCTGGGCCTTCATGCAATGGAGAGCATCACAAAGTGAGGGAGCTGTGCTGCTCTCTGTTCCAGGGCCAGGGTTGGTCTTCCAAGTAACAGCAGCGTGCTGCCCACCAGCACATCTCTACACTTTGGGAATATGGGGCTCACCATAAATGCCAACAGTGTGTATACATTTCAGTAGTCACAAGTACATTTTAAAGATGTACTTTAATGTAGACCTTTATGTACATTAATGATGATGACAAGCTCTAACATGAAACGGCTGCCACATTGCCAAAACAAAACACTGGTGTGAAGCTGCATTTACGAACATCCTCTTGGTTACACCCTGTTTAGCCAAGATTAAGCAGTTTAAGAACTGTAAAGACAACAATTTTCTAGGCAGCCAATGGAGGAAGAGTTTGGAAAATAAGTCCACATCACTTAAGGACGAGTCCTGAGGATGAGAGACGTATGTAGCAAACTAAACTTCAGAAGAAGAGAGAAACCATATGCTCAGCTTGCATCCCATGCAAAGCCCACATGGCAGTATCAAACCAAAGAGACTGGGGGATGTGCTGACTGGAAAGCCTCAAGATTTTTGTAATTGTTCCTTTAACTTTCATACCCACTACAATAATTCCTATCCATCCAGCAATAGGGCTGTTTATTAAATCAAAACAATGTTCTTAATTTTTTGCCTTCTTGTAATGTATAGTGTCCCATCTTTTTTTCTTACCACAAGAGAGAACAAGTGTCATTCAGTAATAAAGCAGATGGGATTTGGGGTCACTATTTATAGATCTCACTGAACTTTAGTCCAGTTGAGCTATATCATACTTTTCCCAAAATGAGTGTTTATGGAATACATTCATTTGTCTGGGTCCTCATATGTCTTAATTTTCATAGTATCAAAGGGCACTGATGTCTCTTAGGAGGTAAATTATGCCAACAAATCTTTCTGTGCTTATAGAAGTGATGATATGAGTAGCAGCCATCCTGCACAACAGGAAGAGAGGAAGAAAGGCATTGTCTGTGACCTCACTAGGATATACATTAATTAAAAATTTAGAAGATCGGTTTATCTAGATCAATTTGCAGATGTGTGTATTGTTATTTATGGTCTTGGTCTAATGATGGGAATGAAGTATATGCATTTATCATATTTAGATATTTCTAAACACAGAAATTCACTGTGTTTGTTAATGTACACATATAAATTAAACTTTGATGTCAGAGACATACCAAGTCAATACACTTAAAGATATCTTACTACATATTGGGGCAGGAAATTAACTGATCAAACATAGGAGATAAATTCTAGTACAAAATTAAGAAACTCATTTCCCTGAAAGGTAGGCAGTCCTTTTCATAGCTGGAGGACAAGTAAACCTTTCTCTCTGCAATGTCAGAAGAAAATACATTTTTGGGAAAGGGAAATTAAGTATCTCCAGAGCTTATGAAGTTTTGCAAAAAGTCCAATTACTTATGAAGTTTAGGTTAGAAGAGTTACAAAAGTTAGTCTGCTCCAACAGGACAAGATTCATTTTATTAAATGTAACTTGAAACACAGGCTGTGCAGAAAGACAAAAACCCTAATTTAATGTTTATCTAGAAAACCTGTAGAGCAAGTTGATTAAAAAAGGGAAATGCAGATATCCTTCAGACTGCATCAAATAAAAGCAGATTGAAATGTGGCTTTCTTTTCCATTTCTTCACCTATATTTTTATAAATACTTACAACTATGCTGTCTGCTGAAGACACTGCAAATTATTTGAATTATACTTTAAGCTGTCTTGAGTGGATGCGAGGCATGTCTTCTGGGAGGAACAGGATAAACCTCACCCAGAAGCAGAAATCCTGAGGCCAGTGTCTGCAGGAGTCCAAGGCCCTCAGCAGTGCTGCAGTGGGTGAAACCCCAGCAGTCCCTCAAGCCTGGTCACATCACCAAGGCAGAGCCAAGCCAAGGGGCTGAGGCTTGAATCCAGCACTAAATAGAGTGTCATCTTTGTTTAGTTACTTTTTCCTCTGGAGGTGCAAGTTTCCCTATATAGCCACAGATCACCCTAATCACTGGTGGAAACTCAGAAAATTTTTCAGGGCATATCCTAGATAGACTAACAAAGGGAGCCTTTGATCCATTAGGGAGAGCACTGTTCTATGACCACTGACAGACACAGTTTTCACCGATCTTTTATATTTCAGTGGTTTTCCATTGATTTACTAACGTGTGAAGAGGGTGCAATTTCTACAGGTCAGAAAGCTTGAATGTTGTAGTAAGTAATACAGTTTGCTTTATCATTTTCACCTCCACAGCTTTACCATGAATACCTACCTCTTTGTGTATGACTTAATCCAATTCTGTGGACATTCCTGGATATTTACAAATATGGTCATCAGGTTCATGTCATTTGGAAAAGGTAGGATTCCTTCTATATTTTCCTTAAACATTTTAAGAGTCAGCAACACATAAAAGCATCAAATCAGAGATAAAGTTAGGATTCTGAAAAGGTGTACGTCCAATAGCAGGGGCTGTAATTTCAATTAGAAAAACATTGTTTCATCCATTAAAAAGGATGAATGAATTATTGGTACCTACGTTCTGCCTGCATTACATCAGGATTGAAGCTCTTGATTTGCTAATGAGCTTTAATATTCAGCTGCATGATAGTAACCTTTGACTTCAACATAGACCTAAATGTGACTAGGTCCAGTCATCATGGTGAATATTAATCCTATTGAAGCCACAGGAGAGAACATCTTTGTGGTTATTCCACATGACTCTGTGCAACATACTTCTCTTTCTGTTGCCCAGGGTTAAGGCACAAAACCAGAAAACTAATTGCTGGAAATTTAAAATTATTTATAATGGTGGATAGTTGTAGTCAGATAAAATACCTACTTTGTGGTCTACTTGTTTTAGGAAGTGTCATGGGTACAGATACAGTCAAGAACTCAACATCTCCTCATGTTAGACTTTCCTCATACATTTCCTTAACATTGCTGTGTATTTAGAAATATCCTAAAGCAATATCTCTAAACCAACACATCCTGCACAATGTCTGACAGTGCATGAAGTGTAGGGGATCCTGTTCTTTTCCCAGCTTCCTGCCTCTTGTGTCAGAGCCACACACAGAGAATGGACTGCCTCCTCCCCAAAGCTTTGCTTCTGCTACCCAAAAGTTTGCTACCATGTGAACTTTTTTTCCTTGCCATCTCCAGTGGTGATAAGGCAAGAGAAAACCCAGTAACTGATCCAGACTTTTACTGTATAACCACTCTCTAATTTTCCCCTTCGCTTTGTCTGTAGATTCATTGGCCGATACATTTTACTCTATAGGACTTGTAATGCGCCTTTGCCAGTTGTTATCTGTATTGGAGATCCTACACATCATCATTGGCATTGATAAAAGCCAGCTTTCCCCCAGGTTTTTGCAGGTAAGTCTATTTCTCAAGACCCCCTTTCCACAACCTATGCACTTTAGCCATGGATGCCCTTGGGAAAAAGCCCAAGCTGAACTACCTTGAATGGTGAACCTGCATCCTTCCTCAGGCACCTTGATCTACTGATGGTTTGCTAACTGCAGGAATTGAACCCTTATAACTGGGTTGGGAAAGAGCTGCTCTCTCAGCTTTTTTCTTTCTAAGTGAAACTGAATAGTGAGTGCCCCACACCCAGCCCACAACAGCATGGACCTGGAAGATGTCCAGAGGAGCAGCTCCATTTCTAGGCTACCATAGGTAGCTGAGGATATGACCTTCCTAGCCAACTTGTTTACAGCCAGAAGACAATGTTTCAGAGCCTGTTTCAATAGCTAACTCTTTTCCATGCCATTTCCTCACTGACAAGTGCATATTTATTTTGTAGACAAGCACAAGACAAGATTTTCTGGGGTATCAAAGGGATGGCAGTGAGAAAACCACCAGCACATCAAGCCTCCTGAAACAGGGTTTGCTGTTGGTCATGGAGTGCAGGAGGAAAATAATTGATTAAGAAAGAGAAATCGAAGAACTGAAGAAGAATTAATGCTGGGAAGGGAAAGAAAGGAGAATTATCATATTCTTCCTGTAAGGGTCTCTGCCCTCTCAAACCCAGACATGGACAAATTGTGGCATCATCCAGAGGTTTTGATGCTGTTAAGGGGTTTACAGGGCGTATGTTCAGCTGTAGACAGAAAACCAGCCAAAAGATCACATGCTATAGCAGAAACCAAGAAGGTTTTCTGACATTTTCCTTACTGCACTCATGTTTCGTGCTGGGACTTAATCTCAGGTTTTGGCATTTTTCTACATGTATTGGAAAAAGTAAAAACTTTGACTTGAGTTTACCTTCAAACCCTTCTAATCCTTAGTATTTGAATAATGGTGAAACTGGTATTGCTCTCAGCAGTCAGAAGGTAAAAGACTAAGAATACTTAGTTATGTTTTTAGTTTTCTGGATAGCCCATTTTTGTCAAATGACATATTGCATGGGTGAAGATGTTCCTCTTTTAAAATCTCCATTAGAAATTGACTAATATAGGTCTCTTTTCCTGATGCTGCCCAGTACGTATGGTAGCAGATTCGTCAAAATGCAATTAACTGTTTTTCCCTGCCTAAATCTACATGCTTTTACACTAACCTAGGGGGGAAAAAAAAAAAAAAATCCTATCTAATCTGTTCTGTAACAAATCTCATGTCATCTCTTGGAGAGAAGAGCAGTTGGCTAATGTTAATAGTCATTAAAGCAAGGCTTGTTCTGGCAGACTTTACACATTCCCCAGTCCTGATGTAGTCTGTTCCTTTCCTACCCAGCCTTACCAAAGCAAGATCAGGGAAGCCTGCACAAACACTGCTGTCACCACAAAAGACACTAGATATGAAATGGCTATTCTGAGCAAGAAAACTGTGACCTTTCTTAGGCAGTGCTCTCCAGGACTGCATATCAGGGAATGATATGGCACTGTGATCCCAAACATTTGTCTCACAATAAAGATAGCTTTGGATCCTTGCTTTGTTCCTTCCTCAGGTGTTCTCTCACCACAAACACAACTCTCTTGCCTTGATTTTAGCAGTAGTCTCATGCTGTCAAAGCAAGGTGTACAAACTCTCTGTGTAGTCTCTTCTTTCATTTGGGTTGCCCTACTTTTGCTGGGAGAATGTAGGTTAAGCAATTGTGTGACGTGTGCCTTGCCACACTTTTCTCCTTGCCTCTTAAAAAAAAAAAAAAAAAAAGATAGATTTTTCCACAATGAACTGGGGATGGGCAGTTTGAGATGCTTACCTTACTGCAGCCTACTGGACTACTGCACACTGCACATAGTCAGGGCACTGGTAAAGCTGCAAGAATTTGATAGTGACTGTTCTGTTATGCATTCCCACCACCTATTCTGACTCTAAGCTTAATATATAGATCTACATGCATCCTTCAAGCCATGCACACACATGCATATCCACAATGCTCTCAGGATGTGAGAACAGGTGGCTCTGGAAATGTCAGGGAAACACATGAGTGGAAGTAATGCCACCTTGAATGAAACAAGCTGTGAAAAAACCCCTGTGGTTGCTAGTTGTTTTCTAGGCATTATAGCAGAGACAAGATTTAAGCACAGTCTGAATGAAGGATTTCTGTCTAATATCCTATTTATTGTGATTTAGTAACATTTACATGGAACACTTTGAGATGTACATTACAGATGGTGGAAAAGCAAACTCAGAGGTGTTTTCCAGAAAAACCCATTCAGGTTGGCCTCATTGAGGGACAAAGTCTCAGGCTACCAGGAACCTGAGATGGGTTAGGTAGGCTAAGGCCAAGTCACATGATGAAAGAGAGAGGGGACCTGTGTGATGGATGCTCTGGAGGAGGAGAAGACAAGGGAGAGTTACAGAATTGGTGCAAAGGGATGTCTCTCAGGGCATTTGCAGCTTGAGTGATTGAGAGGACAGGAGAATGTGTCACGTGTCATTGCAGTTGCCAAAACAGAGGATAATGAAATATAGAAGTCTGGCCAGGGGGTAAAGGCTGATGGGACTGGTATTTTAGCAAGGGAGAGAGTAACAAAGATGTAAGAAAAGACTGGTGTTTTTGTGAACAAAACACCAGGTCTTCATCCTGTACAAACAGGATTGAATTTATCAGACCAAAAGCAATGTACTGCAGCTTTGTGATAAAAACATTGATTTTTAATTTAATATGAATATTTAGTTGCACTTTTCTTAATTAAAAAAAAAATCACTAAATCAAAGAACTGTGTAAAGGTTTCAGGTACCAATTATGATACTGCTCAGTCATACTTATTGAAAAATGGAATTGAATGTGCTGCCTGCTCCTGCCCTAACCTCAGCTGGTCTAATTTGCTCTGTCTCACTTACCTGTTTCAAATGCCCAGGCTGCCTTGCAGAAATTTGTGCCATTCTACAGAACTTGTTGTATCCTGTGAGACACCAGTTCTGGGAGAGGAAGGAAATTCCAGTTTGATTTTCACACAAAGAACAAGAAGGAATGAAAAATGAAACTATTGTATTTATGCTTTGTTAGGTGTCAGCACATACTTCCTTTTTGTGAACATGAAAACATAGGACTTCTGGTTTTGTTTTTATTTTTTTTTTTTTTTTAGCAAGAGAGTAGCAACAGAGAATACCATATTTACATTCATGCAAGGACAGATGATCCATAGAAGAAATGAGCTGTGGCACATGCTATGTGTGTATATGTATGTGTGTGTACACACACATATAAATATGCATACATCTATGTGTGTATATTTATATATGTACATGATTCCATGTATGTACATATACAGATGTGTGTATATAGTGGCACAATATCAACAGACATTTACTGGGATCTCCTCTTCTTCAAGTAGCAATATGCCTTGACAGTAAAGGTCCCCAGAGTGCTATGAAAGAAAAGAGCACAATGTCTTGAAGGGCAATAAAGACAATCAGTCAGGCAACCTCCTGATTTACACAAAGGAGAAACTATTGTCGTGGTTTAAACCCAGCCAGCAGCCAAACACCATGCAGCTGCTCACTCACCCTCTCCTGCCCAAGTCATGGGGGAAAGAATTGGAGGAATAAAAGTAGGGAGACTCGTAGTTTGAGATAAAAACAGTTTAATCATTGAAATAATAATAATTATAACTAATAATAGAAAATACAAACAGGTAATGCACAATGCTATTGCTCACCACTGGCCCACACCTAGCATGTTCTGAGCTAGTGTTCCCAGACATCCTGAAAAAGCAATCGCATAAGTGAGAAAGTGAGATCCCCAGCCAATCCTCCTCTATATAGTGAGCATGACGTTACGTAAGATGGAATATTCTACTGGCCAGTTTGGGTCTGTTGCTCTGGCTGTGTTCCCTGCCATCTTCTTGTTTACCTGCACATGGGCAGGACACGGGGAGTTGGAAAGTCTTTGATATCTCAGCAACAACTGAAAACATCAGTGTATTATCAACATTCTTCTCATACCAAAACTCATACTGAATCCAAAACACAGCCCTTGTCTAGATACTAAGAAAAAAATAGCTCTGTCCCAGCTGAAACCAGGACACTCATGAAGACATCACAATTGCTCTGAGCAGCCATGCCTGTGTCCTGCCCCACATGTGTGCTCCAAAGCAAGGCCACAGGTGGTTTTCAATTTTTGCCTCTGATGGCTGCTTTAACCACCTCGTTGTTTGCTAACTGAGACTGCAGTCTAGCAGGAACAGAAGACCTATGGGGGGACCTGCTTTGTCTCATGTCCAGTTCCCTGCTCTTGCAGGTGCTGAACCTACTTTACACAGTCGGATTACTGACTTCCATTATCTGCAACTAGTAAGGCTCAATGCCTCCAGTGCTCTCCTTCCCAAATATGAATCCTCTGATGGAAGAAATCTGCGAGGCCCCAGCTAGGTGATACTCACTGCCTCTTGTGCATCTGCTTGTGCCCTGGTGAAGAGAAGGAAACCCACATCCTCTTCCACTCCCAGACCATGAGGCTGAGTTGTGTGTTTCCATAGCCACTCTGTCTCCTTGGCCATTGCTCATCTTTTTGAAACTGGAGATGGTAACTACCTGTCTACTGCTTATCCTTTTATCTCACTGATATGGGATGAGCTCCTGTTCACTTGACCCATGATGTGTTCTAGCACTTTTCCACCTAGCCACCTCTTGAAGAGCAAGTGACCATTTGGGAAATCTGCCAGTTCTCACATCTAAAAACTTGTCCATACTTTCGTTGTTATGATGAAGCTTTGGTATCAAGGTCAGACAATTCCGTGAAATATTTCTTATATTAACAATATTGCAGAACTCTCTCTCCACATCCCAGTCAGATTGTAGCATCGATAACAAAATGCCCACACAACCAATGCTTTACTCCTTTACCACACTTCACCAAAATTATTTTAACTCAGGTTCTGTTTTATTTATTCTCTCCAGCACAAAATCCCATTCAATGCTCATGCTGTTTTTACCTTTGATATCCCTCTTGTGATGGTTGTCCCACCACACTTCTCCTATCTCTGTTGTATCTGCTTTCAGATTCTCCATCAACTCTTCCAGTTCCCCCATTTTCTTGCCAGGTTCCTCAGCATCAACATACAAACACAGGACTGGCTATCTCTCACTCTTTCCTGGCCTGTCTATACAGAAGACTGTCAACATCTGACCTTCTTAGAAATCAGTTCCTCAGTTAGGGACCAATGGGATCAGCAGCACAAGATGACAGTCAGAGCAGGGTGAGAGGCAGCAAAACCATTTTTACCTCTTGTGGCCCCCTAGTGCTTTTCAAGATGAGGAACATGTTTTCTTTCTATATGAAAAAATGCTCTCACATAATTTTGCTGAATACTGAAGTGAAGGCTGCTTTATCTGACACGTGGTTTGCAAAAAACATCTGTAGCCAAAATGTTCCATGCAGAAACCAGTAAACATTACATAGCAAAACTACCACACAAACTTGCTGAGAGGCCAGCTTCTTATTTTGTTTAAGGTAGGAGTAAGGGGAAGGGCGAAATGAGTGAAGAATGACTGCGCATATAAAAAACACCATCCATTTTCGTTTCATGATTTTTCACTGACTTGACATCTTAACCCATTAAATCATTAAGCCTAAGGTACCTTACAGAAGAGATGGAAGTGGGTATTAAAAACCCCAGTTAAGTTATACTGATTCACACCAACTGAATAAATGCAAATTTTCTCCCTTAATACTTTCAAAAAGAGTGTAAACCAGAATGAACCGATACCATTCTGGGAGAGTTTCACAAGCAACTGTTGGCAGTACTGAATACTGCAGATATATTTATTTTACAAGGCAGAGCATGAATACTGATAATACAAGAAAGCTACAAAAAGACATACTTGTTTTTCATTTCTTGAGCTTTAATATTGCTGATTATTTTTTTAAGCTGGAGATATTGCCTGATTAATTTGCTTATATATCTTTTAAATTAAAAAGGCATATCTTGTGGGTTGGATAAGGTTCAACTACTAGAAAAATGTTATGACATAAATATTATGGCAATAATTCCCATAAATGGTAAGCTTAGACCCACTTCTCCTAGCCAGGACTAAGCTAAAAAAAACGATAAGGAATTATGCTTTTCCTCCTCCTTTCTGCAAATCTTATACGAGAGTGATCCTTTGGGGTGCAGATCTCCAAGCTATGAAAGCAGAGCTGGGACTGAGATTAGCAGTGACTGGCATACTATCCACCCAAGGGCCCTCTGTAACCCATGGCCTCCCCTCCAGACTACAAGCAAGGAAGCTTTCCCCCGCCAGCCCTACAGGCACCTCCAGGGGCACAGTGGGAGAAGTCCTTGCTCCCATGATCTCAGCCGGCTCATCCACAGGTTTCCTGGGCTACAAACTCAAGTCATCCCTGTTGGCAAGAAAACCTCCACCCATACCATAGTGGATCCATAATGTTGCAGCCAAGTTTCCAGTTCCTCAAGCTGGAGGCCACCGGGGTCTTGAACAAAAGCAGGCCAAGAAGCAAAATGTTCACTGGACCATTTGTGTAAAGCAAACTGGATTCACCTGTGGCCTCTGTTTTTGTCAAAATGGCACAGAAATGAGAGCTATAGAAGGTGTTACCTGAATTCACAATTCTTTTTTCTTTTCAGATCACTGAGAGAATAATTGTTTTATTTGTCGTGATCAACAGTCAGGAAGAAATTCAAGGGAAATATGTCGTGTGTGTTTTATTTTTCCTTTGGAATTTATTAGATGTGGTCAGGTAAGGAGTCAATGGCAAGACCACAATGGAAAAATGGGTCATTCTTGCAAGCAGAACCCCAGCCCCACTGTGCTGCAGACTCAATTCATTATTTTGAAATTGGTAGAAAAGCATATTATCCATTTTAAATAAAAGCTTTGACCTTATAAGTTACTGATTTTTACAAAACTTGCATAGTTGAGCGGCAGAATGACTTACAGATGTAAATCATTGCATTGACATCCGTAGTTCAAAGGCTTGGACCTTTTTAACAAAAATTTAGAAGGAAATCACAGCTACCTCCCACTGAACAGCAATTTCAGAAATTGATTTACAATCCTGTTGCTTTATTTTATTTTTTTTTAAACATCTCATTTCAAACCAAGATTGACAGCACAATAAGGCAGCACCAGCAGAGCTTCTTACTGAGATGGAAAGAATATTATGGGTTAATTGCACTGTGATTCCCAAAAAGCCAAGAGCTCCTACAGCAGAGACTGAGAATTTTGGTGTAGTAAGGTATATGTTACACTGCAGGGACAACAGGTATGAGGTAAAATGGATAGGAATACAATTGATGATTTTGATCTCAAAAATTTTGTATGGTGTAAGGTAACCAGTACCTGCCCATGGCAAACGTATAATGTTGAAAATTCCACATTACTGATTTTTGCATTGATATCTGAAGTCAGTAAAGTTTCTCAAACGTAACTTGATCCTCTATGGACCTCAGTTCATAGACTTACAGCAGGGAAGACACATGGAATTAAGAAGTATTTTAACTGGATATAGCCCTCACAGCAGCCTCTGTATGGAAGCAAAGGTTTTTTTCCTTCTTTTTATACTAGAGTAGCTTTCTGTTATTTTAAATACATTGCTTTGGAGTCTGTCTGGGGAATATGGGTATAGGCAGTAAAGGAACTAACAGTGTTTTAAAAGGCCATCTGTTCATATCTCTAGCAGGACCACAGGGCCAAAAAGCCTTTCAGCTGACCAAAAAATGTGATCAGATCTGTTTCTTCAGTGTTTGGAAAGCTTCTGTGCCACTTTTAGATAAAACTAGCTAGGATTAGCTCACCTTTGGAGACTGAAGTCCTAGGCATTCTGGTCTCCCAGTGAGCAAAAGTCACAGCCACAGTAAGAATAAAACACTACAATACACTGGAGGGCAACTGCTTTTTTTTTTTGCACCTACTATCCCTTCTGGTGTCCAGGGGAAGGGCAGTTGTACTACAGAGATTAAGTTCCTGTTCTTACCTTGCTGTTTAACCTCCTCCAGCAGTGGTTTGGCTAGTTCATCAGTCACAAATCAGTATTTTCTCAGCCCCAAGCAACAGTCATATCCTTCCTGCCCCCCTCAGTTGTAACATCCCTATCCAAAATCCATTTTCTGATGGACCAATATGAAATCATGATGGTTTCTGATAGAGCTTTTGGGATGGAGAGCTGTGTTGCTGTCTGCCTGCTCTAGGGCAGCACCAGACAACCTTTCTGAAATCATGAACCATCTACTTCAGACATCAGTTAGAGCCTGAACAAAACTGATGAAGTATTGATCTGAAATTTTCTCAGATAGGCAGCCCCAAAGCTCTTCTGCAGTTCCCTTGGATTTCTTTATTTTAAAGACATAATCATTCCGTCGGAGCCCCTCTGCTGTTCCTCTTACTGCAGGTACACTTACAACATGTTAGCAAGGATG
The DNA here is from genome assembly GCF_018691265.1 of Tyto alba. NCBI lineage: Eukaryota > Metazoa > Chordata > Aves > Strigiformes > Tytonidae > Tyto > Tyto alba. The sequence goes on along the minus strand of NW_024881318.1, from coordinate 41,266,379 downwards.
GGAATATATTACCTACCACTGACATGGCTCAACTTTTCACTGTGCATCCCGCTCTATCCCCTTTCAGTTCTGGCTAAAGGTAAGGAGATGGGAAAGGTAACAACGATTTGCTTCCTTAATATTTTCCAATAAAATGTGATGAGTTCAGTTGTCATTTGTGTTTAAGATACTTCTTTTTGTGTTGCCAAAGTAGTTATAAATGCTTATGTACTCTCATATTAATCTGTATGTCACCTATCTTTCTTCTGTACTTTTTCCTTAGGTGTTCTCTGTGGTTTGTGTGTTTGTTTGTTTGTTTTCTAACAGTATGGGAAAATGTTCATTTTTTCTGGGCAAAGCAGGAAAATAACCCCACAAAAGACATAGAGATTTCCCCAGTCCAGACTGACCACATTAGGCAGCAAATCCCAAAGCTGCCTTCTCCCTCACTGAGGCTGACCTTCTGGCTTAGGCCATACTTAGCAGCATATTTTACTTACACCAGGGAAATGTGAGATAATGTTGAAAGCAGTGCAAACTACAGGAGTGACAGAACTTATTATTGAAAGGGAAATACTTGCTAATTCTAATATTAGGAGCCATTAGCACCTCAGACCTACAAACTCAGTAGGAAAACGTGCATATGCATATGAAAGACATGGTAAATTCAGAATATAATACAGGTATCTGCACCTTAGAGGTAACGGACTTTTGCATGAAGCTTTCTGATGATCTCCCACCTCCTTTTGACTAAAGATTTACCGTGTTATTTTACAGCATTTGCAATTTGTGTATCACTGCCTTATTTTGAATCCTTTGGCACATACTCCATCAAGCTACCATTTCCATTCGCCTTCTCAATCTACTTCCCCTATGTTCTGAAAATGTACCTGCTAGTGCTCTTTATAGGTAAGTATCTCATCTTCCAGAAAGCTGGGTCTCAACACAACAGGGATGATTATGGAAACAAAAAATCAAAAAATCACTATAGCTCCTTTCAGAAACTCTAACTTTCTCTATCACATCCTGTAAACCACTGCAGGGAAGTTCATCACCAGCTGTTTTGATTTACGATGTCTTTCAAATAGAAATAACCCAATTTGCAAGAGACACCACGTGTGTGAAGCATAAAAATACAAAACAAATATATAAAAATTACTTCAGGGATCCTGGCCTTAGAGCTACTTACCAAAGTTTGCCTTTTTTTTTTTTTTTTTTTTTTTTTTTTTAAGAAAAAAATCAATTCTCATTTCACCACACTCATTCTGTGCAACCTCTACTCATTCATTCCTCCTAGCTGGTATGAGATCTGAATTAAGACTTCTACAATTTGATTATCCAAAGGGGTGATAAAAGAGCCCACCCTAAAACCTACATGTAAATAGACCCCTTCTCCTTCTCAACAAATAACTTTTTGAAAAATCTGAACTGAATTTGGCTGCATTACAGCCAAGTCTTCATTCCATCATTGGCTTTAACATTAATTTGAAGGATTTCATCTTTGTGATACAGTGTTCTGTTCCTAACTTCATGGAAGGAACTGTGCAAGATTGACAGATGAATGTTCATATTGTTCCTTCTGAATGAATTGAAGACATTTTAGACTTTAGTCCCTTCTTCTTACACCATTTTGTGTTTTGATTCAGGTATGTGCTTTATCATCCAGAACCTCTTCTCTGAAAGGAAGGCACACCTAGGGGCAAGCAACATCAGAAAGAAAAGAAGCTAAATTGCTATTTTGTTTGGAAATAAGAAATACATTTCCAGTGGGATGCTGCATATCATAGGTTAAAAAGAAATTAGACAAAGATTTTCAATGCAAAACTCCTGTTTGCATGTACATTATCTGGCTTTGGAGAATTTTCAGAAAAGACAGATTTCTTTAATGCACTTCAAAAATGGAGCAGCTCAAAATAACTAGTTACTGTTGAAAATTTTGAATTCAAATAGCAGGAGTTTTAAAAATTAATATATTTTTTCTAATATAAATTAGAAAATTCTGAAAAAAAATGAAAAGTGGCTCCACTTACAATCACACTTACAACCCTTATTTTGGTGATAATTCTTGCCTCATTAGCAACAGATATTCTGAAATGACAGTACCATTTAATCTATAAGATTATGTTTATTAGGCCACCTCATACATATGTGCCTCATACATATTTTAGTGTTAGATTGGCTAGAACTGGAATCTCTCAAGGAGCAGAAGCTGGAAACTGCAACCTATGAGATTCACATGCTGATTAGGGTCAGGCATTCACAAAGGATCCCTCACATTCTGGCCCAGCCTTCACTTCTTCAAAAAAAGACTCCAGAAAATGCAACTGAACCACAAAGACAAATGATAGGTACTCGTCTACCATATATTCAAGGGGCTATTTAAGGGTCAGAAGTAAAAACTTGCAATCATGTATCTGGCAGACATTAAGAATCTCTTTCCCCACAATTATTTTCTTCCATGTTGAACTGCAGACAGATAAACAAAAGTGTGATGTAGTCAGGCCAAATATATGGTAGTCTTTAAAGGGAAGTGAGTGACTATCAAAAGCCATGTGCAAAATTCTAGCCATTTTACTCAAGTGTGTTGTTCCTCATGCTTCAGTATGACTGTGAGAATGCAACTAGGGCTGTTTCTTAAAAGGTTGGGATTGAAGAATATGGACAAATAACTGCTTAGAGGCTGGCAGAGTCTTTTCTGATGTTTCACCCATACTGATTATCACCTACATTTGAATTTAAGAAAATGGGGAGAAAAGTGAGGCTTTTGGGCTTGACCAAAAACTAGGGGGAGGAAGGAAAGATAATAGGTGGAAGGAAGATAATATTTAAAGGGAAAATGAACACTATCTCAATATGAATAGGCTTTTGCCTGTATGATTTTCTAAACCATGCAGCCTAAGAGGGTATATAAGGAAAGAGTGAAGCTGGACTCGATTAATTAATTTGTTACAAAAGGTCACCTACTATAATTTATATTTATTTAATATATGTGTCAGATAATGCCCGCAGACTATTGTGACCACTGGAGTACTTGCAAACCATAAGAGACAAGGTCATGCATGCAATAGTATAGGGTCAATCCTGGATTTTTTTTTTTTTTTTTTTGAAAGCACTGCAAACAGAGGTAGGAATTTGGAACTTACTATAGAAACAGAAGTATTTCCACTTTGTACTTCTGTCTGACCCAAACTGATTCAAGTGTGGACAATGTGAAGAAACATATACGATGACAGCTTTGAAGAAAGACAGAGCAAGAACACTTCACATCAAAACACTATATTACATGCTAGAGATGAAACATGGACATTTTCTCCCATGGAAATTCAATCTAATGGGTTTGTCATTAAACTGCCTATAGTTAACATACTCTGTAGGAAAAAACATGACATATGATATTGTATTTGGTCTACATGGCAAGGCTTAGGCAGTGGGGAAGCTGCAGGGATGGCCTCCGTGAAAAGACAGGGGCTTCACCCATGCCAGGCACAGGCTGGTTCCAGCCAGCTCCAAAACAGAGCCACCGTGGGACACTGCTGAGCCAAATAGCAAAGCTGATGGCACCTATGTGAAAACATATTTAAGAAAAAGTAAAAAGCGTTATGCAGCAGGTGTGAGAGAGAATAAAAATGTGAGTGAAACAGCTCTGCAGACACCAAAAACAGTGGGGAAGGTGAGAAGGAGGTGCTCTGGACACTGCAGCATTCCCCTGTGGCCCACGAAGAAGAGCATGGTGGAGCAGGTTGTCCCTCTGCAACCCATGGAGGACTGTGCCCAACAAGATATATCCACACTGCAGCCTGTGGAAGACCTCACACCACAGCAGGCAGATGTGCCCTGAAGGAAGTTGCAGCCCATGGAGAGCCCACACAGGAGCAAGTTCCTGGCAGGAATTATGGCTCATGAGGGGTCCACACCGGAGCAGACTTTTCCAGATAGACTATACCCCATGGAAAGGACCCACACTAGAGCAGCTTGTGAAGAGCTGCAGTTTGTGAGCAGGAACCATGTTGAAGTTCATGAAGGACTGTATCCCATGGAAGGAACCCCATGCTGCAGCAGGGGAACAGTGTGAAGAGGAACCAAGAGCAGATATGAAGGTTTATGAACTGACTGCGATATTTCCTACCCACCCTGTACTGCTTGAGGATGGAGGAGGTAGAAGTGTCAGGAATGAAGGAGTGAGGTTGAGCCTAGGAAGAAGGGTGGGGGGAAGGTGGTTTTAGTTTTATTTTTTGTTTCTTACCATACTACTGTATTTTTAGTTGGCAATAAATTACTCTTCCTCAAGTTGAATCTGTTTTTGTGACAGCAAATGGTAAATGATCTCCCTGTCTTTATCTTGACCCACGAGCTTTCTCATCCTATTTTCTCTCTGTCCTGTTGAGGAGGTGGAGAGGAGCAGCTGAATGGGCATCTGTCAGCCAGCCAAGGTCAAGCCTACCACAGATATTCATATTAAGCCATGTTTATTGTTTTATGTTAAAAAAAAAAAACAATCAGGATGCGATGCTCTTCCTTTGCATTGATCCTTACAGCTGGCTAAAAGACTGGAATAGGAGAAGCGTTCTTTAAAATTCACTGTGGGGAGCTCCTCCAAACCTAAACTGCAGGAGAGAGTCATGAAGTTAATGACAGAATACTTCCCACCTCTTTCTGGTGCAGAGGTAACACGAGGCAGGCAACTGGGAGATCAAGGTAATTAGCTTTCCATGTGTGACCACAGCAGGTCACTGTAATTTTAGCTCCAACGCCTTACCTTAGTTTATGGAAAAGCTCAGGACTGAGCAGACAAAAAGGTGCTTAAGAAGTTGCCTGAATCTTTCCACATCTGAGAACTTAAATCATTGTTCAACACTTGTATCAGTCTCTAGATCCCAGCTCATCTGTATCTACATTTAAATCATCTGACATTAGAATTAAAATAAGTATTGTTTTTACACATCTACATAAACAGCCAAAAAATGTACTGTACACACAAAAGTGAGTACGTATCACTAGAAAAGTGATATATAAGGTGGTTAAACAATCTCTTTAGGAACAGAAAGGTATTTGACTACTACATTTGTCTGATACTTAAAAAACCACTAGTTTTAGTACAGCTTATGTAGTGTGAGATTGAATTAATAAACATGCATATAAAACACAGTGTGGAAAAAAATTATACCTAAGTGCTAAAGATAGAAAAAGATAAATTATCCCTTCCGTTTGCCCACAGAACAGCTATGCTGGAGTCACAAAAACCTGTCCTGCCAGTATCTTCACCACCAGCTTCCTTTGCTGCATTCCCACACATCTAAAACAGTAGTAACTAACTTGCCCACCTCAGTCATTGAAAGTCAGTCTCCAGAGCAACATAGTATTTTGAATGAGATCACCTAGAAATAAAAATCCCATTAATTTCTCCAGCATTAGCACACAATAGGAGAAAGAGTCTCTCCACCACAGGCTATGTGTATACTTGCAGGTACAGCAATCCAGTAAGAATGGAACTATAGAGTGAAAGGATTCACAATGAGGACTCAACAGCCAACTTACCTGCCTTTCCGAGGCTTTTACTTCAAACCAGCTCTAGTTTAGTCCTGTGGGCTTAACACACGGAGCTGTAGAGTACACTGGAGTATTTAGAATAGAACAGTTCCAATTGGAAGGGACCTACAGTGATCACATAGTCCAACTGCCTGTCCACTCCAGGGCTGACCAAGTTAAAGCATATTATTAAGGGCATTGTCCAAATGCTCCTTAAACACTGACAGGCATGGGGCATCAACAACCTCTCCAGGAAGCCTGTTGCAGTGTTTGTCCAGCCTCAAATAAATGTTTCTTAATGTTAAGTCTGAACCTCACCTAATGAAGATCTGAGCCATTCCCACACATCTGGTCACTGGATCTCAGGGAGCAGAGACCAGCACCTCCCTGTCCACCTCCCCCTTCCTCAGGAAGCTGTAGAAAGCAATGAGGTTGCCCCTCAGCCTCCTTTTCTCCAGACTAGACAAGCCCAGAGACCTCAGCCACTCCACACAGGTCATGCCTTACAGCCCTTCCACCAGCTTTGTTTCCCTCCTCTGGATGCATTCAAGGACCTTCATATCATCCTTAAATTGTGGGGCCTGGAGCTGCACGCAGAACTCAAGCTGAGGCAGCACAAAAGCTGAATCCAGTGGGATAATCACTTCTTCTGACCGGCTGGTTACGCTGTGTTTGATGCACCCCAGGATGGGGTTTGCCCTCTGGGCTCGTGTTGAATTTCATGCCATTAATGATTGCCCAATGTTCCAATGTATCTAGATCCCTCCCCAAGGCCTCTTATCCCTCAAGAGACAGCACCTTCCAATTTAGTATCATCAGCAAACTTGTAAATGGTGCCTTCAACTCCTGCCTCCAGATTATTGATAAACATATTGAACAGAACTGGCCCTAGAATTGAGCCCTGAGGAACACTGCTGGTGACTGGCCACCAGCCAATTATAGCCCCATTCACTACATCCCTTTGAGCTCTGCCCTTCAGACAGTTCTTCACCCATCACACAGTGCACCTGCTCATCCCACTGTTGGACTACTTGTCCAGAAGGATGCTCTGAGGGACAGTATCAAAAGCCTTACTAACATCCAGAAAAACTACATTCACTGCCTTTCCTTCCACCACTAGGGCATCAGATTAGTTAGACAGGATTTTCCCTCAGCGAACCCATGTTGAACGTGCCTGATGATTGATTGCATTGTCCTTGAAATGCCTTTCAATAGCACCTAGTATTATCTTGTTCATATTTTTTTCTCAGGTAATGAGGTTAGACTAACAGTTCTGTAGTTTCCAGAGTCTTCCTTCTTACCCTTTTTTTTTAGATTGGAATAACATTGGCTAGCTTCCGGTCAGCAGGGACCTCCCCAGATTCCCAAGACATCTCCTCCAGTAGTCTGGGATGAATCCTATCAGGCCGCATGGACTTACGAAAATTCAATTGATACCACTCATCCAACTGGTCGTTTTACAATTTAACTGTTCACAAATGGAAAGTCACTGATCCTACATGTCCTCCAACTGAGAGGACTGGCAGACCAAGGTCTATCAGTATTATTAAAGACTGACAAAAAAAAAAAGCGCTAAATGCCTCTGCCTTTTCTTCATCCCTATTTGTCAGGTGACTATCTTCATCAACTATTGTCCAACAATTTCCTTAGATCTCCTCTTGCTCTCAACATACTCAGAAAATAATTTTTTGTTATCTGATCCATCACTGTCCAGTTTCAAGTCTAGATGACCGCTGGCCTTTTGTGTTTTCTCCCTACATATGGCAACAACAGCTTTGTAATCTTCCCGTGAAGCCTGACCTCACTTCCAGAGATCATACAATTACTTTTCCGCCTGAGTTGCAAGAAGAGTTCTCTGTTCAGCAAAGCTGGCCTTCTGCCCTGCTTGCTTGACTTTTTGGCACAATGGGATTGCCTGCTCCTGTGCTTCTAAAAGGTGGTTCTTTAATAAAACTGACCAGCTCTCATTGACTCTCAAGCCCTCAAAAGCAGATTCCCAGGGGACACTGCTAAATAGCTCCCCGAGCAGCTTAAAGTTTGCTCTCTTGAAGTCCAGGGTAGCAACTCTGCTGTCCTTCTTATTACACTGGAAAACTGAAACTCAACCACTTCATGATCACTGTGGCCAAGACAGCCACCTACCATCACATCCCCCATGAATCCTACTCTATTCACAAACCGGAAGTCTAGGAGGGCATCCTTCCTAGTTGGCTCACCTGTGACAAGAAGTTACCTCCTACAAATGTCAAGAATTTTCAAGACCTGCTTGTCACAGCAGTATGACATTCCCAGCTGATGTCCAGGAAGCTGAAATCTCCCGCTGGGACAAGAGCTACCAATCCAGAGATCTTTCCTAATTGCCTACAGAATAAATCATCAGTGCTATCATCTTGGCTGAGTAAACAATAAATAATAGACACCCACAGCAACATCTGCTTTGCTTTCCACTCCCCACTCTACACTTTCCTCACCCAGAGTCTCTAAATCATATCATCACTAACTGTAAGGGTTGTATAATCAAACCTCTCCCTTACACACAGTGCAACACTTCCACCTCACTTGCCCTGCCTGTGCCTCCTGAACAGCCTGTAGCCATCCATCCCAGCGCTCCAGTCATGGGACTCGCTGCACAAGTCTCACTAATACCAATGACATCATAACTCTGGGAATTGACTAATGCTTCCAGTTTATCCTGTTCATTTCTCATACTGTGGGTGTTGGTGTACAAGGATTAAAAATATGCTCCTAAACCCTCATTGCTCCCTGGAGCTGTGTTGTCAACCTCAGGCAGTGCTACGCCATCCCCTGGCTTACCTTTTCTATGGTATATCAGCATAGTTTAATTTGGATGTTTATATACTGTTCCACTATGTAAACTAAAACACAGCAAACTTTTAATCTGAATTAAATTGCTAATACACATGCAAACTCAGATGAGCAAAGTTTTAAGTTAGTTTGAAACAGTGCACTAGCATTAGTGGTCACAATCGTGAATAGAACTTAGCTACACAAAGCAGATAAGCAAGCACTCCTTTATTCCAGCACTGGGGAACACGGGGGATAGCTCCACCAAAGACGTGTTCACCAACAGGTACAAAGCACAACTTACCTATACACTTTTTCAGCAGAGTCATGGCTACATAAGATCAATAAAATTCATAAAGTTTAGTTCGACCTTAATAATGATTGGCTTTCAGTTATGTCACCTTACCTATATTCCTATTTGACAGAAATCACTGGTCATCTTTACTGATTGATTTGAATAGAATGAGGGGAGGGTAATTATCAGCATATTCATGTTATTTCCTGGAAATCATTAACATATGCAAATGTCTCTAATGCACGTGTGGTTATGTTGGACAAGGGTCCTCTGGTGGTCATCGACAGTCTTCATCACTGTGTCCGCTGACCGAACTCCATCCTTGCGCATGCTCATTTCAACTTTGGCCGATGCTCATTTCTTCTTTGGCTGATCTTCCAAACCCAACCCAGTATCTTCTGGTACCTATTGTTTTGACTCAAGATCCATAACCAGTACCAATTGTTTTAATTCAGAGTCCATAACGATTTGTACAGTGTTTAAGGCACACACCAGACTAGCTATCTATTCCTAAGGGCCTTCGTGTGCCTTATATTCTCATAGCTGCTATAACTCCATTTTAAAATCAAAATCAAATTCTAAACTAAAATCAAAATAATATTCTAGGATTCAAGCTATTTTCTTAAGGTAACTGCAACACTAGTACACCATTAAAACATGTGGCATATTTGGCTTTGTTAGAGGTTGCTTAGAAGTGCACTCAAATAGAAATGACATGGACCAAGATACTGACTCAGTGACAACTGCTTTCAGTGAGTCCTGTACATTCACTATTAGACTGTCTTCTCAGTATACACTACATAGAGAGCAGGTAATTATCGTTATTATACACTATTTTGGAAATATGAGTACTGCGTTAAATCTCCACACACCTAATCGCTGAAGAAATGTGTAATCACTGTGGGAAGCTCACTGCCATCCCACAGTAACTCTGTTAGGTGAGAAAAGCCTATGAAGAAGTCAGAGGAGAATTTCTTCTGCAGAGGAAATGTTATCAGTCCTGAAACAAAGAGTAATCCTGCAGTGGGGTGTGGCTTCTAGGTGTAGGGTGATAACAAGTCACAAAAGCTGGACAAAATCAACAATGTTCTCACTCATATCACTTTGGAAGACATTAGGGACCAGTCCCCAAGCAATTATATTCAGTTGATTTTTGTCTACTCTAGTGAGGAGGATTGTTAAATACAACCGCCCTTTTAAAGCCTGTTTTAGTAAGATTGCGAAGTGGAAAAGTTATCTATTCTTTCAGAAAGAGAAGAGCATTAAATAAGGAAAATGGCAGGGGCTAATCTGTTTAAGATGGCAAAGGTAGAAAAGAGTTGCTGCACTGTCCTTTTTGCCTAGAGGCAGAGAAAAACTCTCCCTATGTGCAAAGAAGGGTAAAGGAGACAAGTAAGTGGGAAGAAAACTGTAACCATCCTGGAGCTGGGAACATAGCAGCCATTAGGAGCATTGACTTTAACGATCTTGATAAAGCCGTTGCAAAATTGACAAGCATACCAAGCATTTCAATAACCCTGTTCACATTATATACCTTTAATGTGTTATCACTACTGTGCAAGATCATTGTGCTATACTAAAAAAGGGTTACTGGTTAAAAAATAATGCTCATTCAGAAGTCTATTATACTACAATTTACTTTAGTAAACTGGCTACATCCAAACAAATTTTACAAGGTTTTTTTTTCCCCACCCATTCCTACAAAGCTTTCATGAATTAAAAGGAATATTCCACTCCAGATTTTGAGGCCCCCAGGTGTCATTAAAACAACTCAATTGAAATGACTGAATATATATTTCTAATTTAGATTCAGCCCAGCTCAAATCATGCTAGGTAATTTACAGAAGAACACCACCTCATCACTGAGAACCAAAATACTATTTTTCATTTTATGAGTCTTTGGGAGGAGGTAAAAGGATAAAAAAAAAAAAAAAAAAAAATCCAAACTCCCAAAATCTTCTGACAGAAAATTTCTTTGAAATTGGTCTTCTTGATGCCTGAGTAGTAATATTATGCTTTCAACCATGAGCAGTTTCCGTCATTGGATAAGATACTGCATGCAGCTACCACCCATAAGCTTTAGTCCACACTGCTTTCTTCTTGAACTCTGCAAGAGATCTCAAGGCCAGAAGTGTAACTGTGAAAACAAGGACAAATTACATTAATTTGTGCCATCCACACTAGACAAGATGTAAGAATATTCTCCCTAGTCATTTTACTAACACAGGTATAGATTCACTCCTTTTAACAGCTGGATTTTGATCTGTACTGATAGCTATGCAAAAATAAGGACCCAGTTAAAAACATCCTACCTTTCAGCAGGTCTGTGGAAGATTTTGACAATACTTCTTTAGGACTTTCCATCATATTGATCAGCCAGTCAATAAACTAAAGATTGAAATATAAAGGAAAATCTGAATTAAAAGAGCCTCTGTATCAGAACACCAAAAATTCCTTTCCATGTGACACGCAACATCCGATTGCTGCTAAACTCTTAGTTATCTAATCAGAGGGAGTGGCCAATCTAGCCCAAACTATCCAAACACCTTAGTGTACATCTCACTGTCAGTGCACTTTCTCCTACAGCTGGATCTGAAACTCCCTTTGTTTCTTCTCATTACCTCAGCAATAATTCTTTATAACGAAGAAGGCACAGTAAATAGTTTCCCTCTGTCTTGACTGTTCATGCCTTTATGTTATTAATACGATCCTTTCTTATTGGTCTCTTGTCCAAACATTTTACTGCAAATCCCTCAGAACTCTTACTGCCTTTGTCCCTCTTTTGACCTCTCTCATTTTTCATTGTTTTTTCTGGTAGCACAGGATGCCTGGAGGACAATGTGGCATTTCAAACTTATCAGGATGATTTTCAGGGCATAGTATCAAACCCTTCCCTAAAGCCCAATTAGGCACTTGCATATTAACAACCCACTCCTGCATTCCCCCCACATTCTGAATTCTAAGTTCAGCAGTAACTCTGAGTACAGGAGTGTATAGGAGCCAGTCTTTAATGGATTCTGGTTTGCACAAAACGGCTAACTATTAATCTCTAAGTTTATAATAATATTTCCACATATCTCAGCCACAAGCAATCTACAGTAGCCTTGCCAAATGAGGCACAATTTCCCGCAATTATTTTCAACTTACACTTAAAAACAAATGGCACACGCTACAAACTGCACGGAAGATCTGATTGCCCTAAATTACCACTGAAGTGATGTCCAGCTGCACCAACTGCAAGAGGATGTGTCTTTCAGTGTTTAAAAGACTGACTTGCTACCAGCAGCTGCCAACTATCCTCTCCCATCTGTACCCTCCTAAGAGTTTGACTCCCAACACTGGAATGTTTTTGTTCTTCACAACTCTTGCATTTTACTTAAAAAACTACATTTGATCTTTTGAGATGTCATATCTGATTGCAAATAAAGAAAACCAAGATGACTAGTGAGATGCAATAGATATAGAGGAAATAACTGCTCCACCTAAGTAAGACTTGAGCTGACTACAAATATAGGGTGCTTTCTGACTACATGCAATTTTACCTTCTGTGTGTGTTCTTTCCAAGGTTCTTTAGCCAGCAAAAGGGAAATGCTGCTTGGAAGGAGAGTCAGAGTCTCTTGTACAGCAAGCTTGTCAGTGGGGTGCTTGCCAATGTGATCCTCAGATAATTCTGGTAATATTGTTTGGTGCTTCCACTGCGACCACTTAGCACTGAGGCCAAGCAGTAGTGGTGCACCATGGTCAGCCCAGGTCACCACAGAAGCTGCGAAGAGCCACAGGAAGAAATCTATGCACTGAACAGGAAAGAGGCAAAAATACACTTTATTAAATTAATAATAAAGAAGGGGGAAAATAAAACAATAGAAAAAATCCAAACCAAAACCCCAAATGGTGGCTTGCTCTTCAAAACAATCAAATTCAGCCAACATTCAAAATGCAAGAACTAAAAAGTTCTTATTCTTTCACACTTTGAAGCAGCATAAGCCTTTTTCTAAACTCCTAATCAAACTGAAATGTCTTCAGAAAGAAATGCAAAACCACACTCTTCTAAAATCAACCTTTAGATTAACGCTGATCCACATTTCATTTCAAATGGGCAAACAACTTCTTTACAGCAAGCTGACTGTTGTGGTAAATTGGTGATGGTCACCCCTGTGGTGCTACAAATGGTTGGGAAATATTGCAGCAATGTAATGAATGTATTTCTGATCTAAGCAGTAGCTTATTTTATGTCCTCAACGGGAAGCCTTAAACAGCTGAACAGATGTAACAATGAACAATATTACTTCCCTAACACTGTCCGAGCCCTCTTAGAAACAGCATCTGGACAGTTTTGACCACCTACTTAGACAGTTCTACTGGTGAAATCAAATTTCTCCTTTAATTGTTCTAAATACAGTAAATTTGAAGCAGTGATTTCCTTAAGTTGCCTTTAGCTTCCATCATAATTTATGTCATGGTTGTTTTAAAGTAAGAATTTTAAATACACATATATTCACAAAAATTGAAAATAATTTCTCTGTGGAAGTAAGATGACAATCTTCTAAAATATAGAAGCATAGCAAATAATACTTATTGCTGAGGAAGAATGTGAAACACATCAAAACCTCCTTTTTTTCCTGAAAGTTGCAAAGTATTTTCACAGCATATACCTCTTTAAGATCAACATTTTGTAAGGATGTTGACTTGTATGCTAAATTTCTGATGTATCCCATCAGGTCTAGCAGCCAGTCCACTCTTTTCAGCACTCCTAAAAGAAGAACAAGAACACAGACTTACAGAGAACACTAGAATGCACCATTTTTAATTAAAAAGCAAGCATAGGGAATCACTACAGCAACAAAGCACTGACTGTGGAAGAATAACCATCACCAATACCACTATCACATTTGATTCATGGTTGTCACTGACAGAAGGCATATGGGCACTTAAACAGTACAAAAACTTTGCTCAGAATGCAGGCCACACACTCAACACACAGAAAAAGGATTGCTGAGTGAGAATTATTTTGCATAATGGAAACCTGCAGGTCTCACCAACCAAGTCTGCACACGACTGCTACAGAATCCTAAAGCCTCCCTGAAGTTTTTGACCCAGTACTTCATCTAAGTTGAGCACTGCTATCACTGTACTTTGACCAAGAATGTAGGGAATGCTGAAAAGATCCTCCTACAATGCAGAGAGGATCAGTAAAATACAGTCAAGGTATGCAAATAAAATCAGCCCTCAACACAAGGATGGAACATATTTAATTGATTCAGATTCTGCTGTGCAAAGTCCATTCCACATCCTACAAACTAATAACTCACCCTCAAGACCATGTCACTTCACAGACTACCATTTCCTTGTACTCTTTATATGTGGCCCCTCCTTTATGCTTCTTCCTGTGGCCTCACTTCACTCATTCAAAACTCACTACTGCTTGAAGTTCTTCAACCATTGCTGACAGCTAAGCCACCTAGCAATATAATGCTCTGAAGTTGTTCTGTGAACACAGGCAGCTAAAGATCCTTCTGCAATGAAAATGAGGAGACCTCATTCTTGCCTCCCTCTGTTATTGCTTCTTCCTCCTTGTCCAGGTTTGAGCCCAGAGGGCAACTGAACACTATCCAGCTGTTCACTCACCCCTTCCTCTCTCAGGAATGGGAAGAAGAAAATAAGCACAATGGCTCAGGGGTGGCTCACCCATTATGGTCAGGTGCAAAAGACAGACTCGTTAGGGGAAGAAAATAAAAGATCACTTTAATTCAAATGCTAACAAAGACAACACTTAACAGACAAAGTGGGACAGTGAGAAGCCCACCACATCCAAAAGAACCACCTCTCCCCACCCTTCTCTTCTTGCCCCGTTCAGCTCTGCTCCTGATCTTTCCACCTCCTCCCTCAGTGGCACAGAGGGCAGGGGATGTGGGTTAATTTAGCTCACTGCTCCTTCCTGCTCAGAAGGTGGGGTGAATGCTTCACATTCCTCCCCTGCTCCATTGGGTGCCCCTCGCACTGGAGACAGTCCTCCATGAACCTTCTCTGGCATGAGTCCTCCCCATGGGATGCTGCTGTTCCCGTGCTGCTCCAATGTGGGTCACCCCTGTGTGTTGCAGTCCTCCCAGTGCCAAACTACAACAGTGGGGGCCACTTCTCCCCTCAGAGTCCCAGCTTCCTTTAATTGCAGCTGCTTGTCCTGCTGTGGGCTCCTCCACAGGCTTCAGGTCAGCCCTCTGCTGCACTGTGGACCTCAACAGGTGGCAGGGGGGCAGCCCTGCCATCTCACCATGGGATACAGAGGTCTGTGCTCCAGTGCAACTCCCCCACTTCCTTCTCATTCCTTCCAATGACCTGGGTCTTTGTCCTTCTTGTAACTCCTTAACATAATTCCCAATCCTCACTCCTGTTTCCCCTCTTAAATATGTTATTGCAGAGGCATGGCCACTGTCGCTGATTGGTTTGGCCCTGGCTGGAGGCAGGTCCAACTTGAAGCCAGGGGAACTTCAAGAAGCTTCTCACAGGGGCCATCACTGTAGCCCCCTCCCCCACTACCAAAAAAACACACCACAGAAACACAGCACACTTCTTTATCTTCCTGTGTGATTCTGCTAATACTCTTGCATCAGCTCCAGTGCTTTATCAGACCTTAGCTGAACCAGCCCAACTCATTAACACACCAGATCATTATCTGGTATGATTATGAAGAGGTGGAAGGGCAATTTGTTTCCTATGGTGACTCAATGCAGGGAGTTCAGAAAAGCAAACTATGTCCTTGGTTCAGTCAGACTCATAGGAACACGCCTCTACCTACTGTGTCACACACCAGTAAGTCAGATACTACATCTGAAGGTTAGCAGAGTTGCACTGTTACTGGTCTCTGACGTGCTATGTAACATTTCTAACACTAACTTACACTGAAAGTCTAAAAAGACTAGGAGACATAGATCTAGTCAAAACTCTGGTCTGCAAACCATCTGGCTGAGACAAAAGACTTGTAGCTGATCCACAGAAACAAAGAATATGAGAAAAACATAAAAGCAATGTTTGATACATGTATTTGAAGAGCAGAACGATTCTAAGGTTGAGTAGTTTCTAATATGGAGAAATTTGGAAACACTTGGGTTAAACCGTCTTAAGAATGTTGACATCTGTTGATTTTATTGTTGACTTTTCGAGTCTGACCTTACCTGTGTTTTCATGGCTTACAATACGAGCATGATAGAAACTGTGCAAGAGCATCCATAAAATATTTTCTTTCTGGTGATATTGTGCAACAGTATCAATCACGGCCCTCAAGTTCATCATAGGCAATCTGCCTTGAGAAATTAGATACACTTTTGTGAACGTAGCCTTCTCTATATTGTCCTGTAAACACAATAAAAAAATGTTAAATTAAAATGTACCTTTTCTGTGTGAACATAAGATCCTGAATTTCTCTTTATAAAAAAAGGGGTGAAATTCTATGATTACCTAACAGGCTCATTCTTCTTCAATACAGATTACATATACATATTACTTTAATCTTACATGTGAATAAACAGTCTAGCAAAATGCAACTCAGTACAGTTTGACCATTTTCATACTGCTTCAGATTTCACATTCCTCTTTAAATTGAAATGAACCAGCTTGACAGTTCTGGAGACTCAAGTCTTCTTGCAAGACAGATTCACTGCAGTGACAGAGGTTTTCTTAAATGGTGTTTTCCAGTGTGGAAATAAGAACTCAAAGATATAAGGAAATGGCAGTTCAGCTGCCCTAACCTATTCAAATACTTGACTCTCTAGTGAATCTGCCAGTAAACAGAAGAACATGGTTTCATGTCATGGATGTTTGTTTATAACAACCTGACCTGAAACCATCAAGTCCTTCCACCAGGTCATTTCCTTAGCATTTCAGCTGCTAAGAATTCTGCTGCCAATTGATTCCACTGATCATCTAGATGCTGAAAGCTTTTTTATTCTGTTGCCATCCTTAGCCAATCTTATCCATCAGGAAACATTCTGAGTGTGAATCCAAATATAGCATGTTAAGTCAACCATGAAAGATTGTTCAGTCAACGTTTTTCGTATTTTAAACAGAAGCAAGGATCCACCAGTTCAAAGCAAGGATCCACCAGTTCAAGCACAGCTAGTCACTGGGATGCATTTACAGTCTGTTTCAAGTAGGCAGTTACATTAACCAAAGAGGAGTAATGATCTGTTGTTAGCACCATTCGTCTGGGATCCAGAATATCTAATACCATTCCTGTTCTGCTAATAGAGAACGGTGAACTTGAATGCCTGAACTTGACCAAGTTATTTAGACTCTCCAGTTCAAATCTCCATGTGAAATGAGTAGTATTTCAGTCGCCTTGAGAAAGTTTTGGGTATGGGCTCTTATCACTTTTGTTTTCTCTGCTACCTGCAAATTAGAGCCAGAACACTCTTGCATAGCAGATAAAACAATCAATGCTCCCAATGAGTTAAAACACTATGGTGACAAGAAAAATGGTAAGGCATGCTTGTTTCACATGATTTGGTGATAAAAGACCAGGAATAAAACATCATTACCTTAGAGATCTGGATAATGCGATCAATCTCTGAATCAATCATTTCTGAGAGACATTTTGCTACATCAATATACATCTCCAGTTCACCTCTCTGGAAACAGAAAAGTAAATGCATGTTTAGATATTCCAGGTTTCTTTACCATTAAAATTTGTGAGTTCAGGAACTTCATGTTAATGATCCTGATGAATATCTGATCTAGTCTCTAGCTTCATTTTATTAATTTTATTTTAGAAATTCTATATTTGCTGGGGACTTCGGACTTCACTGTACTTAATTATTAAGGAATAACGGTATCTGAAAACTTTCAAATAGTTCATTTTATTTTAATGGAAAAGTGCCCTTCCTTGAAGATATCTTCTGTAGCTTGACAGTTTGTTTAAGACATTGTGAAAAGCTGAATCCCCTGTGGGGAAAAAAAAAAACCTTCTGATTATTCTATGCTTCCATTTCAATAACATTTATTTCAGTACTAATACGGTATTTTTCCATTACCAAATCATTTAAGACGGAAAAGTATACATTAAATTGATTTCACAACTTAGTCATATTGTAAAGAATATCTGAAAGTAACTTAATTGAAATTATGCGGGCATCTTAACTACTATCATTAAAAATTTTACATCTACATCATGTTTCAAATCTGATTGGTCAGTGCAAAAAGATGGGACTTCGTATTAGAAAAAAAATCCAGTTATAATAGTTCATACACCTCATACTTATTCCCTACCTGAACCTCATTTGGTAGAAGCTCAAATATTTTCTCCACAGCCTGGCACAGAAAGCTCCAGCAATGCAGGGCAGGGTTTGGAAGTTGCATTGCTTGCATGAGCCCTTGTAAAACACACTGGCAAAGTACTGGGTTTTTTGTGTGGTTCTTCACTTCAAACTGTTGTATCAGAAACTCTTCTGTAAAAGACTGTAGTTTGTCTTCTGTAACATGTTTCATCCACAGGGACAGGGATGTGGAAAGGTATTTCTGGGTTTTTATCTGAAAGGCAAAAACTTTTGTATAGTTTCAGATTCTAGCTCTTCACTGACCTTCAACTATTGCTATAAAGGATGAAATAATAAAAAAGGGGCTCAAACACCACTTCAAAAAAGCACTCAAAGTCATAAATACTTCTCAATTCTTCTTCCCTCTTCTGATGAAGTTGTTTGTATTAAAAAGAGTTCAAACATGTCAATATTCTAGTTTCCTTAAACATTTAGGAACTTTCTTTCAATGAACTCTAGATATCATGTCTCTGTATTGGCAGAACAATTGTGATTTTACTACATAGTGCCCACTGCATTCTTACATAAAGCATACAGACTGACTAGACAGCCAATGACTGAAGTATGGTACTACTAGTGACATTAATATTGCTAGCTAGTGAGGAATGAATAATTACCTTGAAGGAATCCAAAGTGTACCCACCCTGTGGCTGAGCTCATTTTGTGACCTCAAATCCCCACTGCAGTGAGAAACAGGTATTCTGAAATAAAATCCTTCTTTTTTGGGTGTCTTACCAATTATGTATCTTAAAACTGCCACCAAGTGTTTGTATATCTGTGAAAACTAGTGAGTTAAAATTCCAAGATAAAATTACCCCTTGAAAAACTGGAAAAGATCAAAGAGATCCACAACTGTTTTTCTCAGAATTGTCATTAACCTGCTCCTCAACTTGTATAAACTGACAGAACTGCACAGTCAAGTGCACTGTGGGATTCAGGGAGTTTTACATACTGTATCATGGAGTCCATGTTGTACCTCTGTGACAAGAACTGAACTGCAGTGGAGGATAAGCTCAAATTTGATTATACTTTACGTGAGTCTACTGACTATCTAGAGAATAAAGGCAAGGTTTTCAGGTAGTAAAATGCTTTACTAGATCAAGAAACACTGCTGGAAGAAGCAGGCAAGCTTTTGGACTGGCAGGTTATACTTAGTTTCCTAAGACTACCAGCTGGTATAATAAAAGATACTTTTTCTCCCTATGTGCCATGCCTTCTTACACCTCTAGGTCATCAGAACTATAGCATGAAATAAGAGGGACCAAAAAGGTCTTAAGCAATCTGTGTAGCAGATCTTAAGTCTGCCTTGAATGTCAAGGTCTCAGAATAGCCTTTCTCCCAATATAAATATTTGCTAAACAGTATTTCTGCAGAATTCTGAACCCAGTAATCCTTTTGTGATGAGACATCCTGATCATCATCACTGTGGAATCTTATAGGAAAGATGTGCTGAGGTCCCACAGATTTTCTGACATACATACACTGAGACTGTAGAAAAGAGGAGGTACCACCCACATCCCCAAAAGCATTGCTGCAGTTTGAGACGACTGGGCCTGTGTCACAGCCAGTTGAAGGCAGAGATGTTTTACCTCATCACCTAAACCAGAAGAAAACAAATAGAAGTTATGAAGAAATTATTTTCATTTTAAATTTGTTCTCAACTCATAAAATAAGAGGGTTCTTTTTCTACTAGAGCACTATATTAAAATGTGCTTTTCTAGAGATGCTGCATAAAGCTTTTAACATGTACATGTTAGAAGTCTCCTCCTCCCATTCATGCACTTTCAGCAAGAACTTGGGATTTGTCCAAGTTCATTTTAATTCACTCAAGAAGAAAAATGTGGGAATGATAAGAAAAGTAAGAATTAAAAAACTTTCCAATTAAAGAGAAGATTTAATCTACTGAAGGATAAATGAGTTAATATTCCTTCCTTCTAAATGTAAAATTAATTAGCATTTCTTCACATATGTCTACTGTTCCATGTACCCCATATTCATATAATATGTCACAGAACAGAGGTCAGTCACTGTTACTACTGTGGGTGCTTGGTTGTAGCATTCTCCAGGTTAACATGTGGAAAAACCTTACTGTGCAAAGAAGTTATAAAGGCTAAGGAATCCTTACTGTTTTTCGTTTAAAGTCCCCTTAATGACTGTTACAGCCTGTTTCTTAATAGAAAAACTAGTCATAAATATGTTGAAGAGGTACTCTGAGCAATGGCATGGCTTCCATATAGTTCACGATTGCTACAGCAACGAAAGGACAAACAGTTTAAATATTATACTAATATTTGACCCATTAGACAGAAGATACATTACTGTTAAATGTCAGCATAAAATTTAAACTGGTGTTTTTCAAGTTAAAATGTTTTCTCAGTAATGAAAGTGGCAAAATACATACCATGACTTTTATGAAGTTATCATTAGTGCATGAATAAAGCAAATATTTAAGAGTCTACTATCAGGCTCTTGTAAATAAAACATCTTGTATGAGAAGTTATTTGCAGAACTTGGAAAGGGTGAAATTGTAACAAGATACTTTGGTAACCAATTCAAAAATTCTCTCTCACTACCTTGGACTGCTAAGACACAGATTATGATTTGCCTGTGACTGTTTACTTCAGAGCTCTACTGAATAACGAACAGGTATCACTTCAATCATGTTATATGGTTTACTGCTCATCAGTAAGTGCAATAAACCAATCAACCTTGTAAGATGGGAAAGCAATCTGTTGTCTTCAATAGGTTTACAGATAAACAGATATTCAGAGTAGAGTTTATGAAACATTTAAGGTTCATAAAAACACTCATGAATTCTCTGACATGAATAAGTGACCTACAGAACTAAGCATGTAATCTAGCTTTTATAAAAATATTCATGATACAGCTGTTCCTGGAAAAAGTGTGTTAAGAGTGACACATTCATAGGTGGACTGTTAGGTTATAATACATCTGGTCTGCGTTATACTTTCTAGCACAACATGAATATTGCTCATCAGCAGACAGCAAGACCTGCGTGTATAAATCTAGCGAAGGGTGAGCAACTTTCACAACACTAGAGGGACAGTCAAGAGAAATTGTGTATAAAAATGTAGACTATGACGCTGTCTGAAGTCAATAAAATCATAGCCACAAAACTAATGTACTGCTTCCTCTGGTATTCCCCTGCTTTACAAAAGTAAGACTCCTAAGTGAAAAACAGGAATAAAAAAATCCCCCATACATTTAAAAAGTTTCAGCTAACAAGTTTCAGTTATTCATAAGGTTGCACATAAATTTGCATCAGCATAGACTATGGAGCTCAGTGTAGTAAATTCTTTCACTTATTCTTACAAAAGACACAACAATCAATTGCAAGAAACCCAAGTAAAACAGAAGTTGCAGCTCAAGTCTAAGCAAATATGTTTAATATGTAGTCAAATCTTTCTGTATCGAGGAAGTAGTTTTTCCTTATAGGACAGTTCCATGATTTCTAGTGCTTATACAAGCACTCTGTATAAGTTAAATGAACACCAGAAATAAGTAAGAACAATCTTCCATATTCTGGGCTCTGCAACGCATCAATTTAAACACAACAGAACTTGTCCAATCCAACTGTAAAACAATCTGCAAGGTCAGTAATAACAGTTAGATCAATCTGGAGAAACAAAACTCAATGAAATCAAACAGGGGAAAACAGAACTTTGCACAGTAGTATGGGGTTTTTTGAGGAAATGAGTTTGAAACACTTTTATCAACCAAAACAGGCACTGACAGATATCCTGAGTAGAAAAGCATTATACAAGCTGTCCAACACAATACTTTAGGATCAAAGCTACTCTCCAGCACGAAAAAAATATGCTCTTAGAAGCTATGACAAAATCAGGATTATGATGGAAAAAAGGGATACGCTTTTCTGTCACCCTGTGTAATTTAGTAGAAAGTATATTTCAGACTAGTGATAGATACAGAGCAGTTCAAACTTGTGATAAAGCTGCCTGCAGCCTCTGAAACAGGCACTGGACCAGAATTTATTGGGTACTGAAAATAAGATACAATTAGTTGAGTTTCATGATGGGGTGTTCTTACTGTAAATAGTTCAAATCAGAAATTCAGTCCAATTTCATCAATGTTTTAGGGAACTTCCATTACTG
Source organism: Tyto alba (assembly GCF_018691265.1). NCBI lineage: Eukaryota > Metazoa > Chordata > Aves > Strigiformes > Tytonidae > Tyto > Tyto alba. Next base: position 41,244,336 of record NW_024881318.1, on the reverse strand, counting down.
CTCCAAACCTCTCAGCTCTGATCTTCTCTAGTCTCAGGAAGTGTGAGTTAAAACAGTGTCCACATGGCAATCACAAATATATGCTTTCAAACATCAAAAATTTTGTCTTGAAAGCAAATGCTTCAATCCCTGCAATAACTTCAAGCCCTGAAGTGGGCTCTAAAATTTGTGAAAGCCATGTTGGTAAAGAAATCTCGTGACATGTACAAAGGAGTTAACAGAAAACCATTAATCTTACCGAAGTTTAGCCTCATCAAAGGAGAAAGAATGGATGCCCAGTTCACAGGTGGATACTGATGGCTTTCTCCAACTACTGCAATGGGTGCCAGTGCTACTTTCACTAGCTCAGCTGGGACAGATTCAGGGCCTACAATAGAAGATTCAATCAAGAGTCTGAATTTCATACAAACACATTGGGCTAAACAGTTCAGGAAAAAAAATGTGAACACTGCACTGAAGACCAATCTGTAGTGAAGAACTGAAAAGCATTACAAAATCTATGTTATTTCTTTCTGTACCTGAGAATTAGCTATTTCTTGTTTGCAACCAACAGTTGTATTTTTAACACTAATGTCCTATCAAAAAAGTCTTTTTGCTACTGATAAATAGAAACTTTCTGGTCCCTTCTCATTAATCCCATTTATGAGTTAACTACAGATATTCCTCATCTAGTAGGGCAGTATTTTTGCATTTATTAGTAGAACAGCAAAGTTTTCTGACACTGTTTTCCTTCCCCATCCTGTAGGTGCAGGCCACCAAAACTGTCAGACAGGTGCTAACCTTTGCTACATACCGTATTACTTAAACACTGGGAGTTAACTCAGTGAAAGTCCTCCTGGAGGCAAGGCATGGGCAATTTTTACCTCCACTGGAAGCAAAGCCTGCTTCATAGGACAGCAGTGAGCTCACTTAGCTCCACACAGGAATAATCTCCTCTGTTTTATCTCCCGTGAGACTGTACTCCAAGACATTTCTTACTAGAACTCCTCATGTGAAAGCATACTTTCTTCAAGTTCCTTTGCATTTATCACACGTAGCAGTAAGCCATTTGAATACTACTCTGGTAGGGAGAAAGTCTTAACCCAGGATCACCGAAATAAGGGGCAGCACAAAGTTTGCCTGATGATGGAGTATTCCTGAGGATACATGCTAACACTTAAAGTAATTTGACCTTACTTCCCACAGGGAAGATCTATCATCTCACAGACACAGGGTGAAGGGGAAAGGGTTTAGAAAGTCATAAAAATTCAGTAGAGAAAACTAAAGCTCTAACTACACAATTCTACCTTATCTTTTAGATTGTTACTCAATTTTTTTGTTTAGTGATTAAATATCCCACATTAGTGAAGTTCAAATTAGTATTTAGAGAAGCTTTCTCAGAAAATAAAAGCAGGTTGTTAGTGTCACCTTTTACAGTCATAACAAATTTCCCAGAAGGATACTGTAGCTTGATCCCTTCTTACCTTTTTTTCCACTTTCAATGGCAAAGTCAATGGCTGCCCTGATAAAGCTGTTTTCAGGCAAGTAGCTAAAATCTGGAGGAACTGTGAAGATAAAAATACTGTTTACATACTAAAACATGTCAGCAGAAATTATTACCTCCAGTTCCCATGTAAATTCAAAGGCCAAACTGAGCTATGTTTGAGCTAACTAATTCCGCAGGTGACTCAAAGCATTTAGACCACAACATTATTCATAGATGCACTGACCTTTCTGCTTTTAAAGCAAGCTTAACAACTGTGTTGGTGAGAGGTGCCAGGTCTGAAAAAACAAATTAATTGATCATCTGAAAAGCTAGGGATAAGAACTTCCTTAAAACGTTATCAGCCACTGCAAGTCAGGCTTCAAAAGGGAGACCTTCAAAAGCTTGGTAAGTTTAATACAACGGAGACATTCCATATCTATCTAACTTCAGGTACATGTGCCAAGTTTATACAAAAGTAGAAACTCTGAGAATCTTTTTTCTGTAATGAGGAAGTTTATCTACACTTCATATTATTGGTTTCCAATCTGGGTCACACTGAGGTGAACATCTTCCACTTTATTAGTTCCCTCCTGTTACTGGTATTTCATCAGTGGTGTAATCCTACCTGTATTTTACCAACAAATATTGAAACACCACCAGAAGGGAATGATGTATTGACATAATATGAATTTCTATGCTAACTGCTACACTGACAGGGCACAGAACACTAGCTTTTGACTTCATCTAACCACAGATTTCTAGAAAAATACTTTTGAAAAGTCAGCTTACTCCTCTTGTTATGTTGTGCTGGCTTTTTAGACAGTGGGAAGTGCTAGAACAAAGAGTAGATTAATCAGTTCTCAGGACATGGAGTGGATAATGTAGATGCCAATCACGTTGCTATATGCAGTGTAAAAATTCTTTACAATTTGCTTTATAAAAGTATAAAGTCAGAAGCAATATACAAGTTTGACCAGAACAACTCAGAATCATACCTTGATACTGCAAGTAAAAGCAGATGGGAAGGATCCTATTCAGCACACTGATTCCTGCGTGTTCTAGCCTTCAGGTCTGGCACACAGGACCATGAAGTCTCTGATTCAAAGGCTGTCATGTCATTTAACGGGGCTGCAATGTCTAGTTTGCATTGTCTAATGTGTCCCTGGCTGCCTTTTTAGCTAGGTGCTACTTTCAGATATTCTTTAGGCAGCAATAATAAAGCATCTTACCAGGTGCCCTCTTGTGGGTAGAAGACAAACAGGACATATGGAGGCGTCCCAAAAGTACTGCTGCATTTGTCTGAAGGCCAATCTGCCCCGAAAAACTGATTATCTGTTGAGACAATAAACCACTAGTTAAAACAAATTTCCCTATGTTGCCTCATTCAAACTGGACACAGACATTATGTAGTTTCTTTAAATAGATTTGGCCTGTTTGTGCAAGGTGTCACAGTACCCTAGTGCATTATCCAACGCAGGAAACAGTGCCTACCTTCTTACCTGTGTAAGGGTTCTGATGACTTCATTCAGCTTACTTCGAAACTGGGAAGACTGAATGCTCTCCGATTTCAGCTGCCAGAGAAAAGAAAAAACAATAATGTGAATCTTATAAAGGAAAAAAAAAAGAAACAACAAAACAGAGAACAGGTTCTGAAAAGGCAGGTTACATTTGCACATATGGGGGGAGTGGAGGAGAAAAGGAGAAATCCTACATGACTGTAAACTCTTCTCGAGTGGCACTGAACAGGGGCTATATGATGGGAAAATGAAACAAACTCCATTTTACACATTGTGATTCTAACCTGCTTGGTTCATATCCAACATGACTCACTACTGCATAAACAGGATGTGCTGGTATATAACCACTGTTGTAACGATGCAGACAATGTCATTCCATTTTGCCTTTTAGCCAAATTTCTAAAAGAGATAAAGGTACCATTTGCTTGTTGTTCTCACCTGTATCATGCCCCCTTCAGAGCCCACCAGTGCAACCAGCCCATTGACAGCAGCCAGACGCTGCATTGTGGGAGAACCCTGAAAACGTAATTCAGGGTCAGTCAATGCAGTTACACAACACTACTGTAGGACAAAACACTCATTTCTTCCAACTTAAAAACCATGACTGCTACCACCTGTACACCTCTCATCCCCAAAGCCTGTTCAGGTTAGACTTCAGCATGCTGGACAATTATTCATCCCTCTCTTGATAAACAAAGGCTCTATATACAGCTTCCCCCCTCCCTCCCCTCAGTCTGAAATCAATATGTATTTCTCCCTGACATATCACTTTCTTCTAGCACAGCCTGTGTTCCACAAAATACACCAGTGTAATTCAACTCTGAAGCACTGTTTCTTTATTAATACTTACATTCAGCTGCAATCTTAATGCCTAAGTTTAGAGTTTGATTTCAAACACATGATTTTTGTTACAATGATATAAATTAAAATTATTGTAACAACCAAGACACTATAATCACCATCCTGTTAGCCTAATTTTGATAAGTAGCATCTAATTTAACAAGGCTTCTTCATATAATAACCTAAATTTGATCCTTGGATATTGTTCCAAATTAGTAACAATGTCTAAATTGAAATCTCACTGAGATAAGCATCTCCCATAAATCATCTAAGCAGAAGAGAAACAGAGGTCTTGTTTTTCTTAGCCAACAACCCAAATTTTTGTTTCCAAATATCAATCAAACAGCATGTTCATATAGTCCTAACTTTTCCTAGCATGATTCCTGCAGAAGCAAGGAAAACTATGTCCCTACTGTTCATTTAAAATCACACCACCACCACCACTCCTGGCAAAAGCCAGCATATGAATTCAAACTCTTTACCTCTGCAAGCACAACTTTTATCCAGGCTGGCATTAATCTGTTACTCAGGTCTACAGCTTTCCCATGACCACAAGCTGACAATCCATGTACTATTGTACCTAGAGCTAAAGCAAATCCGGGGGTCTGTAAGGTGAAAAAGACACATTAAAAAACAGATCTTCCAAAGGATTCTGTATACTTTTTAATATTTATTATTGAAACATTACTTAAGTATATATTATTTCCCAATAATTAGAAGTAATGTCTTTATCTAAAATACTGGATGCTTTCTTATTGGAAGTATTTTTCTTGTGTCAAGTGACATAGGAGTTTCTGAGATTAAATGCTAATCTTTGGCACACAGATTGATCTGGAGCCTTTATTTTAGAGCAGACTTTCTGATACAAAAATAAAAAGCTGTAGCAAAGACAGTTTGTTTTGACTTCATACTTTCCAGATAAACATTCCAAACAATTGGTTAAATAGCAGACTTTGATTCAAAATGTTTGCCTTTTTTTTTTTTTCCCCCCCTTTTTTTCTGTCAAGCATTTAACAAAATGGAACATGAACCAAAATATGGAGATTATTTTTGGCATTTTTAGAGTGCAACTCTAGGATGCTAGGGATGAAACAGACACCTGAAGGCAGCTGTGGTTGTGGTTATGATGCACTGTCTGGAGGCTAACAGAAAGTCAAAATTCAGAAGAACACAGTAGATGTATTTTCCTACCAAGAAAAAGAATCTAAAGAAACATGTTATAAAAGAGACAAAAATTGGCAGGATGCAGGGACTAAAGACATGAAGAACTCAGAAATACTGATTTCCCTTCTAAATGTAATCAAACATACAAAATATGTTTTTATCTCACTGTGTGATAATTGCTGTACACGTGTAGACAATGCATCAGTGGAACAAGTGGTAGTCTTGGTAACTGCATGGTATGCACAACACATTCAACATTAGTTAATGCTGAAAGTAGACCAATAATAATTTTCCTGAAGTTCCAGTCTGGGTAAAGCAGTATCCAGTATTAGATAGATAAGAGAAAAACAGAACTGAAGCAAAGCCCAAACGTTGAATTATGACCTGCTGATTATTTTCCATTAAGGTCCGTAGCTTGTTCATGGCCTCCTCAGCCTCAGCTGCTTCTGTGATTCCAACGCTGAAAGAAGAGACACAAGAACAGGCCACAGAATAGGCAAGCACCTGAAAAAAAATTTATTTAATCTGTTAACCAGTGTCTGATCAAATTCACTGTGCACATGGAGCAATGTGCCAGCGTTATAAAAAAGTCATGACATTTTTAATTTATACTTTTAGATGTTTATTCCCTCTCTGAAAGATTCTTCATTGATGCTACCATTAAACAAATGCAACTAAAGCTTGGAAGTACTTCTGGTTTTATGTAGGTCAAACTCCAGATCTTTCACACAAATGGAGTTACTCTTCTCAACACAAGTGTCTGATCATTATTTATGCGTACATATAGAGCATGCTGTGATCCCATCAGGTCTACAAGCAGGTCCACAAGACCAGAAGAGGAGCATGTAGTAGAACTGTCTCCCACGCACAGTGCATGACACCAGCCTCATGTCCTTGAAGAAGGATTCACAAGTGTTACTCCTTTTCTGTTCTTCAGCCTTAAATGTGGTGAATAAGGAAATGAAGTCTAAACTTTCAACAAGGCAACCAACTGTATCAACTGTTTAACCCTCTTTGTACCAAAGCTAAGCAACAGAACACCACATGACTATAAGGGAAGTAGAAAGTTACAGGACAGAAAACAATTTGACTTGGAGCAAGTAATGCTTAGATTGCACCTCTTGCTGCAGCAGTCCAGTCACCTCTCAAGTACAAGATTATATCCCAGACATTTATAGCTCTGGAAGAGCCTCCTGTGCATCTTAAATATAGTAGCATTCATCCTAGGACGCAGGCCAGATTTTACTCATGTAATTATCTGTACAATTCCTTACAGAGATTTTAATTGGAAAGGGTAGGTTTTGCTTCTCATCCTGAACTATGTCATGATGTTAAACAGCTGCTGCCTTTCATCTCGGAAATTGCCCTATGGACCTCAGTTTAAGTGCAATAAAGCATTTTGAGATCTCTGGGGAGAGATAAATGATTTTTAGGTCATTTTAATGCCTGAACCATAAACTGAAAAAGGCCAATCCCCAACACATATGTACTGACAAAAAAAATTGAACTCCATAAAAGACCACCTTTAATAAAGAGCTTTCAGAGCAGTACCAAGAGGGGAAAGAGTATATGACTACCGATCTCCTAAATACCTTAGAAAAAACAGTTATACAACTCAGCTGTTCAGCTGCTACAGGCTTACACATCACATACAGGGTTGTGGGTTTTTTTGCAAAACACCTGTTTATTCTGATTCTTATTTTCTGTTGTAAAATCCTCCAATTTCATCAGTTTCCCTTCTCAAGTTTTACCTCAACAAGGTTATAGACTTAGCACATGGACCACATCAAAACTTATGGAACATATCTTGACAAAATCTGTCAGAGAAGCGGAAAAGCATTTTTGGTTATAGGCTTGACAAGCTGGTGAAGAGGGTTTTAAACAAAAGTTGCCCACAGAGGGGAACCTCAATCCATCCCACTCCTGCCAGCTTGATGACAGTACCAGCAATAGATGCCCAGAGCCTGGAGAGGGGTCACAGGTCAGCAGGAGAGCACTCAAAGAGCAGCACAAAGAAATTCCAGCCAGTAAGTCAGCTTCATAGGGGGCACAACTTAAATGCTTCTATGCAAATGCCCATTGCATGAGGAATAAACAAGAGGAGCTAGAGACATACGCATGCCTGCAGGGCTATGATTTTATTGGTATCACGGAGACATGGTGGGATGGCTCCTATGACTGGAGTGTTGGCATGGAAGGATACAGGCTTTTTAGGAAGGACAGACAGAAGAGATGAGAAGGGGGTGTCATCTTCTATGTCAGTGACCAGCTGGAGTGCAGGGAGTTCTGCCTAGGGATAGATGAGGAGCTGACCAAGAGCTTGTGGGTAAGGATTAAAGAGAGGGCAGTAAGAGGAGATGGTATAGTGGGGGTCTGCTACAGGCCACCCAACCAGGAAGACTGAGCGGACGAGGCCCTCTGTAAACAGCTAGGAGCAGCCACACATTCACAAGCCCTGGTCCTCATGCAGGACTTCAACCACCCCAGTATCTGTTGGAGGGACAACACAGCAGGGCATAAGCAACCCAGGAAGTTCCTGGAATGTGTTGATAACTTCCTTCTCCAGGTGATAGAGGAGCCAATGAGGAGAGGTGCTATGCTGGATCTTCTTGTTGCCAACAAGGAGAGTCTAGTGGATATTGAAGTTCAAGCGCAGTCTTGTCTGCAGGGGCCATGAAATGGTGGAGTTCAAGACCCTTAGGTGCAAGGAGGCACGCGCACAGGAGGCTTGCTACCCTGGACTTCCGAAGAAGGGGTCTGCTTGGCAGAGTAGCATGGGATAAAGCCCTGGAGGAAAGACGGGCTCAAGAAAGCTGGTTAATATTCAATGATCACCTTCTCCAAGCTCAGGAATGAAGCATCCCAAAAAAGACAGTCACATAAAAATGCAGAGAGGCCTGCACAGATGAACAAGGAGCTCCTGGACAAGCTCTAACACAAAAAGGAAGCCTCCATAAGGTGGAAGCAAGGACAGGTAGCCTGGGAGGGATACAGAGAAACTGTCTGAGCAGCCAACGATCAGGTTAGGAAGGCCAAAGCCCTGCTAGAATTAAATCTGATCAGGGACATCAAGGGTAACAAGAAAAGGTTCTGTAGGTACATTGGTGATAAGAGGAAGACTAGAGGAAAAGTGAGCCACATCCAGAAGGAAACAGGAGACCTGGTTACCTGGGATGTGGAGAAGGCTGAGGTACCCAATGATATTTTTGCCTCAGTCTTCACCAGCAAGTGCTCCAGCCACAGGGCCCAAGATGCAGAAGGCAAAAGTGGGGACTGGGACAATGAAGAACAGCTCACATGAGAACGGCTCAGGTTCAAGACCATCTAATGAACCTGAAGGTGCACAGGTCCATGGGACCTAATGAAATACATTTGTGGGTCCTGAGGAAGCTGGTGGATAAAGTGGCTAAGCTGCTATGCATCATACTTGAGAAGTTGTGACAATCCAGTGAAGTTCCTGCTTACTGGAAAAGGGGAAACATAACCCCCATTTTTAAAAATAGGAAAAAAAGACCTGGGGAACTACAGGCCAGCCAGTCTCACCTCTGTTCCTGGCAAGACCATGGAGCGAATCCTCCAAGAAACTATGCTAGGCTACATGAAAAATAAGGAAGTGACTGGTGACAGCCAACATGTCTTCACTAAGGGAAAATTGTGCCTGACAGTTTTAGTGGCCTTCAACAACAGGTTTACAGTACTGGTGAATAAGGGAAGAGCAACTGACATCATCTACCTAGACTTATACAAGTATTTGACAGTCCTGCACAACATCCTTGTCTCTAAATTGGAGAGACATGGATTTGACAGATGGACCACTTGGAGGATAAGGAACTGTCTGGATGGTTGCACTCAAAGAGCTGCTGTCAACAGCTCGATGTCCAAGTGGAGAGCAGTGATGAGTGGCATTTCTAAGGGGTCTGTACTGGGAACAGTGCTGTTTAACAACTTTGTTGGCAACATGAACAGTGGGATTGAGTGCACCCTCAGCAAGTTTGCCAACGACACCAAGCTGTGTGGTGTGGTCGACATGCTGCAGGGAAGGGTTGCCATCTGGAGGGATTTTAGCAGGCTTGAGAGGTGGGCCCATGCAAACCCCATGTAGTTCAACAAGGGCACATGGGCTGGGGAAATCCCAAGCACAAATACAGGCTGGCTGATGAGTAGATCAAGAGCAGCCCTGTGGAGAAGGACTTGGGGGTAGCAGTGGGTGGAAAAGTGACTATAAGCCAGCAATGTGTGCTTGCAGCCCAGAAAGCCAACCACATCCTGGGCTGCATCAAGAGAAATGTGGCCAGCAGGTTGAGGGAGGTGATTCTCCCCCTCTACTCCACTCTGATGAGACCCCACCTGGAGTGCTGTGTCCAGCTCTGTGACCGCCAATGTTAGAAGGACATAGACTTGCTCAAGAAGGTCCAGAGAAGGACCACAAAGACAATCAGGGAGCTGGAGCATCCCCCTTATGAGGACAGGCAGAGAGAGTTGGGGTTGTTTAGCCTAGAGAAGTGAAGGCTCCAGGGAGACCTTATAGCGGCCTTCTGGGACTTAAACGGCGCCTCCAGGAAAGATGGTGAGAGACTGTTTATCAGGGGGTTGCAGTGATAGGACAAAGTGTAGTGGTTTTAAAGTGAAAGAGGGTACATTCAGATTAGATATACGGAAGAAATTCTTTCCTCTGAGGGTGGTGGGACACTGGAACAGGTTGCCCAGAGAAGTTGTGGATGTGCCCGCCCTGGAAGTGTTCAAGGCCAGGTTGGACAGGTCTAAGCAATGCGATCTAATTGAAGATGTCCCTGGCCACTGCAGGGGGTTTGGACTCGATGACCTTTAAAGGTCCTTTCTAACCCAAATCATTCTATGATTCTAAGAAAATAAATTGAAATGCATGCTCAAACTTAGCAGACTTAGCAGTCTTCAAAACACAGAACAGCAAATGGGGCCACAGCAGCATTCAGAAGTGCAAGATTCACATTAGTAGTGACCGCAGCTTTCAAAGAAGGAAAAAGAAGGCATATTGAAGGAGCAAGCATCAGCATTAAGGTTCTCTTTGAGAATAACTTGCTGTCTGCTTTCTAGTAGATCAGATGAACAGTGAACAAATACATATGAAGAGACCTGTATCCCACAGATAATCAAGACCCTGAGTAACTTTCAATAATTTAATTTGAGGTTAAGGATTTAAAGAAGCACTTCAAAGAATGATGTCTGTTCTTTTCAGGCAGTTTTGTAATGTCTGAGCCTCATTACAAGTTATTCTATTCTTATTGTTTTCTTCAGCAGATATAAAACCATATAATGTGAAACAAATAACAGAAACCAAGCATTCCAGTACCACAGATACAAAACTTTAGTAAAAAGTCTATAGTTATTAAAGGGAGGCAACAAAGTAAAAGCAAGTTTTAAAATTTGTGATAAAATAGGTCATACCTCCTGGACTGATCTGCTTTGGTCCTCACTGCTGTCGAGGTATTTGCAGAGTTTTCGCAGTGAAGCAGAAACATGCATTCGCAATTCTGTTTGGCTGCTGTGACTCATAAGTGAAAGAACAAGTCCTACTCCCAAAATACATCCAGGGCTTAAAGAGAAGACAAAAGACAAAGGATTAAGCGTGTTTTGGCTGCTCTGAACAATCTTTTCACTCCAGTGTGGGTTGATGAGCAAAAAGACCTCTTGGCCTTGACTAATAACTAGCCCTGTGGATATTTACTTACCACAGTAAATTTTAGGAATTATTTTTATTTCCCACATGGGTGGTGCTTTTCAGAAGACACGGGATGAAAGAAGAGCGCAAGAAGAAAATGTGCATTCAAAATAATAAATCCTATTCATACAGCCTCATTATTCCTTCTGCCCCTGAAGAACCAATAGCCCCATCACCAAGCACATCAACTAGTATGAAGGAAGTATGAATCCAAAATCCTATTTTTGGTTTAAACTGATATTTCAAACTCTGATATGCCAGTTAAGCATACTAATTGCAAGTCCACTGCCTGTATTAAGGTCTGTTGCTCTCAGACTCCTGCAAGAGGTGTTCCAGTTTGCAAAAATAATTAAATTAGTGATTAAGTCAGAGAGTGGCTAAAATGGCTGTACAGATTAAGATATTCATCTGCATTTCAGAACATGAGTGTCAGGTATACATTCTAAAACATGTGTACTAAAATACACATATACAACAGTGGACCAGCTTCAACAGGGCAAACATATACAGCACAACTAACAGTTTGATGCTGAGAATATTTAAAATTGCAACCAGAGGAATACAGCTTCAAAGTACACAATTTAATAGGGCAGCTGGCACGAAAAGCTTCGTGGCCTTTGCCACTTTTTCAGATTTGACCAGAAATCCCATTCTGGACCAGAGAATTCTTAATAAATTTAGCAGATGTGCTCCTACAACAAGTTTCACTTTCCATAGGTCATCAGTCATAATACTGAGAAGTTTCATCTGAAAATTCCCAAACAGTTCCGGCTGCCATCATGCAACATTAAACGCATAGCAGATACTCAATGGTCTGAAGGTCATCTCTCACTGGCACACATACGCAACAACTTAAAGCAGGTCTTATCTGAAGATGAGTATTTTTAACCTTTGTGCATATCCCTGAGCATGCCGATGACAGACACTTCGTGTAACAAGCAGTCAGGTGAACGTGGTTACTACCTTAGCCATTCTTCTAAGCTTCTGCTATCCAACTTCAAAATGGGAAGAGTTACTGCTTTCACTCATCTACGTAACAAAGAAACTTCAGACAATAACTTCAGTCATATTTATTAGCTAGTGGTTTTCAGCAACTGGGGATGAAGATGATGAACATGGCTAGAAGACTTAGAATGGTGTCTCAGCAGTGGTGTCTTCTTTTTCCAGCAAAGATGATGAAGCAAATCTTTGGAATCAACATTTTTAAGTAACTGGCATATCTGAATTCATGAGCAGCCAATGAAATAAGGATGTGGCTTAAATGCAAGAGTACTATACACAATTTTACACCATAGCTTGTTGATGAGAATACACAGAAAGAAAACAAAGTTCCTAATGAAAGCTAATTTTTCATGTTGTTGACTCTCAGCAAAAAAAAACAAAACAGAAGCAGGGACTGAAGCAGGAGTAAAATTTCACCCACTCTCTCCTTTTTGTAACTAGCAATTGTTTTCGCTTAGCAACCTTGTTTGTGATCTACATAAAATTAATACTTAAGTGCATGTCACCTACATGGTATCTCAGATTTCCCAGCATGTTTTAAGTGTTTTACTGCCAGTGCATCAGACTTATTGTACTACTGTCATGACTCATCTTTGAATCTATTGTCATTTACCTCAGTAATGTAACCTGGAAGTGTACAAGGCAGTACAGTCCAACACATCACAGAATGAAGGACTTCATGAACAAATCATGAAATTAAATAAAAGGTTTGTATTTCAGGATAAAGGAAAACTGACATTTTCCTGATAATCCTAAGATCAGTGGAGTTTGACAGTTTCTGTAGTAACAATATAAAAGTTGGTGACAGTTTTGACTGAAAATGCTTTAAAGTCAAATCAAACAGCTACTGACCTTGCAAAAAAATCCATAAGAAGCAAGTCAGTTTAATGCTACACATAGCAATTTAAAGGAAAGCTACTGTGTTTTTCAAGTTTCATAACAATTTGCTCTTTACCACATCTTTACTCAACATGTATCAGCATTTATCATTTGCTTGGTATTTCTCTAATATTTATTCTTACAGATTCAAGCTAGTTGTGCCATACAATAACTTTATACAAAAAGCCATATTTGCAAAGGTCTTGTAGAACTCATGCTCAGTATGGGAAATGTAACAAGACAAGTTAGAAAACTCGACTGCCCCTTGGAATTCTCAAAAACTCTTCCCATGCAAACCTTTCAAAAGGTGAGAGTTAACCCAATCTTCAACATGTTTTCCTTTGTTTGCAAGAAGGCAGGGAAACAAAACCTTCCTATACAAGGTCTATATGTACTGATACATTTGTTACCCTTATGCTGTACTGTTACAACTGGAACCCTACCTTTGATTTTTTTTTTTATTATTATTTATTTATATTTTTTTCCAAGTACACTGAGGTCAATATAACAAAAATCTATTTACTATAATCTACATGAATAACTGGAAAAGTTAGCAGCCATGAATGTACATGCTTGCTGAACCTATGCTCTATGTAAGTTAGGCCTGGGAGAAAAAATGAGCCATGATATAGCTTCTGTAATCAATAAGTCTGCCAAAACCAGGTAGCATAAAAAGGTGTCTAAATCACCTGTTATGCACCTTTTCCATACATGTGTATACTAAAAAGTGCTGCATCAGTATATTTAAAAAATATACTTATTTCAGTTTCTGTCTAACATATAGGCAAACTTAAGGTCCGCTCAAAGATCTCTTGGTAGCATCTGGGTGCATTCCATTTAAAATCAGGAGTAACTGCAAAGCTCCTAAGGCTCTGCAATCTCTGAAACTGTTTCAGTTGAAAACTGCAGAAGCATTATATTAACATCCTTAATGACCTGAAATGGTTTCCCTCCTTTAAAAGATTGTGATTTTAACTTTTTTTTTTTTTTCCCTGTGTGGTTACAACAGATAAGAGTACCGATTTATGAGCATTATTCTCACAGTGACCCGTTCTGAGAGGAAACTTTAAGTTTAGAGTATCTTATGCAACTTACACAGACACAGTGATTCTTACAGAATGTGAGTGGACTCTCACCAAGCTAAAGCACTGGCTCAGGGACCCCTAAGATTGTTACTGCTTACTGAAAACACCTGAATTTTCTTCATTCCTCTTAGCAATTTCCCCATTCCACACCCCAGGCCCCCCCTTTTTAGAAAGAGAATTCTCCTAATTAAACGACAAAAATTATATGTAATAACATTCCTATCAAGGCTGACATGGTCAGTGAAGAGTGGCTGTGTGAGCTCCAGTTTGCATAGCACACCCATTGATAAACCACTTCGTTATCTAGACACTTGTGATAGAAGAACTAAACAAAACAAAAATTAATCAAAAACCTCTTTCTCAATACCATCCTTCAGTGTGTGAGATGTCTCACTTAACACTCTACAGAAGTGCATTACAGAGCAGATGCACATTATCTAAAACAATCAGGAGGCATGCCACATCGCACAAGTACAGTCCGGCAGCACAGCACGCGGTGCAGCATGAACCCCCATGGCGGTGGTCCGCAGAGCTCCCTGCATCCCACAGGGCAGCAGGCTGGTACCAGAAGCCCTTCCAGCCATACGTAACCTCAGAGCAGCCACCAGAGAGGGTGCAATTACTGATGACACTCAGAAAAAAGGGAATTCCGTCCTCCCATGTCTGTACCACATAATATACCAACACTCAGAAAGCTTGCAACCTATTTTAACAGGAGAGAATTGCCAGTTTATCATGGCTGAAACACTGATGAAAATGACCATGCACTCATTGATAACGTCCCACAGTTGGTTGTGCCTATCATATTGCATGAAAAAGCTGGGAAGGACCTTGCTTTGGAATATCAGTTTAAAAGTAGACAAATGCCAAAATTGGACCATTCTGCAACATGTACAGTGTTACATTACTTCCCTGATCATAAAGAGTGCTCACACTAGACACCAACTTATCATTAACCTTTAAATATGTAGACATTATGCCCAGCATAAAAAACTACACACTCTTCAATCTTCCCTCTTTTGTTTGCCATTGATCCACGTTATTCTGGCAACCTCTTGCTGCCAGAGAAGTTTAGTTTAGCTTTTCTGTGAGGCACTTATCTCCAGCTAACAGGTTGCACAAACAAGCAACAACAGGCATAACAACATGCTGCAGCTGATATGTCCCCCTGTGCACCATGAGTCTCACCCTGCACCACTCAAGAGGCAACCCAAATCCTGATTAAGCTATGCAGGTTCACAGCTCAGTGATGTGTAACTGGGACCCCTCACAACTTTTCAGAAAGTCCACTGGAGAAGGGGAGGGCAAAGGCAAACAGGAATTATTTCTCTGTTTCCTTTGAATGAGAAGAGCTGGGCAGAATAATGTTCAAAATCAAATAAAACCCTATGAACCCACATTGAAGCACCCAAGACAGTGCATTTTATTCCCTGATTTAAAAAGGGAAATGACTACTGTGGAAGGCACTTATTACTATTTTGTGTTAGTTGTTTAACAGCAACCAACACATGCTTTATTGTTCAATTATTCAAGGCTTGCCAATGCTAGTAATTGTGCAACACTTTTCAGTAATTTCTTGCCCTGCTGGTGGGCTGTTCCTCTCTCTGGGACACCTGAACCATAACCTCAGTTGCTTAAATGAAATATATTTACTTTACTCAGTATTCAGCATGACATCCACAGCTGTTAAATTAATGGCCTGGCTCTCCCAGATAATGGCAGCTGCTCCCAGAGCTCACACTGTATTGGACACACATGCACATTCCAGTAACAGGCTTCAACCCAGAAGCAGCTAACATTGAACACCTTGGCAAAGACCCAAGAGCATCAAAGACAGACCTTCAAAAACATCTTTCATTAACCAACATGTGCAGGTAAGATAAGCCACCCTGCTCCTAGAATTGCTGGTATCTTCCCACTACCTGTCAGCAAGACTGTGGGGTTCTCTATACATTCCCAAGGTTTTTACTTGTGGGTTGTCATGGATTAGCAGTGGTGGTCATTGCTTCTTTTCACCTCACTCTAGGCACTGTATGGAAAAAACTGTGTGTGTGTTAGATATATGCACATATGCATACACTTATATACAGTCATATATAAAGTATTATATATATATTTATTTACTTAAGAACACACTCATTTAGAAGAGATGGTACACAGACACTCCAGCAGGAGTATCCTGAAATTCATCAAGCACCAATTCACAGTCCTGCACCTGGCAACACACAGGCTGGGACCGGAGGGACTGGGCATCAGCTCTGGGGTCAGCGTTGGGCACTGGTGGGCAGCAAGCTGAGCTGGGGCCAGACATGCACTCAGGCAGTGATGAGGGCCAGCAGTATGCAAGCAGCATGAGCAGGACACTGCCATGACAGCCAAGAGAAGGATTATCCCTCTGCTCTGTGCTCGCCAATGCACCTGGCATGATGCTCTGAGTGCAGGAAAGACACCAACAAAACTGGAACAAGTTCATGGGAGTCTACCGAGGAAGAGAGGTTAGAACCTCTGCCCTAAAAGCAGAGGCTGTGGGACCATAGCTATTTCATCTGTGAGAAGGGATGGCTTTGGGGGGCACCCAACAGCCTCTCCGACACTGACAGGAAAGGGTTGAGATGTAGCTGGGCTCTTGCATGGTGGGACACTGAGAGGCAGGGGGCACAAGCTGAAACATCAGACATTCACATGGAGATAAGGACAGCACACATGTGGAGCTAGGGCCCAGAGACCTTGTGCTGTCTCCAGTCTTGGCAGCTTCAAACCCTGACTGTTAAAGCCTTGGGCAATGTAGTCCAAGTCTATGGCTGAGTCTGTTTTGGGGAGGTATGTGGACCTCCAAAGGTCCTCGACAGCCTGCACTAGTTGCTGATACTATGGAAGTACTCAGAACAGGCTGTCTCTTTACCCTATCCTTATACTCTTCTGTGTAGAATTAAGAAATAAAAGCATGCACGGAAAAGGTGGAGCTCAAATTAAAACAAAATATCATCAGTAAGGAAGGAAACTCACTTGTACTCCAGACTGGTGTCAAAGCAGCAGTCTTCCAGCACATCCAGGAACTTCATTAGAACTAAGCTCATCTGTTGACAGTGTACATCACTACAAAATCAAACAAACAGAAACAAAAAAAAAAGTCGAAAACACAGCTCTGCTCTTTAAATAATATAGGATATTAAACCTCCTGCTAAGACTGAATGTGCCTGTAACTAGAGTTCTTTTATTGCTGTAACTGGTTATCATACTAGTCTGTAAGCAATAACTATATGACTGGTCATTTTTATCACATTCATATAATTATACTCATATACAAATAATAAAAGCATATTCAGACCTTAACTGGCAACCATTATTGCTACAACACCCAGAAAGAAATCTAGCTCCCAGGATTTGTAAAACATGCCTGACAGTAGGAGGATACTGATAGAACATAGTCTCAGATAGACCTGTAACTATTTCTAAGATGAAAATTCATGACATTTTAAGATACTAGATCTGTAAATCAATCTCTCCATCTCTTTGCCTAACTTACTGATAAAAAAAGGAAGCATTTATATCACACTCCAAAGATGTCATAGGTGCTCTGCTCTTACAAAACAGGTACACAGTCTTCTTGATGAACAGGACATCTTTAATGCAAACTCAATGATTTGATATTAGCTATAGCTACATCTCTACAAGTTCTCCTGTTGGTTCAAGTCAATACTTGGAAGAATGTGTGAGATTAATTTTAGAAATTATGCAAGGCAGTGGAAGAGTAGAAACTGATACAGTCCATAAGAAATTTTCAGATAAATTTATCAATTTCAACACCCCTCACCATACAAACAAAGAAAACCCCAAAACCCAAAATAAAGATTCACATACTCCAAAATACCAAGCTGATCTAATGTCATTCTCTTTAAAAGCTTTTTAATGCTGGTATGTATCTCAGTTGTCATCACTGACTAATCAACCAGAGATAGTCCATCCCCAAATGATGCGGCTGAGTCTGGGGCAGCAAGGCATCCAGACACCAAAGCACGGAGATTAGAACAGAGTAATGCCACACAGTGTTTTAACAAAGGCAGGCACGTTGGAAACATTAGCTCCACTGAGTAAATTAAAAACTGACAGCCAAATCTGTTTGATACCTGTACTTGTGCACCAATTAAACTTTTACTATGTGTATATAGGCAGACAGAATCCCTTGTAGTTAAGAAGCTGGAGGAGTATGAAGCCAAACCTACTTATTAATTTTTCTGTAATCATTGGAAATTTGCAGCTGAGGACAACCCTTCTGTAAAGGAGGTGTTTTCTACCAACTTCAGAACACCTCTTTGCTGCCAACATAGCTGTAACAGCACACCTTAAAGACAGCCCATTACAATGCCTCTGCTGTAGCTCTATCCCCATATGCTTATCACACATGATGGGACACTATCCAGTGTCCAGAGCACCACTTAGAAAGGAACTGATGAGAACTGTGAATTATTTTACAATTAAGTCTCCCAGGGCAGCTAGTCACCTTTAAAAGCATATGTGTGGCAGTTCTAGCTGACTGCTTTGCACATGAAAATTAATCATTCATACTGCAAGTATGGCAAAATACCCAGGATAGCACTGGAGGGTATAGGTGGGGTGGGAGGGTGCAGACTGATAATAAAAAACACCTTTTAAGAAACATTGCAAAGTCCCTCCAGAATCATTTGCCTATGACTTGTAACTAAATTCCTCAGACCTAAAGGCCACACGCAGGAAAAAGGTTATTTGCACATCTACACTACATATGGTCATCCTTACCTGACTTTTTCTTCATACAAACGTGAGATAAACATCCCCAAACCAAGGCCCATGTGTATCTGAACAGCTTGAGACTCATCAGCATTTGGTTTCCCAGGTAACCTGTCAGTCAGCATATTCAGGACCTCCTCAACCTTCTCCTTGCATGATACAATGAAAACTGGCACCAGGAGAGACAAAGCTGTGGCCGCACAGGAACGAGCTATAATACTAGCAGTATTTTCACCCAAATAGGATTTCTAGAAAAACATAAAGAATATTTTTTTTTTCCTTTTCCTCTCGGGGGACAGAAAGAAAAATCCTTTCCAGGTAGTAACACTCAGCACTTTAGGAATTTACAGTAAATACCTATACAGCAAACAGCAGCACAGATGCACTGTAGTCTGGCAATAAATAGTATTTAATGGAATTGCCTATGGTAACTTTTCCATTTGCCTTACCTTGTAAGCATTGCAAAACTAGAGTAATTCAGAATATAATTTCTAAGTGTAATAAGATTGTTAAGTATGAAACTGTAAACAAAGGATAAGACAGGATGCAACTAGAATTTAACAGCTAGTCTGCACATAAATACATTGGTCTATTTTAGTTTTCACCTTCCTTGTTAAAATATCCAGCAGTGTGATCTGAAGGGCAAAGAGAAATCAGCACGATGTTAATGTACTTTTATAATTAAAACAGATCAAGAATTTAGCAAATTGGAAGAAGCATAACACCTAGGATGACAAAATATCATGAGATCTTGCAAGTTAACCAGTTGAGATGCCTTCTAGAAGAAAGATCCCTTGCAAATGTTTTTAATTCTTTTCTATTTTGAAAGGTAAAATCCATACAGCTACCTCTACTGATAAAGCAATGGACTGATTGTAAGTAATAGCCTAAGGTATATTTATCAACTTCCACGTGCAACTCTGAAAAGCAAAAGAAAAAAATCCCATCAGGATAGAAGGCACTCTATGAGACAGTGATTTTTTCTATTGTGTTCCTTAGAATTTTACAGGCATAAGACTTTTTAATTTTTTTTTTTAAGTGGATTTTAGAAATTAAACACTGTCACATTGTTTCATCTCAAAGCCACCTTTTTAAAACAGCATTATTTTCAAAGGCAGGACTCACAGAACAATTTGGCAAGAATTGCTAGTGTCAACCAAGTAGCTGAACCTCCTTACATCCAACCAGTCTAGAATTTATTTAACACAATGTTTGGTTTGATCATCTATGTCCTCTATCAGTGATGACAGGGGTCTCATGACAGAGCTGAATCAGTAATTTTCAGCTTTTTGACACTAACATCTCACTACTGGACTAAACACAGTTAATGAAGTTCTGGTTAGAAAATATTACCATATATGAGGAGGCTGGTATTTCGCTTTCTAGGACCCAAGTTCCCTCCTTCAACCATGACACAAAGAATCTGCAACCTGGTTGCTTTGACCACAGATAATCAAGAGTTAACAATACCTAAGGAATATACTGAGCTTTCATTTGGTCTACAGGTTCTACTTAAGAACTGCCTGATACTTGAGAATTTCAGGTGGTTATGACACTGCAAGCACATATGATACAACTTCTACTGGTCCTCAGGGGTTCAAGAGGTACTGTAAAATAAGAATCACTGGCTCCATAACTATTAGATTTTGAGAAAGTGTGCATTTCAGAGCCTTGAAGAATGTTGTCAGAATCACTCAACAGATTGATAGTGTGGTCTGAGGAGAGTCTGTTCATATTAGAAGGTTTTGTTTTGTACATACATGCCTAACATTATATATTTTGAAGGGTTTTTTTGTTTTTAAAATTCCTTCTCTCATGTATACTCACGTGGTTTTTACTATTTTGGTAATAGACAAAAACTCAAGGCAAACACAGATATAAGCAGAAAATACAATGAAAGAACAAAAGCAAGAGAAGCTCTGACTCTTCTGTAGTACAACTACCACAGGGCAACAGAACCAGGAAACTCCACACTAAGAACTCCAGGTATGAAATACAGATAAGTTCTCTTGCCTTTAACACCACAACACATACCTGGTAGAACCAAGGGAAGATTTCACCTTTAGGGTGATAGCGGCTATTCACAATACTAAAGAGAGTCTCTGTGACCATAGAAATCCAGTGTTTTGTCGGAAGAAAATCAGGTTCAGTCTGCAAAAATCAAATCCAAATATTCATAGTTATTTTTTCTTAAATCATGTCCTACCTGAACAGAAGCTCAGCAGCTGATGTTCCAGCTATGATCCATCAGGAATTAGATTATTTTGTCATTCTTATGTACAGTAAGCAGAATGATTTACTTGCCAGTGCTGACCTTCCAGACACTACTTTTGATTATGCACTATTCAGTGAAAGAAAAAATTATGAGAAAAGAGGCTGGCTGGGTTTCAGTGTCCACTAGACCTCTATCTCATCTGTCAAAACCAAAAAATGTGTTAGTCATTATGTTTCTTGCGAGAAGGCACCTACACACTCTAACTGCTTTTGAATAGATCACACAGCAGCTACCATACAGCATTCAGTGAGCAGGGTGAAATTTTAACTTCAAAATATCAAGTACTTCACATACACTTATCAACCCCCTGAACACCTGGTCATATTGCTTCATTATACTCCATATTAAGAATAAAGACTCTTTCCCAGACTGACTCACCTCAGGCATCCATTCAGTGTCTGAGGAAAGGCTGCTTTCATGTTTGGCTACAGCAACTGCAAGACCAGTTAAGGCAAAAATAGAGTTTCCTTTCACCACTGGGCTGTCTCTGGACAGAAAAACGTGAACAGTTAAGAAGTGTAATAGAGATGTAAGCAACAAAATATGTATCTCAATACAGGTAGATTATGCTACATGTGGTCCAGGAGGAAAGGCCTTTGGACCTAGCAGCTTTATTGGGCTGTCTTCTAGCTCAGCAAGAGTCTATTGCATTTCAGCTTCAAGAATTAGAGAAAGAATGGGAGAGAAAAGCATTTCAGTCTTTTTTCTTGTTTGTCTTTTATATAAAGCCTAGAACAGAAAGTTGAATAAAAAAAGTTTTGAACTACTCCTCTACGCTATGCAAACATTAACATCATGGAAAATGACAGGTTTCAAAGAGTACTAACTTCTAGCACAATGCAAACCTTTACTTTTAAGGAGCTCAAGAAAAAATATCTGCCACCTACAAATTTTGAAAGAGAATATAACTATGTTCAATTTCATGAAAAGATAGATGTCAATATCCCAGTCATTTCCAGAAAAACATATTGCAGTATAATCCTGCTGGAACTCATTTTACAGTAGCAGCTGAACAATACGAGTGTGTTAGATAATTTACAGTCTTAAGCTAGACCAGTACAGTACTACCCTATTTGCATCAGTCTTACATTTCTAAAAACTTCCTCAACTGTTGCTGTAAAAATACACCTACACTACAAATTTAGGCATTTGTTCCAGATGCAAAGATCTCATTTTCACAATAAAAATATTTTCTGGATTTCTGGTTTGCTTTTTAAAATAAGATACACAGGTCTTAGTGGAATGTCATTGACTTCTCTTGTTTGGAACACTAAAATTATTTCCTTTCAGATAAGAGATACCTACAAATAATTACAACTATGTGCTTAGTTAAGTTCTTTGAAATCTCGCTGTATCTCTTCCCTTAAATAATATCTTAATCTATGTATAGAACCCTTGTTGTTGTTAATCATCAATTTATAAAAGGATATATTTCATGACGTACCTCAGAGAAACTTCTAATTCTACACACTCATGAAAGCTGGATGCTTTAAATTTAATGAAGGTAAAAATCATCATCCTAATAAGTCCCAGGAGCAAAAAGAGCAGTGTCTTACTCTATTGAAAATATGGGGAAAAGACCCAGTATTTTCTTAAATGAAAGTCAGTAAACACAAGAAGTTCTAGAGAAGTGATCTATGCACAGGAAATAATTCTGCTGTTACCTAATGAAAATTCACTACTCCCTCCCAAACTAGGCAATGCTTCTACCTCAACTAGTTCTACTCAGGAAATTCTACAGGCAAAGTCATAACTTTAATTCTGAGACACAGAGTATGATATATTGTCCTGGGTTGAGTGAGTGGTGGAGTTTTTTGGTGGCAGGGGAGGGGGCTATCGGGGCGTCCCCCTGTGAGAAGCTTCTCGAAGCTCCCCCAGCTCCACGTCAGCTCCACTTCTGTTTGGGAAATTAAGCCAATCGGCTGTGCCTCTGCGATAACATATTTAAGAAGGGACATGGTGACGGGCAGTCAGACTTGTGAGGAGGAGTTGCTGCAGCTGTGTGAACACCAAGGTCAGTGGAGGAACGGAGGAAGAAAGGCGGGGGGAAGTGTGCCGGAGCAGAGACCCCCCTGTATCCTGTGGTGAGACGGCAGGGCGGCCCCCCCCTGCCACCCATGAAGATCTACGGTGGAGCAGACATTGATATGTGGCCTGTTGTTCCTGCTCAGCTGATCAAGGTTCTGTGCCCGAAGAAGGCCGGGGTCTCATGGGAAAAAGGTAGCCCCGCTGCTGTAATTCAGCGCTGGGAGGATTGCAGCACGCGGGGGAGTCCCATGCCGGAGCAGCTCGGGAAGGGTTGCAGCCGTGGGAGAGAATCCAATCGGAGGAAGTTAGTGACCCATGACAGAGCAGTGTGGGGAACGCTGCAGCCCTTGGGAGGAATTCAAGTCGGAGAAAGTTTGTGGAGGACTGTCTCCTGTGAGAGGGGGACCACGATGGAGCAGGGGGAACAAGTTTTGGACACTCCCCTCACCGAACATGAAGGAAGTGGCAGCACTGACTGCACCCCCCCATTCCCTGCCCCTGCGCCACTGGGGGAGGAGGTAGAGATATCGGGAGCAGAGCTGAGCCCGGGAAGAAGGGAGGGGTGGGGGGAAGGTGTTCTCAAGATGTGGCAATGCTTCTCACTGTCTTACTCTGTTATGTGTTGTTAGTGTCTGTAATAAATGTATGTTCTTTTTTTTCTTCCCCTAATGAGTCTGCCTTTTGCTCGTGATCATAAAAGGGGGATTTTCCCCCATCCCAGTCCTATCTTGAACCCCAAGCCTGGCTCTCTGTCCCTTCTCATTGCCGGAGGGGAAGGGACAGAGAGGTGCTGCATTGTGGTTGGCTGCCAATAAGGCCTAAACCACGACATATATTTAAAGTTTAATATGTTGTTCCTTCTTTATTTATCTCCTTCTACTACCTTACCTTAACACAGGTATTTATTGAGTAGCTAAAATATCAAACAGATTCTCCAATTTCATTCCTGTTTAACTGACTCCTTCAAGATGTACTGACTTAAAAGGAAATGGAACAGCTGGGAATATTTTAAATATCTGAACAATGGTAAGTTAAAAAAGGAAAAAGTTCAAACCTTTATGGAAAGTTTTCATTAAATCTCCAGTACTCTCGACTTGCAGAATTATTTCAAACTAGTCTTTCATACCTTTACAATAATACCAATGTTGAAACAGTCTGTGAGATTTCACTGTAATTCATTCACTGACAGAAAATCTCAAATCATAAAGATGTCAAGTATTTCTTATGAGGATTCACTATTTCTGATGCTTTTTCTTAACCTTGTGCAAGCAGCCAATTTCAGGTTAACCAAGCGCAAATCATGACAGGAAGCTAGCTGCCAGTGGAGAGTGAAAGGAAGAAGTCACACCACCTTGGTGGCCTATGAAGGAAGGTTAAGATATTGCTGCCTGAAAGCCATGTGCTAATTCTAATAGCAAATGAACACGCCTGTCACAATCTGAAAACATGTAATTTTGTGCCTTTGGGGGCATCTGGGTGCAAGAAAGGCACTTTAACAGAGAGTGGGACAGTTCTGACAGCCCATACTTCAATAAAGACCAGCCAGCTTCTAGATAAATGAAGCTACTTGAGGCAAACAGTCTGACAGTTAAAAAAAGTACATACTAAGAGTGCATCTAGCACTACTGAGGCTTTACTCAAAATATTAGACATCAGCCTTTCTAACAGTCAGTGGTAAAAGTCTCAAAGCACAAGGTGGGGCAGAGTTCTTTTCCTGAACAGCAGTCACATGAAATAATGAAATTGGCAGATAATCAATTGCAGAAAATATTATCTTACATCTTCTGCCACAAAAGAGAACTCATTCTCATCTGTAATAAATTAGCAGTTCTTACTTGGAAGCATGTTTGATGACATCAGTCAATGTATCTCTGACCCTGCAACAGGAACAGAAAGAATCTCCATCACATTCGTTATACTATAGCATGAACTTAACTGATTTCCTGTTATGCCTTACATGTGCCCATTCTAGGTTTACAGTTATCTCATCTAGCTATCAGAAGATCTAGTGCAAATTAATCACAAGCATTAAAAGTATAAAAGTGCTTATGTACCACCCAACATTTCTTTATGTTCATGTGCACTGCCAATGTTTTATAAAGGACTGTGGTTTTTTACTTCATTCCACCTTGCAGGTTCATGAAATAGCCATAAATCAGTTACTTGAACTGCTACATTTAAGTTTCCAGATCACTGTGCTATGTCTTAGAATGATAAAATGAGAATATTTTATAATGGACAACCACAACAATTTATCCAACACTTACTATACTTCTGGAAATCACTACGGGCTGTTACGCTTTTACGCAGTATCGTAACATGAATCCATTTAAATGAGAGCCATCAGAGTAGTTACAATTTCTTACACATTACTGTAGTTGATTTAAAATAGGCTACTTGTCTGCATTCATTTAGTTTTCCATTCATAACAAGACAGAAAGCAGAGATACATTGAATCTTCTATACTGACAAGTTTGGCTGACGAAAGAGATCCTCTATACTACAAACACCATCCTGGTCATGTCTGTCATCCTACATAAAAACATACACTCCAATCACAGTTCTACAACATGTGATTAGAAGACTAAAATGGCATGCTTTGTAAAATAGGGCCATAAGTTACAAGACTGAGTTATACTCAGGGTTTAAAAGAAACCTACTCAGGTCTTCCTTCATAACCACACTGGTTTAGCACACAGTTTCAAGCCCACCTACGCTATAAACGCTTACACTAACTTGGCAAATACCAATGCAAAATTGCACAGTACTTACACAATAAAGCATTAACACTAAAGTTGATATCAAGCTGTACACAATCAGGATAAATCCAGTGGGCAACACAAATGCTTAATGGGTACTGAAGTTGGAGCCCTGAAGCACCAAGAAATTAGGGGAGAACAGGAAGAGAGATCAAAGCTAGTATCGGTCTCCCAGTTCACTTACTGCTTTGACTTCTCTACTGTTAAAGAGAATTCTGTTCATTTTCATCATAGCTTCCATTAACACTATTTAGGAAATAGAGCAGAACGGCTCAGGAGAAATCTACAAAACCAGTATTGCTATAGGCATTCTTTTCACCTGGAAAATGTTTTCTTTTTATACCCCATTAAGAAAGAGATTGGGGAGATTAACAATGGAAAACTGTGCCACTCTTACATCTCTTCTACAATACCATATCATTCTGGATCTTACTATGAAACCCTTTAATCTAGACTTAGTTGGAATAAAAAAAAAGACAGGTATTTTGCATTTCTATTGCATGGGACTTACACCTTATTGACTGAAACAGGCAAAGTACATTGTGGTTTTGTTTGTACATACTTTGTTCCCAATGCATTTAAGAACAAGCACAGAAACAGATACTTGTACTGTCCATGGATATGTAGTTCTTTCTCCCCAAGAAGTGTCTCACTTCCCACCTTGTCCCTCTGGCTATGTACATACATGACTAAATCCTGACAGACTGAGACACACTCCTCAGCTGACTGAAACAGAAGTAGTTGAGCATATGTCTCAGGGTATGCATCACATATTTTAAAGAACATCCTCAGCCAAATACTGACAATTTACTTCAAGAACTGAGGTGTGTCTCAGTTCACTACAACATACATCATATCATTGCTTACAGTTCTTTTCTGAAGCCATTTTCAGTGAGACAACTCCCTTAGTTTATACAAGTAAGTTTTGCTCTTTGCATAATCCTGCTTTAACACAACATAAAACAAATACAGTTCTCCATTTTTCCAGGTGCTCACCCTACAAAGTATCAGACACTGTAGAGGGGAAGGTACCTGTGAACCCATGCAAATGGGAATCTTTACAGTTACCTTCCCGCTACCCCCCTCGGCCACTGTATGTGGTGGGTTGTGTTTTGGGTTTTTTTTTTCATTAGTGTTCATACAGTCTTTAAACTTGCAAAACTTAAGGCTCTGAAGTCTTGCCCTCCTCTGCCACCTCACTTGCCATTACAAGTGATCAAGAGCAGACAGAAAGTTCCTTACCAGAGCCAGGCTGTAAACTGTTTGTAATGCACCTCTTCAGGATCTTCTTTTCCATGTTTTAACTGCATCTCCAGCTCTGCCTGCCTCCCCTGCAGAATTACAGAGTAAGTCAGAAATGGATCTTACATGGCCAATCATCATAAGATTCTTCAGAGAACAATTATGTAAAGGATGTAGCCTTTCACTTGAAGGCTATTTCATATGTGAACTTGACTGCTTTTCATATGGAATCCCACTGTAATACACAGTATATTAAGTAAAAGAATTCATATTGTTTTATTCTGAGTGAGGAAAACAAGCTACAGATGACAAAAACAGCCCTGGATACTGAAACATCTCTCCTAGTCCACGCAAAGAGAGAAGTTCCCTTGGGAAGGGATAGAACAAGCAAGGAATGACATTTAGAAGCCTGCTAGCTAAAATGGATTCTAAAAGCAAAACATCACTTTCTTGATTCACTACTTAAAGCAGAATTCCTCATCCTTTCACTTTTGATGACTCCAACCTCCCTGAGACCTGCTAGAATAGTTCTTTCTGTACCTTAAAGGAGATGATATGGACTCAGGCCTCTAACAATTGTTATCTAAACATATTAAGCAGCTTTGCTTTAACGTTCAGTCTCCAAATTTGTGACTACATCTCAACTTGTTTATGTTGTCAGTTACTGCTCCTTAATAGGTTATTGAGCCTTAAGTGAAAAATATAGGCACATAAACTGTATTTTTCAGGTAACGAACACCTGAAGTTCGGGTGCGCATAAAAACCTTAGAATACAAGAGACTTAATCTTGCACATCCAAATGTCACTCAAAAGGTGACTCCACAGAGATTAAAGTACCATATACAGCACACTGACTAAAGAGAAGGCTGCATAAAAACCTATGCAAAAACCTATTGCAATTTCTCCAAACATGTAAATATTGATTTAAGTTATATACTAAGTCAAGACCTGTATGATCATCATGATGAGGTTGACTTCAGTCTCAAAAACATGATGAATGCACAAACTGGCAGAAATGCTTATGCGTGTGAGTAGACATAATTAAAAAAAAAGACGACTTTCAGGTATCCAAAATGAAAAAAATCCTCACACAAACACCAGTTTTGGTGAGCTGGACTCTACGAACATCTGCCTCCCAACTGTAGAAATGATTACTCTACTAGCTGTTCAGAAGTACTATCCAGACTACTCATCTTACACTGTATTCTCTTTTGGCCATCTTAGATGAACTGTACTATAGAAGTATAAGGAGTAAGTAAAGATACTAGGTCTCCAGTGAGGGACTTCAGAAGCAATAAAATAGGCTCTACTGCCCTGTAAAATAGCACAAAATCCTAGAGAGGCATTCAGAAACAAGTCTGGTGAAATCTTGACTCAGACAAGAAGCAAAATAGGAAAGTGATTAAATACAAGCAACAATGGCCCCCTCTGTAGCTACAACCTAAAACTACAATTTGAATAGCTGCTGCCTGCTTTGTAATGGGGCTGGATCTTAGAATGATATTTTACTGATGGCCAAGATAAAACTTGTTTTGAAAACGTTAGAAGCACATATGGTCTGCTACACAGCAAAACAAGGAAGAGTCAAAGCTTCTAGAATTAGCTCAGCAACCTGTGCTGCTCACACTGAAAACAGCTGATGTAGCCTGGAAATACTAACAAATAAGCCCTTCTAGTAGCAGAAAAAGAGCCTTCTAGAAGGCAGCTATTTGTTAAAAGTTTTTTAGATCATTTTCCTGCTGAAGAACCAAATGACACTACATTGCTCTAGGTATCAGGTCAGTTAACCTAATGAAAGAGGTTTTAAGACATTTCCTATTCATTAGATAGAGTGGAAAAATCAGAAGACCAGTTCCTCACAGTGTGACAGCATTACATGCTGGTTAAGATAAGTTCTATTTAATGAATCATTCCTTGATAGCTCCTGTCTCCTCTGTGATACTATTATTACAAAATTCCTATCCAAAATAATAGGTTAGAGCTCTAACTAAAATTTCACGTTCTAAAAATTCTAAGAATTGACACATTCTGCAACTTGATACAGGAAAAAGACTGCAAGAACCTGAACTGTAAGTGGAAGTTATACTCCTACAAAGTATCCCAGATTGTGCTTCCATTAACTGAAGACTCATTTTATTTTTATTTCGTTTCTGTAAATTTTAATACCCCAAGCCTTATTTTTAGATTACTGTAACTTGTATGGATGCTCTTGCTGGTAAAAATAAAATTCATACCACTTGGATAAGCACTAATGTGCACAATACCATGTACCACAAAATTACCTGCAGGACTGCACTATAGGTTCGACTCATAAATCCTAACCAGGACTGTGGCAGCAGTATGGAGCGGTGCCATTCAGAAGGCTGAATGTTAACCTGTGCAACACACCAGAAAGGGTAGAAATAATTACATTAAATCTTACATATACAGAATGTATGTTCTCAAACCTGTGATTTGCAGGCAATCATCTGCTCAGGCCCACAGGACAGTACACATGGCTGTAGGAAACTAAAATGATAATATACTTTGTTCTCCTTTCTGGCTTTACCCACACCAAGTTACTTTCAATTTTGTTACCCAAGTCAGACAAAATTGGTTGCTTCAGGTAGTTGGATAGACAACTGATCCCAGATAGTGCAGTGGAATTATACGTGGCAGTAAGCACAACACTTAGTAGCATTGGTAGACAAAAATACTTATGTAACAAAGATGTTAGTGCAGTTTATGTTTGTGACAGTTTTTGTAAATCTTGGGTGCTTCTAAAAGCTTTCAAAAGACACTTAAATACAAGCAGATCACGATCTAAATACAAGGGAGGTTATTCAAAAGGAGTTAGTATCCATGACTGGGGTGTATATATAACTACACTCAAGTACATACTTCAAACTTCCTTTAAGGAAAGGAATTGTCAAAAAGGGAATCACGAAATTTCTTTCTAGGAAGCACCAGTATAGAACTAACAGGAGGAAAACAACACCACATCAAAGACAGTTTAAAGAAATATGCAACAGCTCTCCCTGCCTGCCTCCAAATCCCACACTGTTATGACAGCCTCAACTTCACAACAAAAGAAAAACTCAGTCAACTAACCAATCTGATGTATGTGCACAGACTTTCCTCAGGAGCTCAAGGTTGTTCTCTTCAGTAAGCACCGCAGCAAACTGACTCAAAGACTTTTTCAGAACATGTTGAAAAATGAAAATGAAGTCAAGTGATCTCAGTAACAAGCCATTTTCTAGCCCCTGGTAGCTTAATGAAGTAATTACAGTGGTAAGTTAAACAGAATGGGTCACAAATTCAAGGCCATCAAGAAAGTTTTTCCAGACATCAGTGTCCTGCTTCATATATGTACCTCTCTCCTCACAATTTTCATGTTATGAAATTTATAAATCAAAACATATTAATTCACAAAAAATGTGTATAATAGCTAACTAGAAGAGTCTCTATTTCCCTCTCTCCACAACTGTCTTAATTGCAACAACATTTTATTAAAGTCAGATAGGAGTTCAGGTGTCCTCTCCTTTTAAACTACAGTTTTTTCAGACCCACAAAAAAACATAAGGTCCATAATTAAAATGATGGGTGTGCATTGTTATATCTCATCATATTCTATGGTGGGCATATCAAATTGATTTTTCTTGTTCCCATCCAATTATTTCTACTTTCCGCCTCTAATAAAAAGATGAAAAATGTCATTGCAGCCATTTGGACTCCGTTGGAAATAAATTATTTAATCTCAGCAGTTTCCAGAGCAATCAGTTCTTAACAAAGGAAAGGCAAACATGTCAGGTTGAGATGAGATGGGATATATCTCAGTATCTGCTGTTTAAGGTCTGCACTTTCTAAATTAAAACATGTGAGCTGTGATCAAAAATTGTGCAAGGCCCACCTCGAGTATCTAATCTTGGCCTTAATCCCAGAAGATTATTATTCTTCCTTTTTATTCCTCCTATTTTATTCTATTACACAGACTCATCACTGTTAACACATAAACCACTCTGTGCCTCAAGGTATGCAAAACCCTCCTTTCTTCATCACATGCTTCACTGGCCTCCTCTGGACAGAATGGTTAACCAAGATAAACAACTGAACTCCCCTTGTGTCATGGTTTGAGCCTGGTCAGCAGCCATACACCACACAGCCGCTTGTCTACCCTCCCCCCACCTGGGAATGGGGGAGGGAATTGGAGGGGCAAAGGTAGACTCGCAGGTTGAGATAGAAACAGTTTAATAATGGTATTAAAATAAAACGGTGATAATAATAGAAAGTATAAATGGGTAATGCACAATGCAATTGCTCACCACCCACTGACTGATATCCAGCTCGTTCCTGGCTAGCGATCCCAAAGTACCAAGACCTCGCAATCCAGGAAGCAAGAGAGCCCCTTCCCACCCACCCCTCCTCTATATAGTGAGCATGATGTTACATGATATGGAATATTTCATTGGCCAATTTGGGTCTGTGCTCCAGCTGTGTTCCCTCCATACTTCTTGTGTGCCTGCGCACAGGCAAGACATGGGGAGTTGGAGAGTCCTTGAAATCTCAGAGTGCTATCAGCATTCTTCTCATGCCAAACCCCATACCAAATCCAAAACACAGCATTATTCTAGCTACCAAAATGAAACATTAACTCTGTTCCAGGCAAAACCAGGATACCTTGCCTGTTGATTATCTTCCTAAATTTTCCTGCTTCATTTCCTCTGTTTTATGCTCCTCATGATCTACATAAAGCAGTCAATATTCTTTACATGGATTTTATACCAAAAAACAAAAGACAATGCTAAAACTTCATGCACACTGCCAGTAGTGAACTTAAAACAGTTTTGCCGAAGTACTAATACATCTATACAAATAAAGACAATCTAAATCAACCAATCAAAAGAGATTACCTATTCCACCCCACAGTCAATACAAATACACTTTGTAGAAAAAAAGTAAATTTCATCCTTAAATGACTCAGTAACACCAGCCCTTCCTTGTTAGCCAAAATTTTATTCACACACCACTCATCTCTGCACTTCAATTCTTGCAACAAGTTGATAAGCAGTCAAAGCTTCAGACAGAATTGTTTGCCCTAGGTTCCCGAGGTATACACAGCAATCCCAGCCAACTCCATTGCTTCTACTCTGAAATTATTTTAGACTCATGCATTTAGATTTGTCTGGTCTCATGGTGACCTATGAAATTCACCATGTAATCCACATTTGTGTAGCAGAGTAAAAGCAGGCCTTCAAAATATTTCAGGTGCTCATGCAGGAAACACAATGCTTTAGGTGTATTGTTGCATTTCAAACAACTAGACAACATGGCCTAATTAGGAATTTATTACTAACACCTTGCCCATCTTCTTTAAATATTTCCAGAAGTGCTTGATGATCAACAAAACTGTTGAGCAGCTTTTGATTAATTAACTTTCTTCATCACAGTAAACATTTTACAGATATGTGGAATGAGAGGAAGACTAGAGGTAACAGAACATCTTCACATAAGAAAGAACATTCAAATAAAATTAATCGATGCCTGAAAATGATTGGACATAGTGCTGAAGATTATCATATAAGCAGTGCTGACACTTGCTATTTCAGTACAGGAAACCAGCAGTCTTTACTTCTCCTTTATCACTGGACACACAGTGGTAAACTACGTTAAGCACCTGCTAACTAATACTAGCAAGCATACACAAAGCTGACAATAAGTGAAGTTCAGATTCTTTTGAGTGTGCAATTAATGTGTAAGAAGACATTGGGAAGGTAGGAGGCACAGGGAAGGAGACTCAAAGGACTTCTGAACCAATGACAAGTGGTTGTGAAACATTGCCACACTGGTCCTGGAATGTTCTTAGGAGACAGCATAGCCAGACCAGGCTGCCAAGTAGTTTTCAAGGAAAAGCTGCAGCCTGACATCTGAGGCAGTAAGAAACAGACTGAGGTAGGAGCAAGTAATTTGAGCCTGCTGATCAATGCTTAAGAAGGACATGTCTCCCTGAAAAGACACACAAGCATAGACTATGTTGGCCAAAATCCAACAGGGAATGCTGGCAAACCACAGGAGATACTACTCCCATACTTCAACACTTCTGAATACACATGGCACAAGTTTTGAATGCTTCTGCATGACTGGAAAGTAATTTCAAATGAAATCAGAATCTCATTTCCCTGCTCCAGTGCACTACCAATAAAAATCAAATACCATGAGCTTTATTCCAGCACTGGTGCCTCTGTGCTGTCACAGAACTTTGTATATCACCTGTTTGGCATTGACACACAGCCAGCAGAGGGCACACAAAACAAATTTAAGGAACAGTAAGCATGTTTCTATCACTTCCTTAGGTACCCAGTTGTGACAATACTGTTCAAAGAACCTAGAAACTATGATATCATTAATAATTATGGACCATCTTAAAATCTGCTGTAGAACAGGAAGAGTGGGAATCCCAGAAAGTCTGTTTACTAAGTACAACAGGTTGATAGCCCTGCCAACTCACATGGTACCTACATCCAGCTCATCTCTAGCAAATGTGTGGCTGTGAAAATGTGTTTTAGACAATACCCATTTGTCAGTGAAATGTTTAAGTATGTTTTTAAATGTCCTTCTCACATATGGGACATATAAACTGCAGCTTCAGCGATTTCATAAATAAAGCTAACATTACATATCCATATCAGTATCAATGAAATAGTGAAGTAGCATCTCTTTTCATCTCAAATTTTGTTTAGAGGTTCTTTTTAACATATTTGCATGCATACATTTCCAAACCCTTCCCCCTAGCATTCCTATGTGAGAAAAAAATTATCTTTCTCCAAGGCACATTAAACTGAGGAGGAAAAAAGAAAAATCTGTCAACAAACTTTCTAGATACCATATCACTGGAGGAGACACATACAGCAAATTCAGTAGTGGAAACCACTAGTAGTAATTACATCCACTGAAATACCTTGGCACAGAAGAATACACTACAGCGAATTCTGTTCCAGAAAATCCAGTTATCATCTTAAGGTACTTCATGTACAAGATTTGAGTAAGTCATTCAATCTATTGATTACATCAAAATCAAATTAGGAAAGACTTGTACGAATTCTGTTCCAGAAAGTCCAGTTATCATCTTAAGGTACTTCATGTACAAGATTTGAGTAAGTCATTCAATCTATTGATTACATCAAAATCAAATTAGGAAAGTCTTGTACAGAAAGACCTTTTCACTTTACTGTTCAAAGATGCATGTCATCATAGCACATCTAATGAATGCACTTAAAATAGAAGCAGGGAATGCTTCTTCCATGAGTATAAAGAGCACCTAACATGATTATTATTTGTAGAGCAGTATTTAACTCAAGTGATACAACTCACCACTAGCATCCAACTTTGCAATTGTGCCTGTAAATATTACTAATTATTATGGCAAAATGATTGCACTATTTCCAACACAAAGCAAGCACTTGAATATTGAGAAAAATACAAAGGGAAGACCTCCTTTATTTTAAAAACACAGCACCAGTTCAGACCGTCAAAGACACCATTTACCGCATCTGTGTGCCTAAAGCAGGCTGCCTCTGTGCTTTTTGCATGTATTGTGAACTGTTTTCTTCATCTCCACTAAAGAAAGAAAAGATGGGTAGATAGCTGAAAGCCTAATAATTTTAACCCAAAACATACATTTACAGAACCATCAAAACATATGGTACATGATGTGAATGTATGCGACCACTCATCCACATTCATTTTCACAACAGAGGTAAGTGAAGCTGGTAACATATTACTCCGACAAACTTCTAGGAAGAATTACTCCAAAAACTGAAATAGTCACAGGTAATTATTACCTAATCAAGCCCAGATGACTCTGATAAACCTCAGGGACTTCTTGTATAGTATGATCCAGGCAGCCATAGAGAAAACAAAGAAAATCCATGGTCTGTGTGACTTCTGACCACTGTGACTACAGTATCTTACATGTCCTCTCAAAGAGAGGTTAACAAGCTCTATTTAATAATCAGTCAAACAGCACATCTCCATTCCTTGGGGAAAGATGATCTTCCTCTTTCAAGTCACCAGTGACCAACAAAGAGCAATACAGCATTTGAAATATACCACTATTTCTCAAACATATGTTCTGCCTTCCATGAGATATCAGTTCAACTAACATCAAAAAAACCCCTTCTGCATCTTAATCTGATCCTGATGACAGTTATTACAGCTGCATCCAATCCCTCAGCTAAAATAGCACCTAGGAGGTAGAGTAAGTCTGGCCCATTAAGGTTTAACAGTAAATTACCATTTTACTGTTGTTGTTACTGTTAGATTTCAATGGCAGATAAACCCAGGTATTTGTTATTTGTATGCTTTACAGACTTTTAAACATGTAAGAAGAAATTCTTTCCTCTGCATACAAACGTCGTGTAACTTTTTTTTTTTTTTGGTGGCAGAATCTCGGGCATCAGACTTTTACACATAATTTCACAAAAATGATACTGGTTCCCTCGAGCCCCTCCTCACATCCCAGTTCTCAAACAACTAACTGTAATAATGGCAACTAAGCAGATGCAGATACAGACAGATATGCAACCTGTATGTTCATATTCTACAGATGTGAACACAGATCAGATCACTGATGAGATAGAAGCATTATTCTCCCACAATGGCAATTATACTGATGACTGCTAATCCCTAACTAAGGAAATGCCAACTGCTGGGGATTTTGAGGAATGAAATAAATGGCTGTTTACTGTCTCCCAATTAACTGTAATTTCTAGGTGTTTATGTCCACCTCACAGTTTTCTCAGAGTTATATGCAGACTGCAGTGCATGAAAGGCAACTTTAAGTCTTCTTTCTAACGAGACGCTTCTTACTTAAGCCACTATTAGAGTTAACATCCCCCACCCCTTAAAATAAAAAGGAGTCAAAGCAGTAGCAAAGAAATGTCACTCTGGTAATTTAAAACCACTAAGAAAACTGCTTAATGTGTTATGTTGAACTCTGAAGCAATGACTTTGCAAAAACATGTTAATTCCTATAACTACTGCAAGGAAAACTAAGCCTAAATCCTACTAACTCAATTTTCTTAGATCAATACTCCTATTTGATAGCTTTCTGGCTTAAGCTCCCTGTTTTTACTGTTAAACTCTGCTCCTCAGAAAAAAGCTGAGGGCTAAACAAACACTAAAGCACGAAATTATATCAGAGAAGACCAGGGACTTTTCTGGTCTATCCAAAGGCCCAAATACCTTTTTCCTGACAACCCTAACTCCAACTGTCTCTATGTACAAGGGGAAGAAAGGCAGCAAAAAAACTTTTTTGAGTTTTAAAGCAGTGTAAGCTGAGAACAGAAATACTGATATATTTTGGTCAAAATTTTATAGTTACTGAGAATTTTCACTAAAAGGGTACAGTTCGGACTGTCTGAAGGTCTTTTGTGTTTAGGTTTATATTTCAAACATACTTGGATTTCTTTTTAGTTTTACTACACCTTGAATCAATTGACATTGTAAAATACTGAGATAGTTAATAAAATTATTTCTGTCTGTAGTCATTAATATGCATTCACTAACTCCATTCTGTTTACCACATACAACAAAAACCCCAGGCTTTGTCAAGTAAACTATTTTAAGGTTGTGTTTCTATGAAGGTAGATTGTTAGCACAAGAAAAGCAAATTTTTTATGTGCTGCTGGATGTTATAATCACTGTTAGTACACGTAAAAAATATTTTTACCAGAGTTGGTATTTGGTCCTTTAGTAGAGCAACAGGTGATCTTATATGACACTTTATTACATGACTTTTACTATAATATAACTAAATATGGTCTTCTCCAGAACATCTGGCACTAAACCCAGGTCCCCATGATGCAACTATGTAGGAGGCAGGGCTTTTCTTTCTGGATGCTATGCAAGCCCATGCTTCACTCTTAACTAGTTACTCTAAATCTGCTCTTCTGACATATTTTGCAATATCCTTGTGGACTTCCTCTGGTGTTCTCCACTGGAGTATCCAAGTAATTAGAAAACATCCATTAAGTTATTTGCATACTCCTGTGACGATGACCAGTATTATCTCCAGTTTCTGCTTTCATTCTTTACCAGTAAAGGTGTCTAGATGGCAAATACCTATTAAAACTGAATACATTATTAGATACTTTGAGATCGGTGCTTAAAGGTAGATTTTGGTTTTTATTTTTACTAGTTTGAGAGAATTTGCCATCTGAAGTACTTCATAACCCTGTTGACACTGCCTTCATAACACAGCACCAGGAAAAGGTTTCTATACCCCAGTCCAACTGTTGCAGACTGGCTCTTGCCCTTGCACCACTTGGCCTAACTTCTGCTGTGATCCATGTGGTGTCTCTGTGGCCAAAAGACATGATTATTACTTTTTGTGTCTTTTCAGTTCAGAAGGACAAAAATTATAAGATGTTTTAAGTTAGATAAAAATTTTATGTATATGCTAGAACGTAGAAGTGTTTGAGAGATGGTACAAAGCTGTAAGACTGCGCTAGGTAGAAGCAGTCAGTTTCAGCGTGGTACATATTCACATCGCTTGACTGGAAACATCAGACAAGCTATGCAGATAGGTTTGCTAGAGAGGGAGCTAGTTCGTTTGTTCCGAAGAGATGACGGAAGTGAACCAGTACAAATGCAGTGTGAACAAGCAGGCCCTAAAAGCAAAGGCAGGAGGGAGCCTCATGGATGCATCACAGGATCAGAATGTAGCCCCCATGCATTTTCCACTGCAGACACCTGTGTTCTGTGTCAGGCTTTCAGTTTGTAAACAGAAAACTCTCCAAACCCTGTGCTGTACTTACTTGGTAACGGAAAGTGTTTGGTGTCAGTGATGTTACTAGCATCATAAAGGAATTTTACAGCAGGTAGGTTCCAGGTCTCTTGGCTGTCAGTCACAAACCAAAATCAGTACTCAAACACACTCCCACTTGCAACTCGTATCTCATTCATACTACCTCTTACAACTTCTGCAAAAAGTATAGTATGAGTGTTAGATAAAACACTTCCTTTTATTACACAGTTCTGATTCGCTGTCACCACAGCATCCATCCTGTGCTCTGAAGAAAACGCTCCTCTATAAAACAGCATACAATCAGATTATCTTAATAGCACCAAACTGCCTGCACATGAGATTGAGAAAGGAGGAGTAATGGAACTGTTCAAGCTCTTCTATCCTTGAAAAACAGAACAGGAATTGGTATTGCTGTGTGGTGGAAAAAAATATATCTTTAAAATGTCTAGATATTAATTCACTGTCTTCTTTTCTGGACATATTGCCTAAGATACAATCTAAACTTTATTGAAGTTGTTTTTTACCCTTATCTATGCTCTCTTGCTCGTATCAGACTGATAGAATTCATACATTCTTACTTACTCCCTGTGAGCAGAAGCTTCACCCTCAGATGCAGGTAATTAACCTCTGCAGCAATACAAAATTAATGTATTAAAAGAATTATTTTATGAATTTTTAAAGAGATCAATACACTTCCACTTGTGTTAGTAACTACTCTCAATGGCATAAAATTGGGAAAGGAACACTTATTTCCCTAGATCAAGTTTAAGTACTTATTTTGTTATACTGCTCTCCAAAATTTTCAAAGATCAACTTTTATATAAACCATAAAACTACCATAACTCTAAACACCTTGAAAAATTTTGTTACAAGCACCTTATTTTCTGTAATGGTTAAGTGTGGGCTTATTTCATGCTCTTTTTCCAAAACCACGCCAAAGGTAACAGCATGGTTTCACTGGCATAAGCGTGATAGGTCAGGGAGCTGAAACGTTTAAGAGAAAGAATAAAGTAGCAAGTCTTAGCAAGGTGTAGATGTCATTTCCCCAGCGCTCCATCATTGTTCAGATCTGCTCTTCACATACAACTGGTTACACATGAGAGTTATAAGACAGTTACAGTAGTCTGCAAGGCAGATAAAGGCAAAAGTCAGCTTCTGTTTGTTCTACTGATTTTCAGAAGAGGTACTTCAGCAGTGAACACTTTAGAAAAAGTATTTACATGTTCAATTAAAGTTAGTTGTCCCTCATAGCAACTTTAGTTAATTCTGATACATTCATGCATGCCACTGCTAGCTGATACGAATTCATAACTCGCTGTCGTGGTTT
This sequence comes from Tyto alba, assembly GCF_018691265.1. Lineage (NCBI taxonomy): Eukaryota > Metazoa > Chordata > Aves > Strigiformes > Tytonidae > Tyto > Tyto alba. The sequence goes on along the minus strand of NW_024881318.1, from coordinate 41,205,505 downwards.
GGGCCTGATTGACAGCCAACCACAATGCAGCAGCTCTCTCTCCCTTCCCCTCCGGCAATGAGAAGGGACAGAGAACCAGGCTTGGGGTTCGAGATAGGACTGGGATGGGGGAAAATCCCCCTTTTATGATCATGAGCAAAAGGCAGACTCGTTAGGGGAAGAAAAAAAAGAACATACATTTATTACAGACACTAACAACACATAACAGAGTAGGACAGTGAGAAGCCTTGCCACATCTTGAGAACACCTTCCCCCCACCCCTCCCTTCTTCCCGGGCTCAGCTCTGCTCCCGATATCTCTACCTCCTCCCCCAGTGGCGCAGGGGCAGGGAATGGGGGGGTGCAGTCAGTGCTGCCACTTCCTTCATGTTCGGTGAGGGGAGTGTCCAAAACTTGTTCCACCCTGCTCCATTGTGGTCCCCCTCTCACAGGAGACAGTCCTCCACAAACTTCCTCCGACTTGAATTCCTCCCATGGGCTGCAGCGTTCCCCACACTGCTCCGTCATGGGTCACTAACTTCCTCCGACTGGATTCTCTCCCACGGCTGCAGCCGTTCCCGAGCTGCTCTGGCGTGGGACTCCCCCGCGTGCTGCAATCCTCCCAGCGCTGAATTACAGCAGCGGGGCTACCTTTTTCCCATGAGACCGCGGCCTTCTTCGGGCACAGCACATTGATCAGCTGAGCAGGAACAACACGCTGTAAATCAATGTCTGCTCCACCGTAGATCTTCATGGGTGGCAGGGGGGGGCCGCCCTGCCATCTCACCACAGGATACAGGTCTCTGCTCCGGCACACTTCCCCCCCCCTTTCTTCCTCCATTCCTCCACTGACCTTGGTACTCATGCAGCTGCAGCAACTCCTCCTCACAAATCCCACTGCCCGTCACCACGTCCCTTCTTAAATACGTTATCGCAGAGGCACAGCCGATTGGCTCAATTTCCCAAACAGAAGTGGAGCTGACGTGGAGCTGGGGGAGCTTTGAGAAGCTTCTCACAGGGGGCCACCCCGATAGCCCCCTCCCCTGCCACCAAGAACTCCACCACTCACTCAACCCAGGACACTCGCATAAACAAATGAGGTAGTAAGGGACGGGGGAAGGGGAGGAAGTACAATACTTCTGAAAATGGAAGAAAAGCCAGCAACTTACCTCATGAATGAGGACCACCAACATTTGCTGGAACTTATGTCTTCTGCTGACCAGAAACCGATTAATAGGCTTGCCATCTTCACCCATATGGACCGGAAGGTCGTAACACAACAACATGCCAGCTTAAAGAGGGAGTGAAGGGAAAAAGAAAGGTCAAGACCAATATTCATGCTAATAATTCAGAAGTCTTGCCTAAGTCTGTGGAGAACCCAAAGCAAAGTAAACTTAACTTAATAAAGCCAACAATTTAAAAGCATATGTAAGCATATGCAAGTGGCATAATACATCAGTGTTTCTTAAACTGATTCACTCGCAGATTCATAGGAATCTTTGGGTCAAAGCATGCATTCTGTCTAACTTCAGGAAAGGGATAGCTTACCTGCAAGTCCTGCGGTCATGCCTGGTTGATTGCTCCTCTCATACATTTTCAGCAAGAAGTATGGAACACTTGCCACAGTCCTCCCCTGGTCTGAGCGCATGATCGCTTCTCTTGAGGCAGAATGATACAGACCACGGGGCATGTTGGTCATCTCCTGTTTCACAAGTGATGCTGCAAACTCTTCAAATGCTGGATAAAGTGCAAGAAAATGAGGAGAGAGGAAAGGGAACGTCAGAGTCTGATGACTGAGAGACCTCTAACCCTGGAAAACCCAAAATGACACCTGTGCTTCAGGGGAGATATGCTTAGATAAATTAGGTATGACACATTCAGATGAAAGCTCAAGGTCAAAGAAATGCGGACTCTTAGCAAGTCTCTCTGACACCACACTGGCACATGCTGACAGAAGGACAATGAGAAATAAAACTGATGTTTATCACAGTGAAAAATATTGTCTCTAAAAGGTTGTTCTTAAAGAAATTTAAAAGAAGAACAATGCAAAGAGGGTAGATGGGTACAGAGCGTGTATATGCAAATGGCATGCAGAGAGAGAGAAGTATTACCTTGATTTCTGTTCCCATAGCAATCAAATTGTTCATGAAGTTCTGTGCTCTCAAGCTATGCATTTTATAGTCTAACCAGGTTTAAAATTATACAGAATTAACACAAAGTTTTTGTTCATTTGTCAATCTGAAGTCAATCTGAAGCAGCCTTTACAGGCAGACATTAGGAAAAAAGGTTTGTTTCTGTATCTACCATCTATGTACGTGTATGTTACTGCATGGTTTTATGACCATATAACTGAGAGCCAATATTGTACCAGCACCTTTCAAACCTGCTATGTTTACAAGACTGTTAGTGTTTTCATTATACAATGAAGTTTTAAGGGTATTTATAACAACTGTTTCACATTAGGCCTGAAACTTTGGCATAAAAATTCCCAAATCAAATGCAGTCCCATTTTGGTTAGGAACTAGAGGATAAAGGAAACAAAACTCATCCTTTCTGTGTCCAAAAAATACCTATGGCAGCTTGAATAAAATAGTTTTATGCTGGAACTTCCTCATATTTCCTATTTGCAGAAAGTTCCCATGACTTTCAGCAATACTCCTTCCTGATTCAACTTTATAGTGGAGCAGCAGTCTAATTCTGATAGGTTTTTGTACTATGGCAGAAAGGGCACTTACATTGGGAGATTTTTTTTCCCCCACCTGTAATGCCAATATTCCTCAAGCAAAAACCTCAGAATGCAGTTAGCAGTTTTCACTACAGTGATTCACACAGAAACTATAAATCTTTGTCCCCAATCCTAAATATTATATTCTCTTCCAACAAAACTAAATTTACTGACATGAAAACACTATTCACCTACCTGTTCTAGACCTTTATAAAAGCTTTTTTGTTTAGGGTGGCAACAGAGAAGAAATTCTCTGAAAGAGGACAGCTCTTTCTCTGCTGGCAACCATCCACACTGACAGAGACACCCTAGCACATGTAATACCAGTGCTGTCATATTATTGCACTTGCTATTTATGCCAAAGGACTTAATACTTATAAGCCATCCAAAACAAATTCTTCAGGCAAGAGATACAACCCAAAGATGTAGGCTGCCAGATATAACTCAAACTGGAAAATCTGGATAAATTTAATGAAACACCTAGATGTGCAGCAAATGATAGAATACTATATTTTAATGCTTGGAATCAGTCTGAATGAGCAAAAGAGGTAACTAACATCACAGGAACAAAATTCTTAGCATCCTTCCTGCAGAGATACACCTCTCAATACTACTACTACTACTATTAAAAATTAAATAGTTGTTGTCAGAAGTTTATAGTTTGTTATATGGGATTATTTTTAATTCTATGACTGCCAGGTCTCAGACAAGTCTCAGGCACCTGGAATGAAAAACTATTAAAATAAAAAATAAGGCTGTCATACCCTTTCTGATACCCTGTGGACGCTAATGCTTTGACACAACATGGAAACATAAATGACAAATCAGTTTTAATGGAGATTGAGAGAAAATATTACCTAAAACTTTATTTTGCAATGCTTCACATGTGCAGACATCTATAGTAATTTGGAATTGCAGCATGTTCCAACCAACTGCCATAGAAAGTCTACGTTTACTTTGTTTCCTAATTTTTCCTCAGCTCTGTTGCAGAAATAGGCCCCAGAGATTCGTTTGCAAGCTTAGACATTTTCCTCCCACAGAGATGGAGAAGGTTTGTGGAAAAAACCTCCACAATTCAATAGATTTTGTGATAAATAACAGAAGAATTTTGCTTTTGCTAAAAGTAATTAAACAATTACTTGTATTGAGTTAGGCTAAAGGTGTTATTAAATTAGTGTTGTTGAAATTATAAAAGTTAAGCAAGCCTTTTTTGATCACAAATTAGGCATATGGTTGGGCACTGTGGGGAGTTGGGCAAGCGAGAGGATGGTGGGAGTGGTCTGTGGTTAGGTGTCATGTAAAGGGCAACCTGGATGGGACGGCCTGGGGAAGAATGGAAGCTAGCAGACAAGGGAGCGAAGAACTCCTGATGAAGAAGAACCTGGACTTCGACGCTCCTCCAACTCCCCCCCCCCCAAAAATCCCACACCCCCACCGAGGACACTGGAAAAGTACTGAGAGAGACAGCCTCGGAGAAACAAAGAGAAAGGAACTGCGCAGGTGTAAAGAGGAGAAAACCAGCCATTTTCACTTAAACAATGAAATCTCCTGGTTGCTCTATAAAAAGAAGCCCCTGCTGGGGCAGGGCATGCCATTGTGCCCAGCGCTGTATTCTTTGCTCCACTGACTTTGTCCCCAAATAAAACTGTTATTTGATATACGTAAGCTTGTTTCTCACAGTAATGACAGCACCAAGCCCACCTTCTGGTTGGAACCTTTTAACTGCAGCTGCCATAGTATTAAGTGTTCAACTCTTCAGGAAGAAGCATGCAGAGGCTGAAAATACCTAAAAATTTTCCTCTTCCTGCAAGGATTAAAGAAGAGGAGGTAAAGAAAAAGAAGCACCAATCCAGAGTTTAAGGAATCAGCAATAAAAAGCAAGAAGAGGGATTTCAAGCAGCAAGTTAAACTTCCTTTAGAAATGTCAGTTGACTTGGTGTGCTCTGATAAGGACTTCAGGGAAAGCTCCTAGAAACAGAGACTGTCTTCTTAAAAAGCATCTTGGTCCTTCTTCTAAGCACTAAGGAAGTAGTGAATTAGTCTCAATAAGGTGTAACAGCAGGATTCCAGCAGATGAGCTGATACAAATTCAGCTGCAACAGAACAGAGGCTTTGTTGGCCTATCTTGGACATTGTCTCATGAATGCAGTTTCATACCCTTTCAGTGCAGCAATTAATCACAACAACCACCGCTGCTAGTCACTAAAGCTTTTGCTCAACAAGCAATTTGCATGTGTGTTTTTTACTAGTCTGTGGTGGCTGCATCTTTTTATTCAGTCTGTTCTCCCTAAAGCCCATTTTTGTTTCCCATGTTCCCGGTAAGTTGTCTACCTCAGCATCTATTACACAGCTTGAGTTTTCTGTCTAGATACATCACTCTCTTTTGTTGAAGAAGGTTATGTCAGTCTTCCCCACAAAGCTTCCAGAACTTACTAGTTAGCGCATAGACACTCTCTAGGTGAGGTTGCACATACTTCAGGCTCCAGTGCACGGAGTATTTAATGAATGGATCCTTCCAGGAGCCTCCACTATGGGAAAATACTATCTCTTGGCAGTGTTTACAGGTTGCAATCACACATCAATATCCCAGGCGTTCTACAAACAGTAGTGAAATAACAATGCCTGTGTTCAGGCATTAATGTCACAATAGTATAACTGGAAGTGAAAGATGGCATTAATGAGAGTAATCAAGTGAACATTAAAAATCCCAATTACTAAAAGTGATTCAACTGCATAGGTGGCAAAACAATGGCATCAACCAGAGACCATCTGTTGAAGCATGTGTCTATATCATATTCATCACTAAAATTAAGCATTAAGCATAGCACTAACATCTTTATTGATTAAGTAGATTTTGTATACAGCATTGCTTTAATGCTATTAGTAGTCTGTTTATAAAACACTATGGTTTTGGGTGTGGGTATTTTTTCTTCAGTCCATGCCGAGCTAAAATACAGAGCTGCCTTTAAAAATATCTGATCAGTCCTCCCTATTGAAGTTGAACTGTGATGAAACAATGGGTACTTGAAGTAGTAAGCAACTGGCTTTTCACATAGGACAGATAAGGATTTTTAAGTTATAAGCACTGTTTCCACCATCAGGACCTCTGACTGTCTGTCTTCCTAAAAATGGGTTGGGGGTTTTGTTTTCCTCTGAATTTTTACTTTACATTTTTTCCTGTAATTTGGTAAGATATTTTCCTGGGAAAAAAAAGAGAAATGGCTGCACTTCAACATGACACTTGATTATAAGAAAGCGACGTGTCTGTACAGGCACTGTGATTATAAATCTGCAAAGTAACCTCAAATACTGAATATGTTATACCTCCTACAACAGAAGCTGGCATTAGAGACAACAGCTTGATATATGAAGAACCCGGAACAAAAAGACTTGCTGCGTCCTTCTCCTCTTCTTCATCTTCATTCATGACTACCTCCTTCAACGAGTCAACTTCAGGTCGTGCCTGAAAGATTAAAAAAAAGGAAGTGTCAGCACAAAAATTCTGGATCTTCCTTACCTTTCATGATCCTAAGTGTCAACCAAGTGTCAAAAATACCAACTAAAAGTTCTCCATTTAATTAATTTTACTCCATTTTATTAATTTGAAGCTGAAAGAATAAAAGCTTTTCTTCTACCTGAATGAAAGCCAAAACTGGTTGATAAAAATCACATGGGTATGTAAATCCATGTCTGTAGCAGTAAAATTAATCTTGACATTTATAGACTGAACTAATATTACTAAAACTTCATTTTCACTCTGATTCTTTTTCAATTAGAGTAAAACAGTATTTTATATTGGCACTTTAATTTACACAGAGCATTTCTGATAGACATTATTTTTCCATACTACTTTTCATAATTTGAAAAACTGCAATATATTTATAATACTTTCAATGAAAACATATTTACTCATTTTCTAATGAGTATGAAGTACCAGTGCCAATAATACAGAGCTATGAATTACCGTTAAAGATTTAGTATTGCAGCAGTGTTTAGAGATTTCCCTTATTCTACCTTGTGATCTTCTATGTAAAACGTATTTCATTTCTAAGGTTTATGCTGAATTCTTCTCATTGATTTATATAAAGCAGGTATGGTTTTTAATTTTCAAGCTGCTTATTCTGACCTTTTCATAATAGCCAGTTACAACATGCAAATGGAGCCAATCTTGCAATAATGCAGTAAACAAAAATTTACAGAAGTATTTACTACACCATAAAGTACCAATGGACTACTGATTATTGCCTAGTTTCTTTTACAAGTTTATTGTAAAAATAAAGTCACATATATGAACTTGTATGTTCATCTCCTTGCACTCTTTCATTTTTTAAGGTTATGGAGTCAACCAACCAGACTGAAGTTTCAGGGTTTACCAGCCCTCTATGTACTGAAAAAGATTTCCAGTAAGTACCTCAATTCCTTTCTGACTGCCTTTATCAACAAAAAAGCAAAAAGTTATGCTGTAAAAGTTCAGAACAGAAACAATGGTAAAGTTTCCAGCTTAATTCCAAAACCAGCACCTACTTTTCAAACTGACTTGCCCATTACAGGAACAAAAGCACTAAGAATGAGTGTGACTGCAATGGATAAAGCAGTAATCACAAGAGCTGCTTAATGTCAAGACTCAACTGCAAGCATTAGCAGAAGAGCATAAAATGCAAATCAGGTGCCCAAAAATAACCTGCCGATTTAACTAATGAAAGAAGAAAAAACACCTTCTGACTACTTAGACAGCATTCAGCTTCCATTTGTGCCTTTCTCCTCTCGTCTTCGTTATGCTAATCATACATAGTATCATCCCATTTCACCAGCAACTCATATTCCTTCTATGAGGTTCTGATGGTTGTCTGGTAGAGATGGCACAAGGCCTTGATTCCCTTCCAAAATGATACAAACCATAGCAGATGGAAGTGTCAGATGTCCTTACTATTAAGCGTACAACATTGCTACCTGTTCAGGAAGATGAAGAATTGTATGTTCTTCAGAGTCAAATGACGAGAGTGATTTATAGGCTGAAATGGCTACAAGAGCATCCTAGAAAATTAACAGGAAGAAAAAGAAAATCACAAACAGAACATATGGTATTGCTACCTACTGGACACTCCACATACAAAGAGCCTACCCACTAATCACTGACTGCTGAAAAAGACTTTAAAATAACAGTATTTTCCTGAGGTGCATTTGCAATTGCGCAAGACCAGTTATCTAGGCTTGATAGCAAACATTATGATTTCTATACGCATTACTGCTGTGAAGGTAGTTGATGTAGAAATATCTGAGTTATTTAAAATACTTTGTTTCCATCAGCCCCATAATGATGATGGTTCAGCACTCCCACTGCATTACAATACCCCACCAAAGAACTGAGTTGTCATAGCTGCAGCTTCACTAAGAATGCTTCACCACGTAAAGGCTGAAGTCTACCAGCAGAGTCAAACTAGTTTGTGTTACAATTCTTCTTGGAAGTGGTAGATGTCAGGACAATCAGCTACTTCTTTTCATGTGCATTACGTTGCTTCAAAAACAGTGATAAATGGTCAATGACAAGAAAACTATTAAAAAGTAAGATTGCTGACAGTGACAACCTTGTCTTGACAGAAGGGTCTAAAACTTAATATCCAGTTGCTGACATCAGGAATTAACTTTCAGTTGTATCACCTACCTTGCTTTGTGTGTTGTTCCAAAGGAAGCTGATAACTTCAGCTTTGAATCTCTATAAAAGCAAACAAAACAGGCATTCAGATTTTCTTTAACCAAATAAGCAGCTGAAATAGAGGCAGTTACCTGAAGCAAACTGCTGTCACATCAACATGCAGTGAGCTAGGAAAGTGGAAGGGGCTCAGGTTTGAACTGTAGACACATTCACATGTCCTCACATTCTGGGAGATGGAAACCTCTGACCAACCTTGCACTGAAATTTCTCACCTATCTCCCAGCACACACTAATGCAGGCTAAGATTGTGAAACTGTATGGAAACGTGCATTATGATTAACCTGAATTAGGGAGTGGGTCCAATTTAGAGATATTCAAAACAAACAGGCACATTTAAAACTCATATACAAAGACACACTAAAAGAAGAGACTAACCTTAGCCCATGAGTACATACCTCATATTCTTTTGTATTCACTGTTAACGAAGGAACCAGGGCAAACAGTTCATTCAGCGCTTTTAAAATGAGGGGTCTTGTATCACAGCTCAGCTTTGGTGACAGAGCATTCCATGTAGAACGGATGCAAACAACCTGGAGGAAAAGTGGGAGGCACCACTACTAACAGCAATCCCAACTTAATTTAAGTAACATTTCTTTCCATCACTTGCCTTCTTTCTTCCTACTTGGAAACAGGAATTAATATAGGGTTCATAAAAAGAAAAAAGGCAAGCATATTAAAAATTCACTTGTATTAACAGTCTTGCAGTATATTAATTGACATCATGCAGTAATATTGCACAACACTTCACCAGATAAAGCAGCTACCAGTAGGAATAAGTAGGACACTGTTATCAATACACATAAAACTGTTGATCTATTTTCATATAACACTACTGCTCTACTTCACTTGCTCAAATTAGCTTAAAAGCAAGCTGTCTCTGGGAGTTCAACAGGATGAAACCAGAGGAAGCTACAAAGGAAGATAAGTTCCTGGGAGAACTGCAAAACAAAATGCCCTTAATCTTTAAACACAACCAAATACCAAATTTGTGGAACAAAAGAAGAATGTAAAACTGCAGGAATCCAGAAATCATTGTGAAAATGTCACACTAAAACAAAACACTAATACCACAGCTTCATTATCCCTAAACTAAGCAGGTCAGTTCTTACAATTTACAGTGAGAAAAATCACTTCATTGAAACAAAAACATAAAAAAAAGTAATTGTCAGGAAACCACAGATGATAGTAGCATCATGCTTCCAACTGTTAACTTACAAAAACTGTGAAAGTGGTTTGAAAATCATAGAATTTATTTTTATTGTGTTAATAATGAATTTAGAGTCTTGCGATTTGCTTTCCAAGTCCTTAGAACACTGTAAGTTCAGCCTTCTAAATCTGCCTTTGCAGTTACACTATAGACCAGAAAGTTACTCTGCACTGAATAGAAGCTGAAGTCACTTTAGATACACTTCTGCAATCCCAGAGGAGGAGCATGGGGGGGGAACAAAAAGCAACCACAACAAAATATTGACAATGGCAGATAAAAACAGGAGTATCTGCAGGTTTCCATGCCACCAAGAATTGAGTATAAACTGGAAAAATCACGCTGCTTCTGTTTTTTCCAACTCAGGAGGACTATTTGGTTATAGACAAAGATACCCTGAAAAGCAAAGTAGCCTGTCATTGCAGATCAGCGTATGGTTCTAAAGTTGGTATTTTTTCACAGATTAGAAATCACTGGGAAAAAACACTAACAAAAAATTGAAATCCTCCAAACAAAGAGCTAACACTCTGCAATAGAAAAAAGTTTAACCTGCTCTTTAATACCTATAGAGGGTAGAGCAAGCTGAGTAATCAAGGTTCAAAACTGAGTAATACTAGCTATGTGTACCCCAGTGGTTAGGTAGCAAAAAGACTATCAAAAGAGAATTCTCACGCAGAGCCAACATACACTGGGAAGCATTACAGGATGGTAAATAGCATTAGTTAGCCTCCCTAACAGATCTAAGTATTTTTTTGTAATTATATACACCAATAGCCAAAATCCATATGCGATATATTCAGCTCTAAGGAGGAAAAAAAGGAAGGGGGGGGAAGTTCTACAACTTGTTTCTCACAATTTAATGGTTTCATTAGCACCAAACCACAAACCCTCTCCTCACTCACATTCAGTGTTTGATAAGCAACAGCTAATCTCTTGGCTTTTTTGCTCTAGCCAACTATGACTTCTGGGGCTAACAGACATTACACTGAATAAAAACAAAGAAGTGCATTCTAAAATATATTTATAGCAACCTCTGTACTACACTGTTGTTTCACACAAAACATAAAAATACTGTCTCTATTTATTGAGTCAGTAGCTTGTTCACTCCCATAGCAAGATGTCTGGAAGAATATTCTGGGGACATGCCTAACTTTTCAGACCTCGATTCCAAAAGGCACTCCACTGTTAGTTTAGCTTTAAATACATGAACAGTCCTACTGAATACAATATTTCAAGATAAGTTCATTATTAACCTTAAGCACTTGAACAAACTATCCTTAATTCAAAGTCATGAGTCTCTGAAATTGGTAAGCATCTTGTCATCAAGGCACTTGAGATACTATGCCTGGTAACTCAGTGCCATGCATAATTAGTATAAAATTTTACAGTATAGAGAGAAAAGACTAATCTTTTGAGTCATATGAAAGGACAAGGAAGCAGACACTGGAGTTCTATTTTGCTGAAGTTTTGAAAGAAAGTAAAGGCTCTGATTTCTCCCAGCTAAAAAAAGGAATACTCACAGGAGAGTTGTACAGATTAATTGTTATAAAAGCATTTCTTCAGACAGAAAGTCCTCCTGAAGTAAAGGGTTTACTGCTGTGCAGCACTACAAGAGTTGAAACGCAAGCTCTCATTTAACAGTTTTCTAAGTAACTCCATCACCTCTTAGCAACCTTAACATCTCTTCCTAGAGTATGCATAACAATAAAAGGGTATCCCAGTACAACTGCAATTCTTATTAAAACAATCCACTGGGTTCAGTAGAAATACAAAACAGATTCCTCAGTCTGATAATATACGAAAATAGCCTTGAATTACTTGTCTTCCTTTCTAACTTTTAGGTAAAACCTTAGAACTGAATCAGTATATGCAGTAAACATGTCAGTTAACAAGTCAATATATGGTATTCATCATGTATTGCAGAGCAGCTACTCATCGTTCATGATGATTGCCTGAAATTCAGAACCTCCTCTAAACTACAATTAGGATAAAACCTATCAGAATCTTTCCAGAACATGTAATTGCAGCAAAACCCAGCAGACACACCCTCTACTGCAGAGTGTTAGACTTAACAGTCAGCTACAGAAACACCTGCAACTTGAAAAAATGAAAGGGCATGCCACTGCTTTGTGAAAGTGCTACACAATGTGACTGACCAATAAACCCCTACAATGGAAGAAAGCTTGGATGGTCAAAGCTGATGTGCCCGTGAAGCTCAGAAAATAATACAGGATGGGACTGACCACAGCTGTTGCAAAGAAACTGATTCAACACACACAGGACCTTTGTTTTAGATATACAGCTATAAACAGTTCAGTGCATCAACTGATGGTGTAAATGCTCTTCCCCAGTTCACTAAAAGAGTGTGAACATGTCCCTGAGTCAGTCAGATCAGCATATGGGGGAGTGAATACCTGGCTCAGCCCAACAGAGTATAAAAACTAGACAGCTAAAAGAAGAATTTTGAAGAGACCAATGAGCTTGAGCTGGCTTCAAGCCATATACTCCTTCCTGACAGCTGGAGACACTCAGCATTGTGACAATGAGCATATTATAGAGACCAGTAATAGGAATCACAGTGGTATTGTGACTGAACTGTATATTGAAATTACTGTATTTTGCTAAGTGTAACTTACATTTGTATTGTGGTTTTGGTACACTTCATATCACACTGCTGAATCAGAAATCCTGTGTAACAACTATCTTCAAATAAGTCAATTTGATATTACACATTACATCCTCCACACGTTATATCTAAAATAACCTGTTCAGAAAATATTGGACTCTGACACACACTGGGATAACAAAAAATGGCCCTGGCTGCACTGTGACACTGGTAGACAAGTATGATCTAGGAATAAACTACGGTAAATAAAACCATCTTCTTTTCAAAACACATTTTGTCCAATACTCCAAAACCAGCTGACTTGACAACACAATGGTGCTACAGAGGCAGAAGCGCTACTATTAAACCTAAGGATTAAGAGCCAAATCACTCTTCAATGCCATTTCCACAGTAAAAAGTTTGGCCATGGTCATTTTGTCTACGGAGTATGTCCACATTCAAATGAAAAATGCTTACATTGAAATTTCAGCTACAAAAGGGGAATTATTTTTGTGGACTACACAAGCAGTTTTCCAGTTTCTACTAACAGATTAGAAGCACTTGGAGCACAAGTTTCGTTAATTTATTTTCTGTTTGCAATGAATTTGACACGAAGTTGAAGGCCAAATGGGAGACGTAACATGCAAGTTACAAGCGACTGTTAGCCATTTAATTTTTAAATTAAAGTTTAAGACAACATTTTTTAAAATTATAACTCATATTGTGTGCTTTGAAGAAAATAAACTTTTCTTAAGCTTAGAAAAAGTAGTAACTTCTTCACTTTAAATACAATGACGAATTTAGTCTTCCTGAAGTTATTGTTATATACCATTTCTTACAAAAAGTGCAAGAATACGAGCTATCTTACCAGCAAAACCACAATACAAGGTTATAATTCTGTTCCAGCCTTGCAAAAAAAAACAAATGAAGTGTCAAAATACATAAAATGTCAAAGCTTGGAAAAGCAAAAATAAGGAGAGGAAGAGAAGAAAGCAACATGGTAACACCAACTAGACTACACTAGTATGCCACACATCAAGTAACAGAAAATGAAGTTGCCACTGTAGTGAATGTTTTCAAGATGAAAAGAGGTTGAGTGCAGAGGCAGGTGGAGTAGAAGGAACTGTTTGCAACTAGATGATATTTAACAGGTCCCTTCCAACTCAAACTATTCTATGATTCTATGATACAAGATGCATTAATAGGAGGAAAAATTAGGTAGGTTTACATTGCCACCATATCTTTTAACACTTCAAGCTTTTAAAAACCAGAAATTGCACCAGTAATGAAGATGCATTGAAATGGATTTTGGTAGCTGACTTGGAAGTGGAGCTGGTAACACAGCTTTCATTCAGTGAGGGCATTAATCACATAGTTCAGATGGAGGAAAAAGAGAAAAAGCAGCAGCAGCACTTTCAGAAGTAGCAGATAACTGGGGAATCAAGTAAAATGGCAAATATTCTGATGGTGAGTGTTCACCAGACCAGTTAAACTGAATGGAGGCCAGTAAGTCAACTTATTTTACTCACTCATTCAGTATGTGGAAAAACCCTTACCCACAGAGAGCACATCCTGGGAGCCTGGCAGCTCTCTTCAACTGCAGATCTGCACAGGTAAGGAGCTGCACCTACACTACAGCCTGAAGAGTTCAAATAGAAATTATGATGTGGACTATGTACAAGGCCAAGGATATAAAGTAAAGCAAAAAGAAAATGAGGAGTAAATCAGTGTCCTGATTCAGGCTGGAATAAAGTTCATGTTCATTTTGGTAGCTGGAGGAAGGCTGATGCACACTGAGATTCCAGGGACTCTCCAGTTCTGGGTGCCCTGCCTCTGTGCGGGTGGGTGGGGGCTGGGGGAGCACAGCTGGAGGGCTGGGCCCGGATTGGCCGATATTCCATGTCATGTGACATTATGCTCACTATATAAAGGCAGGAGTGGGCCAGGAGGGGCTCTCACTTCCGGAGTGTGGCTGCGATATCTTTGTGTTTTGGGATCGCCAGCCGGGAGCAGGCGGCTGTCGGATGGCAGGTGGTGAGCAGCTGTATGGTACATTACCTGTTGATACTGTCACCGTATTATTCTGTTACTGTTATTAAACTGTTTTTATCTCAACCCATGAGTCTCCCTTTGCCCGTCCAATTCCCTCCCCATTCCCAAGTGGGAGAAGGGTGGGTGAGCAGCTGCATTGCATTTAGCTGCTGACCAGGCTCAAACCCCGACAATCAGACCCAAGAAAGTGAAGGCAGCATAAGTCTGAGCCTGAGAAGAAAGTAATGATCCCCCAAGAATATCTCAACACACACTCAACATTTTAAGATTACAGTTTTTGAGTCTACACTGTTTAAACAACATCTAGCTTTGTAATTCCTACTAAATGTTAAATTCAGACAACATAATTTGTTCTTACACAACTCTTCAGTTCATTATATTACTCTGTTATTTTGGTTTCTTTCTGATCAATAAAACAAATACATGTGGACTGAGAGAATAAACAGCAAGAAAACATTTCCACAAAAAGCTTGGAAAGGGATTTTAAACACTATGCTTAGAACTTCCATTACTGAATGTTTCTTGGCTTGCATACAGTACTTGATAACATGAAATCAATTAGATAACAAGATAGATGGCTTCACAGGAAGCACACTGGCTTCTGCTGAAATCACTGGGAAAAAAATGAAGTATTTGCCCAGAAATAGGAAATGTGGCTTGGCAAAAACTGTGCGTATTTTACATTTTTGATGTGCAAGTCACTGTGTACTATTCATTAAAGGCTTTTTTTTTTGTACCCACCAAAAAAAAAAAAGAGGGGGGGAGGGGGAGGGAGGGTTAGCCCTTCTTGCAAATACCACAAAAACTAAGCTGATACCCTTAATGCTATTCATGTAGTACATACTTTGTGTGTAAAGCCATTACATTTACACAAAACAATTACTGCAGTCAACAAAACGGAAAACTGTTCTTCCACAACATTCAACCAAAAAAAAAAAAATTAGTCAGTGTCACAGGATGCTTTATTATAGTAGTACTTTTACCTCAGCCTTTCTGAGACTCTCAGAACTCAGCTTTGACAAAGCCATACAGTGTGTAGGGTTCCATCATCACCTATGTCAACATTATACATACAAAAACCTAATTTGTTATACTGGTGCAGAAGTTGACTGAAAATTAGGTACTCACTAAAATCCTGCACCTAAGCAGCTGCATATGAAAAAGTTCAAAGCAAATAAATCCCTTTCCCATGGTTATCTATTGAGACAGTGGCAGAGAGAAAAAGCACCAAAACAAAACATCCTGACCAACCTCTATGATTAGGCCCTTTAAGGTTTCCTCACTGCAAACCAGAGTCCAAATACTAAATAAGGGACAAGCTGCATTACTTAAACCAAATGGTTACCCAGTTTACCAAACCACAACAGATTTCTCTAATAAATTTCAGCATACCTAGGTGACAGATCTAGTCTCCAAGAACATTATACTTGCATGAAATTGGGGAAACAAAGCAAGGTGAGGAGGGCCTGCAAGAATTAGGACAGGAAAAATTGGTACCTGTCCACAAAGTGATTCTTTCCTTCCATTCTTCCATCCTTAGTACCTGAAGTTGTCTCAGCCTTCCACTTAACAGTGGTGCATTATGTCTGTTCTCAAATGAGGATGTGACATTTGTCATGGGCCTAGCTCCTGCTTCTTTTCAGAAAACAAAGCCTAAATATAGTTCAGCCTGGGAAATCACTGCTTAAATACTGAGGCGAGCATTCAAAAAATTTATGTGACCTGAAGAAGAGCCAAACTCCATACCAAAACCAAACACAGTAATTACCCTAAATAACTTGGCTCTTAGTAGTCATTGTCTGAAGCTTTTTAACTATATTGAATACTAATGTGCATGGACAGCTAATCCTTTACTACGTTGTTCCTGAACTGCTGACGTGACTTCAGTGTATAATGTGGCAACGGCTAGATTTTGTTGGATTGGCCTCACTGCAGTAAACACTGTGCTAAAAGTGAAGTACCTAAACTTCAAATTGCTGTTTGACAGAAAATGGGTAATCAAATATTCCTGCAGGCTACCATTAGTCCACTAAATCAGATGGCCTGCATAGTCCACTGTTTGCCTATAGTGTGATTCACAGCTTGTCTGTCTGTGCCTGCACCATCACATTTGGGATGTCGCTGTGGAAACAAAGAGCCTTGGCTCCTAACTTAGGGATATCATAGGATCAGAGGATAATTTGGGTTCGAAAGGACCTCAGGGTATTTCTAGAGCAACCTCCTGCAGGGTCACTATGAGATCAGACACACTTGCACAAGTGGAATGTGAAAACCTCCAAGGATGGAGACAGGAGACAGCACAGACTCTCTGGGCAGCATGCTGTGATGCTTAATTGTCCTCTTCATCAGTAAGTAATGAATGCATTAAACAGATGCATTACAAGTGATTTCACTTCCTATCAGGTATACTTTGTGAATGAGATCCAGACGAGCAGGCCAGTAAGAAGGTATAAAAAAATTAGATCATTTACATACTTTTCGGCCAGATTTATGTGCCAAAGAGCTGTGCTTTTCAGACCCCAAGTTAAAATGCACGAAAGCATGTCTTTGAAATAAACTGCACTGCTGACCTAAAATTTCAACCCATACACTGAAGGGCTGGCCTGCCGTAGTAGAATTTCATAGTACAGTTTCTCAGGAACAATTAACTGATGTCAGAAAAGAGGAATTAAAATTCTCAGAAGAAAAAAAAATCTGCAACAATCGAATATTTTCTTAAAAAATAAAAAGCCAGCTAGGAAAAAAGCCCATGATCCACAAGCAGAACATGAAACACGGGAAGTAGCCCATTTAATCTTACCTCAGCCTCACAAAGTGCCTGAAGACCCTGTAACACTATGGCAGCAGGTGAAGCTTGATCAGGTTTTGTGCATTCATTTAATACCTGGGAAATTGCAGCCAACATATCTGCTCCATGCTGGTATGGCCTAAAGGAAAAAACATGAAGATAAATGGCAATAATCATCCATACACACAAGTTCTATTCTATACACAAAAATTCATTAAGTATCAGTTTTATTTAAGTGACAACTAAAACAGAGTAAAACTGGGAGGGAAAAAAGATATAAGGGAGGATATGATAGAGAGCTGTAAAGGCTGACTGACATAAGAGAATTAAATCAGCAGGCGTCAAGTTCCAAATAAAAGATAATCAAATGGTTAAGCTATAGAAGTTTTTGTCCAAGTATGTTGCATATGCTAAAAGATTACATCATTTGGGAAGTGACTGAGCTGGAAAATCCAGATGTTCTATTAAAGACATTATTTGCTTCTTTGTTGAAGTCTTCTGTAAGTACTCCCTACTGTTTATTATTGGGGATTCTGGCAGCAATAGACTTTTGGCCCTCTTACATCAGATAGGAACATTTTTCCAGATTCATTGCCGCTGCAATGTTATCTTCTTCAGCGACTGCATGTGGTGCGTATTTGCTTTCCAGTCTTTTAGTACCCATTCAGTTTTACTGGGTGTAGGGGGGGGGGGAGGTGGCAACTGCTGATTCAGCAGTTCCTCATGTTTCTGTAAGAACTTGGAGTAAGGAGAACCTGGCTAGGTGATTTATATGCATGGAACATTCAGGCTTACTCTATTTTATCTCCTTTTCTTCCAAAAAAATTCTAAATGAACAAAGAATATGCATACTCTAACTGCACCACTTACCTGGTAAAAAGAATCTAATGGCTGCATTGATATTATCTTGTTTTCACTTTTTTTTTTTTTTTTTTTAATTTATTGAAAAATTACATTTGGCAAAATTAAAGAAGGTTGAAGAGAAAAGGAAAGGTATTTGGGTATTTTTGTTAAGAAATTTTTTTTTTTAGTTGATGATTGAAAGATACATGAATCTTCCCAGCTGTTAGTAAGTGACCTTAAAGAAGGAAAGTAGAAAGTGGAACTCAAAACATAGGTGACAAAGAGAAAAGATGGTATTGTGCACATAAAATGAGGAAGTAATTGATAATGTAACAGGAACTATAAATTATTATCAAGTCCTGATATGCATGGATTGTTATAGCTAGAAAGGATCAATATATCATCCAATTAGACTTGTACAACTGTGCTCTGTGGTCAGTATTATATCTGTTTAAAGAGCAGTAATTTGCACGTGACAAAATATACTTTTCAGAAAAGTACCAAATCTTTCTTTGAATAGATCAAAGATATATCGTTAGTTGTTTCTTCTAATGTTTCATCACTCTGTTTTTATAATTTGTAAGTGGTATGCTTGAAGTTTCTACTCTGGATCAGTATAGGGTGCATGTTTTGTTCCCGGATGAAGACATTCTAATTTAACATTATTTCTAAGTGCTTTCTATTAGTAACAATATAAACCCCAAAACTTAGTAGATGCTGAGATTAGCAATGCCTGAGTCAGTATCTCACACAACTACAAAAATATTACCCACAATTAATACAGCAGAGTAGGTAAAAATAATTATGCAGCTTTTGTGAAAAAAAAAAAAAAAAAAAATTGTTTCCTCTTACAAAGACGTAAAACGGAGAACACTTGAGCTTACCTCTGCTTACATATGTCTCTTATACAAGCAGCTTTAGCAATTAGCTTTTCCCATTGAGCACCTTTGTCAACAGACAAAGAGGGCATATTAGACATTGACAAGAACTTCTGCAATTCTGGGTAAATTCGATCCTAGAAAAGATTTAATTTAAAAATTATCATCACACCTTCAAAGGATGGTGGCAGGATTTTCAATTGCTTGCACTTTCACATGATTGCTAAATACCACTTTTATTGCATACCATTGCTTTTCTTCATTAGTGGAATCTAATGCTGCACTGAGATCTAACTGGCTTTGTCAGACCAAATCTCTATTGCTACTTTATAAACAGAAGAGCAAATTATTGCCATGTAATTAAGGTCTTGTTCTTACTGCACATTATGAAAAGCAGAAAGCTGTCCTTCAAACATTTTTTTTTTCCTAATTCCAGTCTGAGATCTGATGAAATAAAAAGCAGTTTCATGGAAGATGTACTATTGAAATTTTTCACTAAATCAGAATCAATATAGGCACGACTTCCACCATTTACTTTGTATCGCTGGTATTGAGATACTAGTATAAGGAATGATCCCAAATTACGTTCCTTCCTTGGTTAGAGCTAATGAAATTTTTCAACTACACTTTAGTTACACTACAAAAATTTGCTAACCTGTCTTTCCCATAAGGATGTCATCAGCCGCAAAGTAATTGCTTGAAGCTTTGGCCTGCTCCCCAGCATCTGTATGGCACATAGAATCTGAGCTACACAAACCTGAAAGAAATTTTTTTAATGAAATGTCACTTTTTTTTATGCTTAATAACAAAGACTAATCTACAAATTGTTATTTTACAACCAAGTACAACAAGGAGATAACTGCCCAACTGCAATGTCAGAAAGAAACTGGAAGTAATTTTCTGAAAAACTTTAGCACATAATGAGTCCAAAAGCATCTTCTTATGAGATACATATATATATATGTAATTATGATACCCTGCAGACAATAGAGCATAATGTACATTTCACTCTTTAAAACACGTCATATCACACACAAAATACTAGAAAGTTATACTGAGGCTTACAAATCAGTTATTTTAAGCAAGCTATGCATTGCTCAGTCTAAATATTTTATTAAAAAATAGATGACCTCTTATTGATAGTTTTTGTTTTACTAAGAATTTTTCATTCTGACCTTGTGTACACCCAGTGCAGGCAATGTATACAATATATCCCTGTAAAGCGCAGGCTCCAAAGGTGTTCCCAATTTAAACATCAGAACTGGGATCAGATTTGGGACCTAAAATAAAAAACAAGCAGGAAATACACTTGGAACTAGGTTGTCAACACGGTATCTTACATAAGACAGTGAACTTACTGGAACATACTAGAAACTCCGACCTTTTTGCATTATTTTTTTTTGCTAATAGTAAAGAGAAGGGAAAATTCTGTAATTTCATAGGACTTACAATTTATTTATTCTTAAGTTATCATATTAAAAGCATATTGATATGCATGTTCAGCTGTAACCATTGCAATAATCTAATTTCTACAGTAAGTTCATTTTTACTTGAAATTCCATTACAGCCATACTGAAAGGAACATGTAATTGAAAACTGTATATTAAAATACACACCAATTATATTCCAACCCAGTTCTGTCATTACAGAGGAATTCTGATGACACTACTATCATATCCCACAAACCTGTCATATAATACAAAATAGTTTACAGCATTTGTTAATATGGGGCACAAATCTTCCAGAGAGCTGCTCCTGAAGTAACAGCGAAGGCAAGGAGACTTATTTACCTCCATTTCCCCTTTATTTAGATCAGATTTTCAGTATTTTCATACCTGCATGTCCTTCAGTTTTTTCTTGTACACATTTGTATCACTATGCTGTTAAATTAAATCTACTCATGACATGGATTAGTCTTCCATACATAAAACTTCTGTTGAAAGATAATGTCATTCCCAAGAACAAGAAAGCTAATTAGGAAATTAGGTATTTAGCAGTATTGAACAGACACTATTTTTTTAATCTTCTGGCTTTCAGAAAATTGTTTTCCTTACATGGTAAACAGGGTATAGAGTTCTCCATTTCACTTTTAGTGTTTAACTCTGGAGTGAGTTGCCCTTGGAAAAGGTTTTTTCCTCTTTAGCCTCAAATTACTGTAACTTTAGAAAACACATTTGGTAACTCCAAGATTGGAGGCTTAAAGCAGGAGAAGAAATGTGTATTAAATCCAGTGCATACTGGGCTGAGCTAAAAGACCGAGCAACTCTCAAACCCCATGTTTACAAGACTGCATCCAATCTTTAATCCAATCTATATTTCAGCAATCTTACACCTCTGAAAATTTATCCTGGTAAAGTTGACCCTTTATATACATATGGGTGGTTTATACATACAGAGGTTCAAAAAAAAAATTAATGGGAAATTCTGCTACAACATTCTCTCAACATGCATTTTTACATGAGCAGATATCTTCAGATGAAACAATTTTTCACCGTACAAAGATCTGTCTCGGTCCACAGAAACTACAGAGCAAGAATTAATGAATAAAAATCCAAGAGGTCTGTGATTTTGCATACTTCTCACTGTAATTACTGGTTCCAAATTACAGACCAAAAAAATCCACTGTTTGTTCTACAAGACATCCCTACATTTACAGTTAAGCAATCCAAATTCCTGTTTCCAAAAACTTTCAAATTTTGTTCTGGAATCTATATGTAATATTTAATAATTAATAAAATTTAATGCTTTCCCACCTGTTCATTCCAAACTGAAAGCATCACCTTAGCTAGCAGTTTTCCAGCTTTTGTTGTGTAGTGGTTTTGGCTGGGACAGTAATTTTTTTCACAGTAGCCAGTATGAGGCTATGATTCTGATTTGTGACCAAAACAGTGTTGGTAACACTGGGATGTTTATCTGCTGCTGAGCCACATTCACACAGCATCAAGGCCTCTTTTTCACGCTGCCCTACCAGCAAGTTGGCTGTGGTTACACAAGAGGTTTGAACAGGACACAGCCAGGACAGCTGACCCCAACTGACCAAAGGAATATTCCATACCATATGATGTTGTGCTCAGCAATAAAAAGCTGGGGGAAGAAGAAGGGAAGGGGGATGTTCAGAGTTATGGAGTTTGTCTTCCCAAAACAGCATTACAGGTGATGGAGCCCAGCTATCCTAGGGTTGGCTGAGCACCTGCCTGCCCATGGGAAGTGGTGAATTAATTCCTTGTTCTGCTTTGCTTGCATGTGTGGCTTCTGCTTTATCTATTAAACTGTCTTTATCTCAACCCATGAGTTTTCTCACTTTCACATTCTGATCCTCTCCCCCATCCCACAGAGGGGGGAGCAAGCGAGCAGCTGCATGGAGTTCAGCTGCCCACCTGGGTGAAAGCACATGTACATATGAAAATTTTTTTAAGTTATCTTTTACGTAAAACTGAATGTCAGATGATCAAAATGGAAGAAGGTATCAGAGATACAGATGAGGCAGAATCTGTCAAGCTAAAACTTCATATGAAGCAGAAATATTTCAAAGAGAATATTCATTCCTTCAGTTATACAGACATAATGACTGTTTTTCTAAATAACAGCTGTAGGAGCAAGAGTTCTTCCATTAGGTGAATGAGAATTTTTATGCACAGAAAATGTAAATTGTAAGTGGTTTAATTAAACATCCTACCTTACACATATCACAAGACTGTTAGATTTACATGAACAGAAGACTGGAAATCTGTATAGATGCTTTTATAGGAATCTAGGCTGAAACTGTAGATTTCAAAAGCCAATGTGTAATAAAATACACCAATCAATTTTCAGTATTTCAGAGATAATTAAGTGGACATTATTTGTTTATCTAACTGCCCATATCTTATAGCACAGATCAGCATACAAGGTGGCAGTGAGAATATCTTATCTGAATATGCAAAGCTTTAAGTGAAAAAATTAGCTTTTCATTTCAAGCATTCCTGGGGCTTTGTTTTTTTTGCAGGGTTTTTTGATTTTGCTTCTTCAATCCCAAAAGCTGAATCTACAATAAACATTATGATAACCTTAAAGCTAAGGGTAAAACAGATGGACCAAAGAAAGAGTCACCCAAGCAAGATTTGGTTTTGTATCATATTCTCCAGTGCCTTGCCCCAGTGTGGACACTCCCAGCCAGCATTCTTAACCAACACTCTCCCAGGCCAACCTAACAATATTGTCTCAGCAGACCAAAGTAGCCCAGAAAGTTGTGGACGGAGATAATTTTGATGTATTTCTGTTGGAAGTGTGGGAAAAGCAAAACAAGTGAAGAAACTGCAAGTATACATTTCCTTAACACATGGTGCCCAGAACAAACACAAGAGAGGATGGAGATCCAGTGATTTGTGTTGTTATGGCACCAAGGAGGAACATGAAGCGTGGTGGAACACACGCGGTCCTGTTCTTCTACTTTTCTCAAGGAATGTTTTGACACAACCATATAGATTTATCTCCTGCTCTTCCCCTTTTCTCAAGGGATGTTTTGCACAACTCTGCAGACACTATTTCCCGTGCTTCCTCTTTTCCACAAAACAGCTGCTTGATTTTCCCACAACAACTGCGTGCACATTGCACCAATGAATGTGCTATTACTCAAGAAACAATGGCTTGAGCCCGGTCCCACCCACTCACGCATACACATTTAGATAAATACTACCTTGAGTTTGTATCCAAATTGAAGGGATGATAATCCGACACCAAATCGGAGGGACAGATCGACGGGTTTGTGCTCTTGACCCCGACCCCTAAAGGGATGCCTTCTGGTGAGATTTGTGCCCTCAGCTATGCTGAGTGATTACCTGGGAATTAAGTGTGTGATTGCAATAGTTTTTGTGTGTAGTTCTATATAGCAAACTGCAGTGTGTGCATTTATCGTAGGCAATCTCGAATCTGTAGATGCTGCATAAGAATAAATGGTACTATTCGTGAACCTGACCGCTTCTTCTGAATGCAACCGGACCTACAGCACATGGGCTGTTTGTGCACCTGGTGTCAGGCCTATAGTCACGGCGCTAACCTCTCTAATCTCTGAGGACTGGCTAGAACGCAAGGGGATTCATCTCTTACCAAATTAATTCAGCACCTTAAATGCAACATTAAATTAGCATCACAAATAGGATTGGCATGGATAAACTGCTGCAGGAACATAATTGTGCACCATCCCACCCTAGGACAGAATAGGCCCAGAAATTTTGGAAAGATGAGGACACAACAGTAGAACGAATAATAAAGAGTAGGAGTCAACAAAAAGTAAAAATAGGAAAAGGTAAAGGAGTTATTTGTGCCATCCTGGGGGCTTGTCTATCATGTGCGCAACAGGAAACCAAAAGGCCACCTCCTCCCAGACAGGTTGCAAATGTAGAATATCAACCTATGGAATCAGAAAATAAGGTACTTAAAGCATCATTTGATTTTGAAAGGGAGACCCGGGGAAAACTGGAAAAACGAATAGATGAACTGTTAAGCAAAACAGAAGAGTTAGAAAAACTACTGACTGCAGCTGAGAAACGAGAGGAACAGCTGCAAGAAAGGTTTGATAAATTAATTGATCAAACATGCTCTAGTTCGGTCCAACATATTTGTAAAGTAATACATTGTGACGATCCTGAAACATGGGATGGAAACAACTGGTATAATAACAGTGACTTAGAAGACACTGACTTTAATTCAGAACTAGTAAAGATTCGACTGTTAATTAAGACAGAGTTAATTGATGATGATGGGGAAGTCCAAACTACTATACGTACTGTGCCCTGGTCCCTCACTGACGTATCTAAATTGCAAGAAAAATATACTAGATGCCCGAATGAAACAGAAAGAGAGCATATATGGAGAGTTTCCCTCAAGGGCGGAAATCAATTCTTGTTAAGCGAGAAAGATGCAGAAGGTTATTGAGGACCTGGAGTTTTCCTAACTACCACTCCAGATAATCTCTGTTACTCAATAACTGCTCAAGCTGCTTACTGGGCTGGAGATCCTCTCATAATTACAACTTCAGGCTTTCCAGACCTAGCAGCCTCTGTGCAAAAGGCAGTATGTATACAAGCAATGTATGAAAGAAATGTATTTCACCGATCCCCAATGCTAGCACCCATTGATACAGCCAGATGGACTCCTCTCATTTGTGGCCTTCCAGATAGTCTAAAAGTAAATGTATCAAATGTCCAGGATTGTATTCACATGCATCATGCTATGAATGCTGCTGCAGCAACAGTGCACCCATCTAGGGAGCAAATTCACATACCTACCTTGAGTGAATTTGTTCAGGAATTAGTGAATTATGGGTGCCACATGGGATGGGTCAGACCAACCTCTGGGAAGCCACCTGAAATTCCCCGGTGAGGCCATCAAATCCATGCTGACATCCAGAGGCCAGAATCTAAAAAACTATTTGATCCAGAACGAAATACCTTATGGAGACAAGCTCTAGCTTTAGGAGCACCAGGTAACCTTTTAAATGGTATGACTAGAATGGACCTCTGAGTTTTCATCCAAATATTAGAACAAAAAACAGAAAGAAATAAACCTAGCCCTCTGGCTAGACTCAACTCCACCACTGCCAGGACTGTACCTTCAGCCCCACAGCAGGACTTGATTGATTTAAAAGATCCCCCAACAAAAAACTTGCATTCCCGGGGAGAGCAGTGAGCCACCCTGCCTGGCAGGTTTTAGCTTTGCAATAGCTCTTGAACAAATGTCCTGACCCAATTATCAGTATTCCAGTTGGCCCAAAGAAAATTTGCATAAATTTTCTCATTGATACAGGTGCACAAGTGTCAGTAATTAATCAAGAAACTGCAGAATATTTAAATGTGTGTCATGGTTTGAACCTGGTCAGCAGCTAAACACCACGCAGCCGCTCACCCACCCTCCCCCACCTAGGAATGGGGAGGGAATTGGAGGAGCAAAGGGAGACTCACGGGTTGAGATAAAAACAGTTTAATAACAGAACTAGAATAATAAGGTGACAGTATAAACAATAATGTACAATACAACTGCTCACCACCTGCCAACCGACACCCACCTGTTCCTGGCTAGCGATCCTGAAACACAAAGACCCCTCAGCAACAATCCCAGAAGTGAGAGCGTGCCTTCCTGCCCACTCCTTCCTTTGTATGCTGAGCATAATGTCACATGACATGGAATATCGGCCAATCCAGGCCCAGCACTCCAGCTGTGCTACCCCCTGCCCCCCATGTGCCCACACAGGGGCAGGGCACTGCAAAAATTACTCTGTGGCTCCCTGGGGAAGAAAGGCTGACTCGAGCTGAAGTTCTGGTAGGGGCTGCCAGCAATAACATATTAGGATTTGACCTATTGTGTGGCAGTGTGTCGAAACTCCCTGATGGATCAATATGGAGCTTCACTGGGCAAGGTGAACCTAAAAGTACTAATTTGCTAGAAATAGCTATACCTTTGCCCCCAGCCAAAATTACTAATGTTAAACAACATCCCCTGCCATCAGCCACACAATCTGGTATTGATGGGGTGGTCGCAGACTTAGAAAAAAGGGACATTATTACACACACCCATTCCCCTTATAACTCTCCTGTGTGGCCATAGAAAAAACCAAATGGACAGTGGCAACTTACAATCGATTACAGACAACTAAATGCCAACACTGCTCCGCTGACAGCAGCTGTGCCAAATATAGCAGAATTAGTGATCCAGATTCAGAGAGCATCTCATTCCTGGATGGCAACTCTAGATATTAAAGATATGTTTTTCACGATCCCACTACAGGAACAAAATAAGGATCAGTTTGCATTTACTTGGAAAGGAATACAGTATACCTTTAACAGGTTACCTCAAGGATATAAACATTTCTGCGACCATCACCCACAATGCCTTGGCAAAAACCTTAGCAGAAATTTCCCATCTTCTACATACTGATAGGAGGGGAAAAACCTGACATAGGCCCTCTGTGACCCTCAGGGGGGAAAAAAATATATCCTGGTAGGAGTAGAAGTTATTTCAGCAATTACCATGGCTACAGCTGTTACTGCTGTACAGTCCAGAAAATACAGTCCATGGTCTGAAGGAATGGTTCAGTACCTTACCCCTTCCAGAAGGGATTCAAAGTGATAATAGAACCCACTTTTCTGCTGCAGCAGTACAAGAATGGGCAAAAGAAGAAGGTATCCACTGGGTATTTCATACTCCTTATTATCCCCAGGCTAATGGTATTGTTGAGCCAACAAATGGCCTGGTCAAAAAATTTGCTAAAACCCATGAGACTGGATGGCATTTGTGACTCTCCAGCGCCATCTATCAACTAAACAACAGATGAAGTGGAAACGGCTGTCCCAAAATGAAAGCTTTTTGTGTTACTGCTACAACTATAGCACTGCAGGTGCCTAAGAAACCTGGAGAATACCATGCGGGTTTCTACACAGGAAAAAACCCAAAATGTTCTAGTACGGCAAAGCAGCTCCTCTCTCCATCTCCCTCATGTAATTGGATAACCAGTGCTGGGACTAATTTCAGTATTAAATTTATACTAAATCTTCATCGAGGGCTTAACAGCTCAAAAATGATGATTCATTAACTCCCAGTAGGTAGAAAGCAGCTCTGGAGAGGGAGGGGCATGCTGCTTGGCAACACTGACTTCTGCATCCCCCGTACTCCTAGAAGATGCAGCAGTTAGGTCAAGTCTGTCATTAGCAACCTGAAGAAGGGTTTCAAGATTATGGGTTTTGGTTTTAAAATTAATTTACAACTCAAAAATGATGATGAGGTATGTCAATAACTCTCCTTTCTAAAGTAAGATTAAACATTCAAGACAAAACGCTTTTATTTAAATAACAGGTCTGAGAACTGTTCTCACTCTCTGCAATTTGGTGGTCCGATTTCTTTCTTCTAAACTACAGGATGGTTATTCTTCTTCAAAAGCACAAGCCAAGGGAGGATAGCAGAGGAGGAAGATAAACCTCTTCTGTTCCTTCACGTTTCCTTACATTTTACTGAAGAGAAATTGTCCTCTTGCAGCCCTTGTGTCAGAACAAAGAATAAGAGACAGCCAGAAAACAGTAAGACAAGTAAGGTCATGTTCAAAAGGAAAAATCCATTTCAAAAAAATATAATCCAAATACATGCTAACATATGCTGCCCCCATTTAAAATTCTAAATGTAGGATATCACTTTATATTATTCCGACCACACTTTCTTTGTTTTCATGCCTATCCTGGAGGGATCTTTTGGGTCAATTTTAACACTGAGAGCTCATTCCAGGCCCCCCACAAAAAGCCAACCAAAATGCAGGAAATAAATGTCACTGCAAAGTTCTAGGTTTTATTTCTGGGAAATGTCAGGCTGAATTTTGGAAGAGAGGTAGCATCAATCTAGCTCTCTCAAGGCAGTGAAATGAGCAGGTTTTCAAAAACATTCAGTACTCTGGCATTTCTTGCTCCAGTGATCAATACAAATTATTGAACAATTCACACAAATGAAGGAACCGCTCTTTCAGATAAGTGCACAAATGTATATGTGTTTCTGTTTATAAAGGCTATAAAATGCTCTCAAAAATCAGAAGCACTTTTCAGAGAGTGTAAACTAGGTTTTCAGAAGTTTCATCTACTCCAACAGGATCCTAATCAGTAAGTTTCAACCATGAAGAATCTGTCCACAAGATTGTTTCCCTACAGCTACTCTCCAAAGTTCACATGATGACATAGAACAATACCATCAGGCACCACCTGAGAAAACCAAGTCCATCTCAACATATCCTTAAACATGTTTTTAACCTGAATAAAAATGTATTTTACCTTTAAAAAAAAAACAAAAACAAAAACAAAAACAAAAAACGCACTCCCAGCCCCCGAAGAGCACAAACTAATGCATCTTCAGATGAATTTCCCAGAAGGGTATCATTTACCACTAAAATATTTAATTCCATTAGTTGAAAGACCATGAAAGAACAGATGTCCTCTAGAGCCTCATAATCCTCTAATAATGGTGACAGATCTTGTGCTACTATTCACCAGTGACCTCTCAGTCAGACAATTTAATTTCTTCCCCTTGCAGCACAGCTGGTTTCACACAGAGTATAATAACAGTTTTTGCACAACAAGAAAATTCATGCAATTAGAAGGACTGTATTAAGTCTTTCATGAACAGCATGTGTCAGTGCAGCCTTTGCAGTGATTTGATTTAAGACAGCCTAAAAGCCCATGCACTGCTCTTCATTTGTCAGCCTTTTAAAGAGATTTCTGTATTTTCTTCCACAGTGTTTCAGTCCATTACTCCAAAATGCCTCAGTTAAAAACAGATCTAATATAATCACTAGTCTTGCACCACAAAAAGGCTTTTATTCAGTGGGGAAGGAGGTACATACACAGAAGTCCTCCACAGGCTCTGTTCACAGAAATGGTAAGAAAAAAACAAAAACAAAACATAACCAGAACAGTGTCTGCAAAATCAATTACGATAATTATTTTTAAACTTAGCAAGGCTTTTAAAATGCTCCAATAGTTTACTGCAGAGACAATGGACTCCTTATAAAAACAATATTCAGTGTGGAAATGGGAGATGCTGTTTGTGAACTCTCTCTGTGGAGTTGCAATAAACATGAAAGCAATGAGGATAGCATTCTTGATGCACATTCTCTCTCTCTGATCCTATTTTGTTTTGACACACAATTCTTCAACTCAGATTTTCCATGGCAATCACCCATGTGTTTTCAATTCAATCTGCAATCTTTCAATTCAAGCTACAATCACTAATCATCTGAAGTACAAAGTAACATAATTTCACTAGCAGAAGAATTTCTGATTATCTTGGTTGCTTAAGAAAAAAATAAAATAAAAAGCACCACACAATTCTTTTTACGCTATGACTCTCACCATGACATCTCAGCACTTCCATATATATTTTTTCTGCTGTAGTACAGGTAGTCCACAGTTTGGCTGCAAAGTTTTCCTTTTTTCATGTGGACATTTTATTTACCTTTTACAAGGGTAAGCACTGAGGTCTGCTAGCCCAAATTTGATTCATGTTCAAATCAAAGTAAAGACATGGAATTTGGAATATACCTGTAATTACTTGGTTAGACCTTCTTTCCATAACAAACACCTATGTTTAAATTGAGTGTTCAAGTACTGCTAACACCAAAGGAACAGATTCAAGTTAATATCAGTGACTGTTTAAAAATAAGACAGGGATTAACAGCCATTTTTTACTCTTCTTTCCACACCTAAATGCTGATGTCCTTATTCTCTTCTTCAGAACAGCCTTTTAATTACTATGCTGCACATCATCTTCCACTACGTCCTTCAAAAAGTGGCCTATGGAACCGAAGACTCAAAATGTTTCACAAGTTTGTTGTGATGAGCTTTCCACTTTCTTAACTTAAAGGGCATTCTGATCACTGTTTTATCACTTACTTTCCACATCTTTTATAAAGCATCATTTATTTATGTAGAACCGAATAAAACACAGAAACAAACAATACAATTCCCAAAGTATAACTTTGCCATCAGTACATTAGTGGCTGTTGCCATCACACTGCCCAAGGTAATAATTTTTTCTGTCCCTGTACTAACTAGTTCAAATGCAAGAGAAGGACCAGACAAGTCTTAGATAATTCTTCCTGTGGTAGAGAGAGAGCATTACACATACAAGAAACAATGTGATAATCTTTCAGTGCTGGGCTGTGCCTCACTGTAATAATCTCTGTGGACCCACTAAGCAGGCTCAGAACTAAAATAACTTGTCAGAGTCAAGGCAGATGCCAGGTGATACCAAGTTCAACTGAGCCAGACAGTAAGTCCCAGTTTTAAAGCATTAAGAACTTTTGGAATAAAATGTAATTTAAAAGACAGCAATGCATCAGATATTGATAACTGGAGAATATTCAGGTGTCCTTGGTAGCACTTAACTAAGGACAGAGAAAGGATATGCCACTGCAATTAAGCAGAGTATTCTTCTCATGCCAAATTTCAAAATATTACCCAGCAGAATGCCTGCTGTATTACCAATTATACTGATTGCTTTATGTGATACTACTAAAAAGATACCCAAATACTTTATATATTCTGCAGACAAGTATTTTAAAGCCCATAGTAATTTAAAAGACTAAAAGCGCACCATTTGCAGTCCCCATTAGCAAACAAAATGTGAGCCAGTTAGACATCAACAAATTATGGTTTGAATTTTAAACAAGTTTCTAATTCACATGGACTTCTGCTGATCATCAGGGAAACAGAAAATATGATGCAGTTTGAACCGCACCTTCTCATTGCATGTGGGCATGAGCTGTTGCTCCCAATGCCAGGAATGACTTTCTTACCAGTCTGAAGGGCTTCTTAATTCTGAAGTAGTCAGATCATCATAGTTAGCTCAAAGAGACTATCCCTATCATCAATCTTATTTGCTGTACTAGTGAACAAAAGCTTTGGCTTAAAATAAACAGCACAAAGTAGGTAAACCTACTCATGTCATGATAAACATCAGCAACTTCCAGTTAAACTTCTCTCTCTGTATCTGACTAAAGCTCCTGTAACTCTGGTGACTTACATTTAAATTTGTCTCTAAAACTGTTCATTTAAAGTCTCTGGAGCTATTCCGGATTACTCCAATGAAATTCAGAAAAGAATAATTCCCTACAGTCAGAGTTCAGGCCGTTCTGCTCAGGTGACATAATACCTCAGTAATTTTTCTTTCAGTAAGTTATGCCTTTTTGAGTGACCAAAGTGCCTTTTGAACAAAGATATCAAATAGTTAATAAACAAAGCATTATGCATTTCCTCTTCCTGTAATATGCCACCAATTCATCATACAACTCAAAGACCTATTGCAGCAAGCCAAGTTAGACAGAGTATACATACTAAAACAGGAAATCCAGAATAAAAAGCCTGGCATTACCTTGGTGTTTTTTACATGGCTAGCTAGACCCAAGAGGAAAACTGCCTGACTTGCAGTAGTTTGGATCAAAACTGAAGAAAAGTTTCTCAGGATAGGGCAGATGTATGTCTATTGCAGGTGTCACAACATGTAGCCATAACTTACCTACCCTTTTCCCAGAGTATAATTAAGTCACTTACAGAGCCTGAGGCCTGTATCCCTGGTTACAGACTATTTAGTAGACTTGTGAAACTACTCATCATTGGGCTGTAATACTCAAACAAGTTTTGAATGCTGACTTACAGAAAGATTTTCAGGAAGAAACTAAGTTAGAGATGCACAGGTTGTTCTACATCAGCTCAGCTTTGCTTTTACACAAAAGTGCAGTTCATTTTGCTTACTCCTGCCCTTTCAACACAATCCGGTGCTTCTCATTTAAACGGAGAAAATGAAGTTTTAGTAACTACCTTGTCAAAAAAAAAAAAAAAAAAAAAAAAAAAAAGGTCAATAAAGCACCTATAAGCTACCTTAAAGCTTTCTGTCTGTCTTGGGTTTGAGTGAGTGGTGGTGTTTTTTGGTAGCAAGGAGTGGGCTACAGCAGTGGCCCCTGTGAGAAGCTTCTCAAAGCTCCCCCAGCTCCAAGTCAGCTCCACCTCTGCACCAAAACTGATCCAATCCGCTGCGCCTCTGCAATAATGTATTTAAGAAGGGATGTGGTGAGGAGTTGTCAAGACTTGTGAGGGGGAGTTGCGGCAGCTGTGTGAACACCAAGGTCAGTGGAGGAACGGAGGAAGAAAAGAGAGGTGAGGTGTGCTGGAGCAGAGACCCCTTTGTATCCTGTGGTAAGATGGCAGGGCAGCCCCTCCTGCCACCCATGAAGGTCTACGGTGGAGCAGACATTGATAAAGGGCCTGTGAGGGGCCTCTCATGGCCGACCAAGGTGACTGTACACAAAGAAGGCTGAGATCTTGTGGGAAAAAGCTGCTGCCACTGTTGTAGTTTGGTGCTGGGAGGACTGCAGCATGTGGGGGTGTCCCACACTGAAGCAGCTTGGGAAGGGCTGCAGCCTGTGGGAGGGACTCCAGTTGAAAGTTCATGGAGGACTGTCTCCTGTGAGAGGGGGACCATGCTAAAGCAGGGGGAAGAGGTTCCAGAAGCTCCCCCCACCTAAAATGGAAGAAGCAGCAGCACTGACTGCACCCCTCGTTCCCTGCCCCTGCACTGGTGGGGGGAGGAGGTAGAGATATCAGGAGCAGATCTGAAACCAGGAAGAAGGGAGGGGTGGGGGGAAGGTGTTCTCTACATGTGGTAATGCTTCTCACTGTCATACTCTGTTAAGTGTTGTTGTTGTTAGTGTCTGTAATGTTCTTTTTTTCATTCCCCTAATGAGTTTGCCTTTTGCTTGTGACCATAACAGGTGATTTGCCCCTCTCTGTCCTATCTCAAATGCCAAGCCTTTGCTTATTTTCCCCTTCTCATTGCTGGGGGAAAAGGTGAGTGAGCAGCTTTGTGGTGCTCAGTTGCCCTCTGAGCTCAAAACACAGTGTCTTCCCTCAAGCCTGCCTCTTGCAGTTACAAGAGAAAATACATATGGAGCATTGATTTCTGACTGCTGGTTTAGGAACACATTGTTACAGTCAGCTCAATTTTTATTACCTGTAAGTTTTACCTTCTTCTCCTTATCACTCATTAGCTCCATTCCTTTCCTCTCAACCAGAGCTCTAAATGGCATGTAAGAAATAAAGTGTTATTTTCCAGCAATGCCACCCTATTCCTAACATGCCTGCTTATTAAAGGATTCGTTTTTCTTTCCTGGAGGTAAGACACTGAAATTGCTTACCTTTACAGTGCCAGCTTTCCAACTAGTACTTAAGTAATATATAATGTCATGCTTTTACTCAGCACAATAAATAAACATTTTAGTGTGGGCTACCATAGCATACGGTAAGGCCACTTCTATGTTACAGCTGGTCAAAAAAATAAGTCTTAACTGAAGATGTACCTCATACAGTGTCCATTGTCATCCGTTCCCCCTCCCCCAATCCATTATATTGCATATAATTCAAAACCCCAGACCTCAGATGATAATAAACTCATGAATGAAACACTTCTTAACAGAAACCTTAGCAATATTAGTAACGCAGAAAACCTGGGAACTGGATGACCAAGGTAAACCTGTATCCTGATTTCAGAAGACTAACCTGCACTTTTAGAAACGATATTCAAATCTATGTTTTTTTACCTTTCAACAAAGAAAATGTGTGGTTTTTTTCTTTCTTTGTTTGTTTTTATATTCTAAATTTAAAAGCATAAGCCAATTCTAATAAAGGCTTGAAAAATGCTCAAAGCTTCCACTTCTTTCAAAACAGTTAAGTAACAACTTACTGGATGAACTCTAACCCATGCTCATTCCAAAAACATTAGTGTGCCTTTGTACCTGGTGATCAGTAGCAATACCACCACCATTCGGTAAATTGGTCTTTTATAGGTAGTTTGGAGTTCTACCATGTCAGGAAAAGTAACCTATGAACTATCAGTGCAATATATTTATTTCTCCCTGCCATAGACTATCAGAGCCTTTGTGATCCACTATTTTACACTATAAGGTTTTAAACAACACACAACATGGGTATCTTAATTTAACCAAGAAGCAGGTGACAAATTAAAAGGAAGCCAAACACTGCATGAAGCAGCAAAAGCAGCTTCAAGTGCCCTCTTGCCACAGCTGTCCAAGAAATAATTTTTTGCTCTTAGAGTACTGTGAGGTTCTGATTTGCTCGCATGTTTTGTTATGCTTTTATTATGCTTTTCAATTCTTCCTTGTTTTGTGTTATTTAACCATCCTCTAGAAGAGGTCCAAAGCTATAACAGAATAGAAGAATTTTAAATCTGTAGTTTAAGAGAAAGAATTCATCCATGTCGTGCTGGGTTTCTGTAGCAGTGTTTTTGGTAGGGGGGCAGGGGCTACAATAGCAGCCCCTGTGAGAAGCTTCTGGAAGCTCCCGCAGCTTCAAGTTGGAGCTGCCTCCAGCCAGGGTTGAGCCAATCAGCTGTGCCTCTGCAAGAACTTAGTTAAGGAGGCAGGGAACCCAGGAGGAGGTTGAGACTTGTGAGGTGGAGTTGGGAGAAGGGTGAGTGCCTGGGTCAGTGGAAAAAGAAGGAAGTGGGGGAGATGCCTGTGACTGTAATGGGTGAGCCACCCTTGAGCCATTGTGCTTCATTTTCTCCTTCCCATTTCTGAGAGGGGAAGGAGTGAGTGAAGAGCTGGGTGGTGCTCAGTTGCCCTCTGGGCTAAAACTACCACACCTATGCAAAAACATAACAGCCATTCTATGAAAAGAAGAAAGAATCATTAAGTGGACAGAGTAGGAATGGGAAAAGATATCCCGAAAAGAACTAAAAGCACTTCATTTTGCATATTTCCACCGGACGCCTAACTTTGAGGAATCAGTTTAACATCGCCCAGCTCAGTGTTTCCACTAAACATCAGACTTGTAGCATCCCAGGGCAGCTGATCTACACACAATTCAACAAGGAGTACACCAAGGACCCTGAATAAATACTTCAAAAACAAAAACTATCTAAGAACTAGATCCTATTCTTATTTTGAACAGTCAATAAGCTGTGTAACCTTGCAGGTTCCTCCTAAAGCAAATATGAACACTGCAGTTCAGGCTTTTTATAAACACTGTCATCTTGAATCTGACACCACCTGTGTATTCACTAAAATGAAATACCATACTAACAAGTATTAGCATAATAATAGTAGCACGCACAGGACAAATTCAGAACTTCAGAATACAGCAAAATGAGCAAAGCAGGACACCTCCCTATTGAATTCCTGTACAGGCATGGATACATTGTAACAACAAATTGCCCAGTAACTTTTTCAATTCAACTGATGTCTACTTGTGGTTTGAAGCATGCTACAGATGTCCACCAGGCAGCTCAAGTTCGCTGTACCCTTCAGTTTAGTTTGCAATTTTCTCTTCACTGTTACAACTCTTCCCAGTATGCTGCAACCCTACCCACTCCACTCTGATGAGACCCCACCCGGGTACTGTGTCCAGCCCTGGAGTCCTCAGTACAGGAGAGATCAATGAAACCTTCTCTTTTTCATTCCTTCCTCCACAGTATTGTATGTGTCTATTTCCTTAAGCTGTAGTGAGAAACACAATGAGTTAAATGTGTTTGGAGGTTACACACTTCTTGGAAACTCAGCTACAGCTGGTTTGGCTAAGATGTAAATAATACATTTCACTCTCTTTTCCATAGAAGTGATCTTACAGTCCATGTAAATTAAGAGATTCTACATCTTCTTCCACACCCACGTAACACTCACAGTCCTGATGAGTAATTCTACAACAAAACCCTGCAATTTTCTCCAGACTTAAAACTGGACTTTTCAGTCAGTTACTGTGTGTCTGAACAGGACTCAGAATTAGTTTTTCCACATACCATCCAAAAACCAAATTCCTATCTTTAATATAGACATTAACAAATTTCAAGTGTCTAAATATAGAAAAAAACCCAACCTGGAACTAGCATCATTTAAACCAAAAAATATAAAATAACTTCGTTGTTTTTCTAGCATTGTATTCAATATTATTTTTGCATTGTAATTAGGTTTTTTGGGAAATAGTTAAAATGCAAAAAATTCAGTCAAACCAAGAAAAAAAAATTAAAGAAATCACATGCTCCCAAAACTGTACCAATTTGAGTGCATTATATCGCACATCCATACAAGAAAACAACAAAACAAAAGGCAGCCTAAAAGAGATTTGAGAAGGGACATAAGAGGTTGACATTGCGCAACCTGCAACAGATGAAGCTGTCACCTGTTTTAAAAACTTTTCCATCTTAAGAAATATAATACCTCCAAAAGCACTGTATAACGGGCCCAGTTTAGCACAACATTCCAGTATGTGTTCAACACCAAGCACATACTGGACTGCTTCCCTGGATTAGAACTACATTGCTCAGTACCATAAGTCATCAAGTGCATATCCCATAAGCTCTATCTTTTTCCAATTCTTGTGCTGCAGAGTATGATAACTCTTTAAGTCAGAAAGCAATGTAAAAAAACTTGAAGCAGCTAAAGCTTGACTTTATAGCACATCTGAAGTTTGAAGTAACACTTCTCCCTTCCCTACTTTTTTTTTAATTTTACAAATAAGATATGAATGTTTCTGTATAACGTCTCCTGCATTACCTATTACCATTTCTAGATAGCTCCATTTATCTTCCAGGTTATGTAGAGAAGTATACCATATAATTCTGGCTTGAATTCAGTACTGAAGCAGACAAAGACTATGGACATATTTTTAAGAAGCAAGAATACACATATCACAAGAGACTGGACAGTATTCCAGTAAACACAAAAGAACAAAGAGAACAATTTATGAGGTCACTAAAAGTCAGGAATGGTTTAGTAGCCTCTTCTCAACTTCCTCATGTTGTATTTTCATACTTACTAGAAAATATCAACAAATAAGCCAGTCTTTTTTCCTAAGTCTAACCAACTAGAAATACTCCAAACCAGAAACATAATACATATTTTGCTGTAAGTGACATAGAAAAGGTTAGTTCCAGTCAGCCTGGGATAAATGCATGTGCATGCATGTGTGAATCCAGGGGTTACCTACTGTGCCACACTGACTGTCTATGCCCATTGCTGAAGAGATTCATACTGTACATATCCATACATTGTACATATATTCATAGAATCATAGAATGGTTTGGGTTGGAAGGGACCTTAAAGATCATCTAGTTCCAACCCCTCTGCCAAGGGCAGGGACACCTTCCACTAGACCAGGTTGACCAAAGCCCCATCCAACCTGGCCTTGAACGTTCCCAGAGAGGGGGCAGCCACAGCTTCTCTGGGCAACCTGTTCCAGTGCCTCACCAACCTCACAGTGAAGAACTTCCTCCTTACATCTAATCTAAATCTACCCTCTTTCAGCTTAAAGTCATTACCCCTTGTCCTACCACTACATGACCTTGTAAAAAGTCCTTCTCCAGCTTTATTGTAGGCCCCTTCTAGGTACTAGAAGACTGCAATAAGGTGTCCCTCGAGATTTCTCCTCTCTAGGCAGCACAATCCCCTCTCTCAGTCTGTCTCCAGAGGAGACCCTCCATCTCGCTCATCCAGAAAGAGGAGCAGGATGGGGCCTCTCATGCTGTTTTGTGTTCGTGTGAGTGCTCTGTGTGTCTGTGTTATAT
Source organism: Tyto alba (assembly GCF_018691265.1). NCBI lineage: Eukaryota > Metazoa > Chordata > Aves > Strigiformes > Tytonidae > Tyto > Tyto alba. Next base: position 41,167,639 of record NW_024881318.1, on the reverse strand, counting down.
GCATATAAGCACAGGTATGTGGTGTACATATGTGCTGCACATGCCTGTACCTACTGGGAAAATAGGCAGTCTTGCCACTTGTCGAACCTGGGGTCACGAAGCTTGCGCCTCTTGGGCTGCAGAATCCAGCCCAATTCATATAAAGAAATCCACTAACAGTGAGTTTTTACCTGAGAACAATCCGCCTTGGCTATTTCCATCGTAGCCTGAAGTACATCATGAAGACTGTCTCCATTTTCTTGGATCAGTAGATAAGCCAGAAGAAGGAAAACATGGGCAGGGACTTGATTTGTAACAGGTAGCAGTGATTTCACTGAAGATAACCAGCTAGTAACTGCAGACTTCTCTTTCATGAGCCCTATGATCTTCCAGGTTGTATACAATGAGCTGTAAGAGCTTGTTATGGGGAAAAGGAGTTTGCAGGACACCTGAGAAAAAGTGAAACAAACAAAATTCTCCATCAAACAAATAAGGTACGATGAAAGAACAAAGAAAAAAAATGTAACTAATCCAGTTCTGTCATCCAAAATATTTTTTTTTTTTTAGGGTTCCAATGTAATAAGTATAAAGAATAAATTGCAATACATTTCTTCACAATTCTTTATATGAGTTCTTACACTAAGGTTGTTTGAATGGGTTGCTAATTCCCTATTTAGGAGGTTCCTCCTTTATTTGGCATCCATTATTCCTGTTCCTGTTAGTAACTCCTGCTACTTCCTTGCTAAAATGGACACAATAAAACTGCAATACATTAAAAGCTTCCATTCCTGACAATGACAGGTGCTTCACCAAAGCATTAGTATCATCTATATTATTTTAAGGAAATTCTCTTAACTTTTGATAGTACTTAATGAAACACTACAGTATAAATTAATACAACTTTACATTTTTTTAACTGTATCACTTATTAGAACATAATGTTCTATAGATACAGTCATGGAAGATAACATTTAGAAGCACAAAAGTAGTAAAATACAAATGAGGAATACACCTAACTCAGGCTTTTTTATATGTAAAAGTATGTACTTTTTAAAGCTCTTGCAAATCAATGTGGAAGTTCAAAACTTTTCACTATACGAAAAAACCTTAATCCAAGATAAATCATCTCTTTCCTATTAATTCTTTCTTTCCATAAAAAATGCAGTGTTTTCAGAAACGTCTTTCCATTATCAGGATAGTAGTTGGCAGGCAGTAAAAGAACATTTATGTAAAAATCAGGCCAAGAAATATTTGAAAAGATGTCTCCAAATGAACATTAAAAATGGAATTCAGACTCCAACAGGGCAGGGTCCACTCACTTTTAAATTACTAGGGAAAAAAGTGATTTTGAAAGGCAAAAAGCTGTTCTCCATAAAACTGCAGAATTTAATTTTAATCACCCTGTTCAATGCCATGGAAATTTATTTTGGCTAATGGAAGATAGAATGCCCCTGTACTTTAGATGACCTTTTAAAAATAACACTAAAATTAGCTTATTCCATTATTTATGCATTACAATTACTTCATGTGAAAAATTCAGCAATCTAGAATGCCATCTCTCTGTCTGGAAAGATCACTTGGAGCCAAACATACCTTCTCGATACAGTTTATAAACTGCCATTTATTGATAAAGGTACTTAAACTTTTTCCAAAGACATACAGTGGGCTAAGAAGAGTTTCAGAATCTTTAAGTTGTACTGTTTAGTTGCCTGCCTCTACAAGATCGCAAGACTTGAAATCAAGATCAGACTATTACAGGTTTTTTTGAGGTTGTTTTTTTTTTTTTTTTAAATCATGTAAAAACCTGCTAGAATTGGTAGAGCCTGAAATATTTTATTTCCCATTCCACATTACTTCCCCAAAGGTTTTGCTACACAACAGTACTCACTCCATTCTCCCTTTATTTCAGCTGCATGAAAACAAGCTATCACTGTATTTTTACTTTAATGCTGCACCCCATTAATGCAGGTTAGGTAGACTATTTCAGTTTGCCAACACTGAAAGATATAGATATAGAGATATAGATAGATAGATAGATAGATAGATAGATAGATAGATAGATAGATAGATAGATAGATAGATAGATAGATAGATAGATAGATAGATAGATAGATAGATAGATAGATAGATAGATATAAAAAATCCCTCAATGGCAAAGTAGAACACAGGTTAACTACATACTAGCATTTTTCAAAATATTGGGGCTACAAGTAGAACAATTCCCCACTACCACCATTGCCAAAAAGAAAGCCACTGAATACAGGTTCTGGGTGCAGTTAAAGGCAAAATGCAGCATACCGGCTACAAAAAGGCAGCCACATACCCACTGAGGATTACAGGAACCTTGCTAGGGCATGCAGAGATGCAGACAGGAAAGTAAAGGCTCTGCTAGAACTGCAGTTGATCAGAGATGTCAAGAAGAAGAAAAGGTTCTTCAGATGTGTGAGCAGTTAAGGTGAAGCACAGAGAAGACATAGGTCCATTACTGAACTGGGCAGGCAAATGAGTTGCAAGTGATGCTGACAAGGCAGAGGTTCTCAAAACCTTCGCCTCTGTCTCTACTGGCATAGCTGGACCCCAGCTCACAGTATCAAGCAGCTACAACTCATATGTTGACCCACCAGCAGTGGCCCTCTGCAAGGGCTCAACCCCCACAAATCAATGGGCCTGGAGGGAATCCACTGCGGTGCACTAACAGAAGTGGCTGACATTGGTGCAAGACCGCTGTCTATTATCTTTGAAAAGCCATGACTATCAGGGGACATCCCTGATGACTGGAAGAGGGAAAATCTCATACCCATCTACAAGAATGGCCCAAAAGAGGACCCAAGAAACTATGGGCTCATTAGCCTTACTTCAGTCCCTGGGAAAGTGGTGGAAGAGTCCTCCTAGAATCTATTACAAACTGAATGAAGCAAGTGATTAGGAAAATCCAGCAGAGATTCACCACAGGCAAATTGTGCCAGACTAACCTGATCACCTTCTACAAAATAACATCTTCTGTTAACAAGGAGAAAGCAGTGGATGTCACTTACCTGGACTTCAGCAAAGTGTTCAACACTCTTCCCCACAGTCTTCTCATGGACAAACTGTGAAGATACAGACTGGATAAGTGGTCTGTGCGATGGGCAGGAAACGGTCTCATAAGCTGCACTCTAAGTGTGGTGATCAATGGTCTTTACTCAGGCTGGCAGCCTGTCACAAGCAGACAATTAGCTGAATGTGAGACAGCAGTACGCCACTGCAGCAATCCAGGCAAACTGGATCCTGGGATGCATCCTCAAGCGCATCACCAGCAGAGATAGATATGTGATCATCCCACTCTACTCAGTGCTTGTCAGGCTGCACCTGGAGTACTGGGTCCAGTTCTGGGCCCAATTCAAAAACAGACGTGGACAGACTGGAGAAGGTCCAAAGGAGGGCCATAGAGATAATCAAACAGCTGGACAATCTGCCCTATAAGTTAGGTCTTTTTACCCTGGAGATGAAAAAGCTCAATGGGAATGTCACCACAGTTTTCCAGTACTTGAAAGACAGCTACTAAAAGGGCAGAAGCTCTCTTTACAAGGAGCCACATGGAGAGGACAAGGAGCAGCAGATACAAGTTGTATGAGGAGAGGTTTGCATCTTAATATAAGAAAGACATTTTTACACAGTGAAAACAATCATTCACAGAACAACCTCTCCACAGACATGGTGGAGTCCCCATCACTGGAGGTTTTCAAGATGTGATTAGACAGGGTGCTAGATAATCTCATCTAGGCTTCCCTTCCCATGAAGGGCTGGACCAGATGATCTTTTGAGGTCCCTTCCAAGCTGAGCTGTTCTGTGATTCTAAGAAAATATACTGTAACTTAATCATGTTAGCTCTTAAATAATCTTATTCAAAGCTTGCTCACTGTGGACATAACACTTGCCTTCTTTTTCCTACCTCTTTTCATGCCCATTTCCAGTGTAGAGAAAGTTTAAGTAAGGAGAGTTCATTAAAGATTGCATTCTCTTAGCACTAATCTGATCCTACAACATAAATGGACTGAACCCACAGGAACATTAAATAGAAATTCTGAATATTTTAATCTTTCAGTGAAGAATCAAAGGTTATTGGCATACTTTTACCAAACAAGCAGAATGAGTGTCTCCCCATTCTCATTGCTAAACATGTATTATCAAAGATCTGCCATGCTACTTGCTATAAACTTGAGAAGGATGTCTATCAGTGACACCAAAGTGAAGTGACTGTTAGAGAATTTCCACTAAAAATAAGTGTCTTTTCAGTTTAATATGGCTAACAGAAAAAGTTAATGTCATCACAAGCTGTTTAAGCCCTTAAGAGAAAAGCTTTCACATGCTTTTTGAAGCAAAGAGAATAGCAGAATTGGTATAACAAAGTTCTGTTACAGGAAGCCAGTGTTATGCAATGTACTGTAATCTATGTCCTACAATAACCCAGTAGTCTTGCAAGACATTTAACTAGCTTCTAAAACACCACAGAAAACAAAACAGATGGGCCAGTGACACAGAGCACAAAAGTACTTGGAATACCTCTCACTGAAACAAACCTCCAGTGACATCTGTGCAGGCTGCCACCTAAAAAGTCCCATTAAGTGGAAGTGAGCAGCCTTCTGCACTTCAGGCCACCCCATAGACTATTCTTTTAGAGCAGAATAAGGAGTGTAGGTTTTAGTGAACTTAACACATTTATCTTTCATTAGGAGTACAAATGGGCTTGCCTTTTCATATCTGTGGAAATGGAAAATGTAGTTGGAGAGGAATTCCAAGACAAGGACACATGGCAGAACTCAGAATTGGAATCTTTTTCTGTCTCCAACTTGTTACATCACCACCCTCCCTTCACCAAAAAACAAGGGTGTAAAGCAGAAAGGGAGTTTAGCTTCCACATTGCTAAGCACATCTTGATCAGAGACTTTGTCATCCGTTCTCAGAAAAAGATGGGAGAAATGGGTGGTGGGCAGCTAAGTGGGACATAGGCAAATAAATAAAACCAAAAAACCAACAGCACTGATGAAGACATCCAGGATAATGAGCTGAAATTCGGTAAGTGGAACTTATGTGCTCCATAACTCTCTTCACTCAGAGGAGAAAGAATTGTACCTAACAGTCACATACAATGGTAAGGAAAAGGATATAGATGAGTAGAATAGGCAAGTCTGGAAGAGACAAAGTAAGCATACATAACCTTATTTTCTACCAAGTCCTGTTACTTGATTAATAATGCAAGTAGATTCTTTAATCTATACAGTCTCTGAAAGTAAAAAAATCCCATCTCTAAGTAAAACAATACTTAGCATACAAACACACTTCCACTTTACCAGTAGTCTAGTTTTATGGACTATACATATTTGTGAGTGTTTCCATACAATGCATTACACAAAGAAGCTCACAGACATAGAGTTTTTCCCAGGCACCTATGCATAATGCAGCAAAATTCTGAAATGAATCCCCTATCTGTACCAAAAGAAGGAAAAAACCTTATAACTTTACCAATTCCTTTTTATCCTTCACAGCTTCTTCCTGTAATATTCCCAAAAGATTTACAGCCAGCTGCTGCCTGGTAGTTGCAGAATCATCCTCTGATAGGCAGACTCCAGCTGTTGTAGAAGACAAGATCTGTAGTACAGGCATCACCAAAGTAAGGCCAGTGGTTGAGATGTTCCGGATTTCTGAACAGGAAAGGAGCTTGTAGGCTGTTTAAGACAAAGTGGGGAAAACCAAAGATTGCATAGGGAAAAAAGAACTAACATAATTTGTACTTTTAGGCATGACGCAAACATTACAGTTAATGCTCTGGTTAAGCAAATTAACAATCCCCAGAATTAGATGTGCATACTAGAGTGAAAGGGCAAAAGATGTTTTGGTAAAACTCCAATTCTGTTTAGACACCCATATATTTCTGTTGTTTATAAGCAAAGTAACTGACTGCAGCAAGAAATACAACAGTGGAACATAGCATAGTCCTTTGCTTTCACTGGAATAACTCCATTAACCAAAACAGCTAAGTCGAAAGCTCAAGCAAACATGCCACGACTGTCAGGCCTGCTCTCTTAAGATCTGTTAAAAGAAACTATTCAGGATGCGTGAATGTCAGCTGAAAATATTCTGCTGTTGACTCAAAAATGAAACAGATAAGCTCCAAGATAGCAGGGAACTTAGAATACGGTAATATCCATGGAAAAAGTCAATATAGCAGGAAAATTTATCTTCATTGCCATTAGATGAAATGTTACTTTTTAAATTCAGGAAGAATCCTGATTATTAAAAAAACATTTCACCACCCAATCCAACTTCAGGGGAATCCAGTGCTTATCTTCATAAACATGAAGAAACAAAGACACAGTCTTAAGAGTGTGGATTCCTCTTTCACAAGAGCAGCTTTACCTAGACTCAAGACAGACTTTTGCTGACTTTCTGGTGTCTGAAGCAGCAGAAGCGCTATCCCAATTACACACTGTTCGACTGGAAATACCTACAAGGGAAAAAGAAAGAGATTCAAGTCTTCTGTTTGTCAGTGATATTAAGCACTACAAATGGGAAACAATTGAAACTCTCTATGGAGTTTCTTCTCAAGTGCACACACAGCAACAAAGCATATGCAACAAAGAACACGTAGAGTGTAAAAATACTATTTTAGCTGAATTACTAAAGCATTTTAATTTGTTACGTTGTTGAAACTGTTTTAGCTCACATTAAAGCAACTCCCATACTAAAAGTTACACTTTTGCCTTTGAAGGTCTTCAACCAAGAAAAAGAGAATTAGAAGCTTTGAAATAGCACCGGTCCCTTGCAGATGAATGCCATGTATCAATGTCACTAAATACTGTCTTAAACACAACGTTCCTTAAATTTAATACAACTACTTTACTTCTTCCCACATGAACTCTTACCTCTTTTAAGAGCTCAAAGTTGTCCTCTATTAAGGATATCAAAGATGAGCATTCTCCCATTATATTTAAACATATTTCACAGAAACATAACACTTGTAGACAAAACTGGGATAACTGAACTTTCCAAAACACAGGATAGCGCAGTAGGCTGAGGAACAGCTCTTGCAGAAAGAATAAGGCTTCTGTAACTTGCAGTAAGTCTTTAAGCTGTAGAGAGGTAATTAAAAAACAAAACAACACCAAAACACATTCTAGTTTAGTTCCCCTTCCGTATCTATGCAGAATTCCCCCAGTTTAGAATTAGTTCTTTAGCTGTCCAATGTTTCCATTACTCATATTACTAAGACTTCGAAGAAACATTTATAAACTAAACCCAGGAATCTCTCATCCAGCTACCCTCAAAAAATAACAGATGAAATGCTATTTAATGTTTTGAATCAAAAGTAGAAACATGAAAGAATAGAAAGATTTCTTGGCAGCTGATGAGAGAAATTCCTTTTTCCTCAAAAGCAACAGCAAATTAATAAGGCTCCTGGGTGTTCTCCCAGCAACATGAACCAAATTGTGTGGAGATTTCATATAACAGGTAAATATTCTTATAACAGAAGCATCCTGCTCTAGGATATTTCCTCTGTAATGTAACCAAGATTTTAATATATGTTTCAAAAGAGAAAGGCAGTGCTGTTACCTGCTTCTGGAGCACCATATAATCTACATACTACAAAAATGAAAAGCTGAAGTGCAAGACCCAAAAGCAGTATCTCCATACTGGGAAGTCAAGTAAAGAGGTTTCAAGAAGCAGGTTGCCTCAAAATCCTAATGTGTTAGATGAAAGCACTTCTGCTCTCAAAAATTCTAGTTTTAGAGAAACCCAGCTGTTACAATCCAAAGCCTGGAGCCAGTATTAAGGATAACATCCTGATTTTTAGTCCTTTAGAACAAATTCTATGAATAATCTGCTCTAATCAGTAGCCTCACATCCATTGATTTTTTCAGCAGAAGACTGTCAGACAAAATGACTAGGAAGCATTTCGGCATTTATATAATACAGAGGACTACATAAGGCTGAGCTTAAAGGAAGGATAAGGACCTGAGGTTCAGAGACAGAAGGAGAAGTAATGACAGGTTATAAAGCAGTCCATCAAACAGGATTCTTGAAAGAAGTATTTCCTTTTCCATTGTGAAAGTTCTATCTCAAGCAAGACAAAATCATTCACGTATTAAGCTGAGTTTAAAAAAATGCAACAGATTTCTAGTTAAAAAAAAAAAAAAGTGCTAATAAGCATGGAAAAAATAAATGTTTGTAACTAAATCTGTAAGTATTTTTTAGCGCCATTTTTACAGCTAAATGTTACCAAGTCAGAAGCTTCATCATAGATTCAGGACAAAAATCTTATACTGAAGTTCATTCTGAATCAAGACAAAAACAGAAATGTCCCTGTGACTAGAAAAAGTCAGCATATACCTGTCATCCCAAAGAGTAGACCTGGACCAAGCAAATGTGTATAACACAACTTATTATTTGTCCAAAACACTGGGAAAAGTGGCTACCAGTACAAAGTAGATTTCTGTAGTAAAATTCTTCAGGAGGAAGATGCTACAAAATATCTTCATATCAAGCGTATTTAGCTTTATGTTATTGTTGTGGTTTGAGTTCAGAGGGCAAGTGAGCACCACACACCCACTCACTCCCCCCCTTTCCACCCCCCCCCACTGAGAATGAGAAAATAAGCAAAGGTTTGGAGTTTCAGACAGGGAGGGATAAATCACCCATTATGGTCACAGGCAAAAGGCAGACTCATTAGGGGAAGGAAAAAGGAACATAAATTTATTACAGGTACTAACAACAACAACACTTAACAGAATAGGACCGTAAGAAGCATTGCCACATCTTGAGAACATCTTCCCCCCACCACTCCCTTTCTCCTGGACTCAGATCTGCTCCCCCATCTCTATCTCCTTCCCCCAGTGGCACAGGGGCAGGGGAATGAGAGGTGCAGTCAGTGCTGCCGCTTCTTCCATATTTGGTGGGAGAAAGAACTTCTGGAACCAGTTCTCCTTGCTCCAGCGTAATCCCCCTCTCACAGGAGACAGTCCTCCACAACTTTTCTCTGACATGAGTCCCTCCCACAGGCTGCAGCGTTTCCCTCGCTACTCCAGTGTGGGACACCAACCTTCTCCAACTGGAGTCCCTCCCACAGGCTGCAGCCATTCCCAAGCTGCTCCAGCATGGGACACCCCCGCATGCTGCAATCCTCCCAGTGCTGAACTACAACAGCAGGGGCTGCTTCTTCCCACAGGATCCTGGCTGGCTTCGGGTGCAGCCACCTTAATTGGCTATATGCTGCCCCCCACAGGCCATTTATCAATGTCTGCTCCACCGCAGATCTTCATGGGCGGCAGGAGGGGCTGCCCTGCCATCTCACCACAGGATGCAGGGGGGTCTCTGCTCTGGCACACCTCCCCTCTCCTTTCTTCCTGTTCTTCCACTGATCTTGCTGTTCATGCAGCTACCACAACTCCTCCTCACAAGTCCAACTCCTCCTCACCACATCCCTTCTTAAAATACTTTAACGCAGAAGTGCAGCTGACTGTCTCGGCCTTGGTGCAGAGGTGAGTCCAACTTAGAGCTGGAGGAGCTTCGTTAAGCTTCTCACAGGGGCCATTGCAGTAGCCCCCTTCCCTGTTACTCAAATACCCCATCACTCACTCAAACCCAGGACAATTATGAGTATTACCAAACACTCTTTCTATGGCACTAATACCATAGCAAATCATGTTTGACTGAATAGATTTGAAACTGAAGATGCTACTCCAGTATTAAAAAGGAAGAAGTACATGGGTACAAATAAGCTTAATCAATATCACATTAAAGCATTAGGCAAAGCAGAGCTATTAACCTTAACCAACACCCTAGAGTCCTAACCAAAGGGGACAGAAAGACTAAATCCCTAGCTCCTAGCAAGTATCACTGTAGAATTTAAAAATACGTTCAAAAATTTAAGTATATTCCAGAGGCATTAAGTTTTGTCTTCAGATCCACTCATCCCTCTGTTACAAAGAGCAAGAAACAAGTGAAATCATGCTTCTCATATAGTTTGTTTCATTGTAATATTACCCATGTTAAGTTAAAAATTGCATGTTTTTGACAAATATCTTACCATTTAACAACATTCTCTCACGAGTATCTGTACAAGTTCACTGAGGCAACTAGCAGCAAATAATCATGGTAAACGTGTGTTTCAATTTACACCTTACCAGGTGTATGAGATTTAGATAATTAAAAAGATTTACCTTCTACCAGAAAGAGCCAGTTTGTCAGATTTCTGTACTGGCAACAAATCAGGTCTATAGCAAATCGAAGTGAATGCTGTATTTGCACACTTGATAGGCAGTAATAATACTATCATTATGTTGATAGCATTTATTTGTAAAAGGTGGGGCCAGACAACAACTGTACCTGAAGGTGTGGAATCAAATCACACAGAAGTTGAACAATCTGGCATTCCATCACGGAGGGTGCTTCTTTGTCATTTGGACCATGAGGCTGAAGTAGCATCCTAAGTAAACCCATTCGCAGTTCAGCATATTCCCGTAACTGAGATGGTTCACAATACAAGTATCTCAGAAATGGAGTCATTATGCCAATGAATGAACTCTGTGACCTGCAGTTCAATAAATAAGTTTGTCAGGATTGATTTCTACTGAAAACCTAAGAAACAAGGAAAACCCAAGCAATGAAACACTCTCTGCAATAATCTATAGGATGCAATTGCCAAAAAGGTGTTATGACAGGCAGTACTACACCTCATAAAGAAACCTTTGACTTATTAGCATGAAGTACTGTCACAAGATCTTATATAGTACCATGCAATGAAGTGCAATTGTGAAAAGACTCAATATTTAAGCATGAATACTACTCAGTATGTACTTGCAGATTATGACACCCTACTTTTTTTTCTCATCAATTCAAGAAAGTGATTTTCATTGCTGAATGTCATGAGAGACTAGCATGCCATTCTGAAGTAGCATTTGGACAAGACAATTCAGAAATATCTTTTTAAAAGACATAAAAGCTAACTTCATTTAAAAAGAGCCATTCACTCCTTGCCAGTTTTTGCTCAATGGTCTCAAACAATTACATGAAACAGGAATTGCTTTAAACAAGATAGATTCCCAGTAAAAAATTTAATCACATAACACTTCCTTTGGCTTGACCATGTTAGGAATAATAGCTGTTCTTGACATTATTAAAACAATCAAATAAAGCTAATGATCAATACATTAACAAATATATAGGGAATCAAAATTATAAATCAGTTTTAAACAAGACAGCCTTCATGCAGAACTCAGTAACAGATCTACATCAACATATGTGGCACTTGTTGACATTGTGCTTAGGGACATGGTTTAGTGGTGGACTTGGTAATGTTAGCTTAATGGTTGGGCTTTATGTTCTTAAGAGTCTTTTCCAACCTAAATGAGTCTATATTCTCAGTCTAGAACTTTATTCCACAGAAACCTTTGTACAAAAAGAATCAAAGGAAATTTAAGACATTTTCCTTTGCAGCAAACTAAAACTCCTGTTTTAATTCAAAACAAGCCACAAGCAAAAAAATCCACAGTTCATTCCGTCATTCAGACATCTGACAGAACTGCTCATGAGTCCCAGATTTAGCAGCTGAGCGGAAAAACAAATATGCAAACAGTACTTTAAAAATACTCTGATCAATTAAGTAGAAGACTTTTCCTTGACAGTCCTACTGTTGACCATGTTGTCTAGGCCCACTAGATATTTAAGAGATTAATGAACTTATTCAGAGCAATAGAATATGGAAGTCAACTTCACTGTAGTATTACTCTGTTGGATTTGTATGAGTCTTCCGCAAAACAGAAGAAAAGAGATACTTTTAACCTGAAAAGTATACATATAGGTATAAAATCTCTGAAAACATTTGGCTTTAAGGCTGCTAGAGCATTTTCCATCTTATACTGAAGTTTTATTGGACAAGTTCCTTAGAGGTAAACATGAAGAAATGCTGAAATTGTTGGCAGCTTGGATATTTCTTCATCGTTAAAGGCATTTTATAATAAGACCGTGACAATGATTTTTCCTGTTTTGTTTTGTTTTTTTTTTTTCTATTTGTTTTGGTTTTTAATCAAGAAGCATGTATCATTTTTAAAGACCTCCTCCTTTATTGTGAGATATAATAATCTCTTTTTTCCCTTTACCATCCTACCATTTTGTATATATGGGTTATACCTGCATCCTAGAAATCTTTTTTGATGAAGCAGTCAAAATCTTGACAAAACAAAAAATCAAGATTGCTTATTTTAAAAAAATTCCAAAGGTGCTATCAATTTTGCCACATCTATACCAATTATATCAACATAAAATAGTTAAGGAGAAAACTATGAAGTCTATTTTTGATTAATTATTCTAGTATTTCATATTCTAATTTTAACCTTTACACGGTGTCATTAAATTTTATAATTATCTTTTCAAAAGACAATTCTTATTGCTCACTGCAGCTGCCTTCAATAAAAATGTTGTATTGATATGATTCAGTTATCTATATTTGCTATTTTTAAATTATTCATTCATTTACCTCTCTCGACACTGATGGAAAAATACTGTTATCTGCTGCAGCAGAACTGGCCAGCAATCAGGTCTGTTTTCAAGGACACAGATTAATGGATGAGGAGTGTTCCTGAAACACAAAGAAATCACATTTGGATCTATAATGCAGAAAGTGAGTGTGCAAAGTAACTATCTTCAAAATAAAAGCAGCTGTAGAAACAGAGAATTTAACCCCTTGGCATTACCTGGTATTACCATATACAAATACAGGCTGGGTGATGAGTGGATTGAGAGCAGCCCTGCAGAGGCCTTGGGGGTTTTGGTGGGGGGAAAAGTGACTATGAGCCAGCAATGTGCGCTTGCAATCCAGAAAGCCAACCACATCCTGGGCTGCATCAAGATAAGAGTGGCCAGTGGGTCAAGGGAGGTGATTCTCCCCCTCTACTCCGCTCTTGTGAGACCTCACCTAGTACTGTGTCCACCTCTGGGGCCCCCAACATAAGAATGACATTGACCTGCTCAAGCGGGTCCAAAGGAGGCTCACGAAGATGAGCAGGGGGCTGGAGCACCTCTCCTATGAAGACAGGCTGAGAGAGTTGGGGTTGTTCAGCCTGGAGAAGAGAAGGCTCTGGGGAGACCTTATAGCAGCCTTCCAGTACCTAAAGGGGGCCTACAGGAAAGATGGGGAGGAACTCTTTATCAGGAAGTGTAATGATAGGACAAGGGGTAACAGTTTTAAAATGAAAGAGGGTAGATTTAGATTAGATGTAAGGAAGAAATTCTTTCCTGTGAGGGTGGTGAGACACTGGAACAGGTTGCCCAGAGAAGCTGTGGCTGCCCTCTCCCTGGAAGTGTTCAAGGCCAGGTTGGATAGGGCTTTGAGCAACCTTATCTAGTGGAAGGTGTCCCTGCCCATGGCAAGGGCACTGAGACTAGATGATCTTTAAGGTCCCTTCCAACCCAAACCATTCTATGATTCTATGATTACCAACTCCCTTTACCAGCTCTGCCAAGACTGCTACACTGACAGAGGAGCACATTTTATAGGAACTTCTGGTAAAAAGATTAAAACAAAATCTCTATTCAAAAAGCCTTAGTCTGATTTTTCTCTGTTTGTTTTGTTTGGTTGGGTTTTTTTCCTAAATATGTGTCTAAGGATCACTGTTCAAATGCATGGCCTGATTTGAGTCACTGGTAGCAGCACTAGGTTCTAGCAGTGGGTTCCAAATAATATTGCAGAAACATTTTAACCACATCACACATCAGTCCAGTCTTTCAAGCATAGGTACAAATCTTTAGCACCTGAGACTAATCAAGGTGACTGTCACCCTACTTACTACTTGAAATCTACTCCCAACTTATCAATTTTTATTTAGGCAGTGAAAGAAGCAGGAAAGGATAAAGGCTAGCCATACCACCAGCCTAGACACCTCCACTTTACTTCCAGGCCTCTAAAAATGGTTGCATTTGTAAAGGTGACTGAGGCCTAGTAGTCACCTGTTCTTCTCAGATGAATCTATTATCAACACCTTCCCCAACTCCAAAGTCTATGATTGAACACCATCTACACCACTTAGAAGTGCAACTATGGCATCAGTGACTACCCTTGTACTGTAGCAGGTGGAGGAAAAGCAGGGCAGGAGGGGAGCCTGAAGTATATAATCTGTTGTCAGAAGCAAAACCAAAGTAATTTGACTAGGGTAAATTAGCATAAGAAAGGAAAACAACATGAGAGTCTGAACATTAAATTACCTAGAGAGACGGGAATTTGGAAGGAACTGGTGATGTGAAGGCAGGTTCATCACTACCACCATTAACCTCCTTCTGGAGTTTACCCACTGTCCTTGCTGTGACTGGCCCCCTTAATTTCACCTGCCTGCTAAGTGTCCTTACTTCCCCCAGTTTCCTTTCCTGCTTTGGCCACCTACAAACAAAGTAGTGTAGATTCTTCTCTGGACTACCAACAGCTTAACAGCAGAAAGCCAGATACTTCCACCTTGGAAGAGAAGAGTCTTGCTGATTCCCAGAGGTCTGCATGTGAGAGAGCAGGGCAATACAAGTAAATGGAAAGGCAACAAATGCTGCACACCACACAAGGCTGGTAGCCAGAGCAGGGCAGCATAAATCCAGGAACTGCAGATGCTGTAGACCACCACCTTCAGTTTGGTTAATCATCTTTCTTATTCACATGTCCAGCAAAACTGTGCTAGATACCAGAGAGACTTTCAGTCCGTTTTACCTATACAGCAATAGATAGATGAGCAGAGATCCGCCAACCAAAGTGGTACTGATACCCGCAAACTAAGATTATTAGAAAATATATATTTGTGGAATAGCATTATTAAGAGCAGATTAAGATGTTTTAACCATTTAACAATTGTGCTGCAAAACAAATACTGATCTTTTGAGGAATAGTTGGAATAACTGTAGGATAAGGAACTCATAAATTATCTTACCAGAGACGGTTTGGCCTTGTAGTGGCAGGTTCAAAGAAACATAAAGATAAGAAGCTGCAAATTAGCAACAAACCAGACCAGGCCAGCCTTGAAGGACAGGATGTATGTGAATGCAGGACTGCGTTTGCACAGAAGTAAGGGTCAGCTGTCGGACACAGTGAAGAAGACTACGAGCCTTCATCTGAGGACCCCCGACGACCACCCGAAGACTCCAACAGACATGCGCAGGAGACATTAACATATGCTAAATGAGTTCCCAGAAAAGTTATGACTATGATAAAAATGCAATGAATATGTATGATTAAGGTAGTATAAATGCTTGTTGATTTCATTCTCTCACACACACATTAGGAGGAGCTATCCCCTGTGTGTCCGGTGCTATAATGAAGAATCCCTGCTTTCTAAAACTCCAAAATTGAGTCTTATTGAGTGAATTAATTACCACTTTCCGGTAACAGTACATCTGAAGACAGACTGCCTCAGTTTCAAACACTTACCATACTTTTTAAATAAAAGAGTAAGAAAGAATTAAATAAAAAAAGGGAAGAAGGACAGCACACACACTAACAACACATACACATCTCTAACATAACATTAAGGCTCCATGCATGAGTTTAGAGGCCAACCGACTTTCCCGTGTGTTGTCTCACCTAAAGGAGAGTAGATATGGAGCACTGCAGTGAAAAAAATGTTAGTTTTCTTGATGGACTCACTACAGTGAGTGATATAAATCCTTTCTAAACAGCTTATGTGACTATAATGGTATTTGGTTCGTCAGTTATTGTTGTTTTAAAAACCTACGGCGATCAGAAAGTCCAAGATCTGAAGCAGTCTTTTTATTACAGAAGACAACATTCATCGAGACCCACTTGTACCCAATAGCACTGTGCTATGACATAAACTTCATCCTGAGCAGCACCAAACAAACCAAGCTCCAGATGAAGTAAATGAGATCTGCAAGAATCCCACAAAGGAATTAAAAATACATATCTATTTTTTTTCCATTGCATAGTAAATTTGAATTGCAAAATGTGATTCAAAATTGCAAAATTAAGACTTCCCTTAAGTAAGCTAAAGAATAATACCTTCCTGCTCTAAACAGGAATGTTTAGAGTTAAGCTATGCCTAGCAAGATACTATTTCTGAAAAACATCATCTAGCAGACATATCCTTAAACTAAACCATTACTACGGTAATTTTACTTTCTCAATATTAACATGGTTTGAATTCAGGGCAACTGGCTGGTTTTGAGGATAATCAGAGAGTAATAAACACTATCATTAGCTGAATGAAAGGTCCACCAAGTTATGAAAGCTGGTTACAGAGTATTTTATATATCTAAGGCCTCGTTTCCTTCGCAATATGTTCAGAATAGACTAAGGAAACTGAAATATCTACTTCAATAGAAGACAAGAGTCAAATATGACAATATGACCCACTACACTCTGCAGCTGTGTAGCTCAGGTAACAGCACATGACGACAGTGTCCTTACATGCTACAAAAGTGTAAGAATTCTGAGATACCTGAAGAGAAAATAAGTTTGGGGCAACTGCTTCCCTTCAGAAGCTTCAAATCACATTGGATCTTACAGTTGGAATATGTAGGAAATTTGCTCTGACTGACAAAGCACTTCTTGCCATGGGAGGATATTCACAAAGCAAAAAGTGTTGTTAATATGCTTATATGCATAAAGTAAAAGCTTTTATTTACTGAGACTTATTTGCAGTACTCAGGACATCAGCCTGGAGGCAGCTTCTCTAAATCAAGAGAATATTTAGAATATAACTTGTCAGCAAGAAGGTTAAGCCAGATTCAGGTAATTTCTATTTAGATATGAAGACAACTTAAGAGAGTGTCTTTAAGAAAACAGCAGAAATCCACAGGAGTGCAATAAAGTCAAATGAACAAAACTGTTGCTAAGTCCTCTCCATATACAGACATACTACAGCCTGTACATGACTAAGTCTCAGAAGTATGAACACAAATCTATCTTAAAAATCTGTCATGAACACAGCAAATAACACTAATTTATTGTCATAATACATAAATAAGAGGAAGTAAACATTCTTAGTAAGGTGAGCTAAACAATGGAAATAATTACAAAATCAGTAATAAAGCTGAAAAACTACAAATAGCGTATGAGCAATAAAATCACGAAAAATCACCACCTATACAGGCTAACAGAACTCAGAGCAGTTACAAGGTTATTGTACCTAAGGATATAAGGAAATTTAGCAATGGAATCTGACACCTTATGTCTGGCACCTATTTAATGAAGCTTAAAAGAGAGGAAATTTCACATATTGAATTTAAATCTTTGTAAAAGAAAAATTAGTATCTTCCAGCTTACTCTTTCAAAAAAAAAAAAAATAGTTAAATTTGGAGATGATCTCCTGCTAAAATAATGAGAATATATACACACCCAAGAAGAATTCAAAATAAAGTAGCTGGACACACTCTACAGGAGCAGATATTTTGCATTCTGTCTGGATTAACTGAACAGCTTTTAAGCTAATGCTGTCTCAGAATTTAGAAAACTCACATGAACAAAAAGGGAAATAAAAATATAAAAAACTCTGCTTCCAACTTCTGCATTTCAACACACTCAGCAGCATGAAAGCATATAGTTTTGCACACTTACTGATCCATGTCTTAACAAATAGATTATTAACTGAGATTTTTATATGGAATTCCTCGAAATCACTTTCGAAAGCAGTCTAAGTACCACTGCCTAATGGGTATAGAGGAAAAAATAGCAGGGAGGGGGTAGCGGTGCACAGGTCACAGTAGATTTCAGTCTCAGCACTTGTGTGAGCTGACAGAAGCACACCAGAACAACCACAGATGAAATGCAAAGTGAGTTTATTCTCATTCCCTCACGACCTGGGGGACCTCCACAGCAGCACCCAGGCAGAGGCATGCAAGAGGGGATGCAGGCACTGTGGAGCTCAGTCCTTGCCAGCCAAAAAAAGGAGAAAAAAAAAAAGTAAAATATCTCAAACCTGCTGCTTTCACCTGTATATAACAGAGATTTTTACAGGTGCAGTTCGGAGTTGCAAGGATGCTCAATAAAGTGCCTCCAAGCCTCTAATAGGCCTACGTTATTTAAGCACAGACATTCTACCCATGAAGCATACAAAGCTAAACAACAGTTAGTATGATATATGCGTTTTTCAGCACTCCAGTTACAAATCACTTGAGCGTGCTTACAATCCTCTTTGCAAATCTTCCCATGTATTCCCATAGCACTGAAGTCTTGTACAGCCTATGACTAGGACAATTCCAAGAGTCACAGCTGCCATCTTACTTCGGTATTGTATTCAGTGTAGAGAAAATTTCTCTCAGCTCTCTGAGCAACATCCTCCAGTGCCCATTGTGAAACATTTTTCCTCATATCTAGTCAGAAACTCCTGGCTTTAAACTTATGCTCACCACCCATTGCTCTTCCACCAACAATCAGGCTTTGCATTCTTGGTAACCTTTCTTCTTCATCTACCAAAGGTCTTGGGAGTCTGGGGAGGTCCCGGATAACTGGAAGCTAGCCAACATTATTCCAACCTATAAAAAGGGCAAGAAGGAAGACCCAAGAAACTACAGAACTGTTAGTCTAACCTCAATTCCTGGAAAAATTATGGAGAAGATTAGACAGGGTGCTACTGCAAGGCACATAAAGGAAAATACAATCATCAGGCACAGTCAACATGGGTTCACAAAGGAAGAGTCCCGTTTACCTCATCAGGTATCCTTCTATGATAAGGTCACCTGCCTAGTGGGTGAACGGGAAAAGGTAGATGTAGTTTTTCTGGATTTTACCAAGGCTTTTGACACTGTCCCTCATAGCATCCTTCTGGACAAGTTCTGCAAGTGTGGGATGAGCAAGTGCACCATGCACTGGCTGAAGGACTGGGTGAAGGGCAGAGCTCAAAGGGTTGTAGAGAATAAGGCTACATCTGGCTCACAGCCAGCCACCAGTGGTATTCCTCAGGGTTCAGTTCTACTGCCAGTTCTGTTAAATACATTCATCAATGATCTGCAGGCAGGAGTTGAAGGCACCATTAGTAAGTTTGCTGATGATATCAAACTTGGAGGTGCTGTTGACTCAAGCGACAAGAGGCGTTTCAGACGGATTGTCCTGGTTTCTGCTGAGATAAAAGGTTAGATTGGAGCATTGGACTGACTAATAGAATGGTATTTATCAAGTCAAAATGCCAGACTGCACCTAGGAAAAAGTAACTTTGGGCACAAGTATAAACTGGGAGAGGAATTTCTGGAGACCAGCCCTGTAGAAAGGGATCTGGGTGTGCTGGTTAACATTTAAGCTCAACATGAGCCAGCTGCGTGAGCCCTGGCAACCCAGAGGGCAAACCCCATCCCAGTGTGCATCACACAATGCACAAACACAGCACAACTAGTCCATCACAAGAGCTGATTATCCCACTGGATTCAGCTTTTGTGCTGCCTCAGCTTGAGTTCTGCGTGCAGCTCCAGGCCCCACAATTTAAGGAGGTACTTGAATGCATCCAAAGGAGGGAAACAAAGATAGTGGAAGGGCTGTAAGGCATGTCTTGTGTGGAGTGGCTGAGGTCTCTGGGCTTGTCTAGTCTGGAGAAAAGGAGGCTGAGGGGCAACCTCATTGCTTTCCACAGCTTCCCAAGGAGGGGGAGGCAGAAGAGGAGGTGTTGGTCTCTTCTCTCTGGGATCCAGTGACAGGATGTATGGTAATGGCTCAGATCTTCATTAGGTGAGGTTCAGACTTAACATTAAGAAACATTTATTTGAGGCTGGGCAAACACTGCAACAGGCTTCCCGGAGAGGTGGTCGATGCCCCATGCCTGTCAGTGTTTAAGGGGCATTTGGACAATGCCCTTAATAATATGCTTTAACTTGGTCAGCCCTCGAGTTGTCAAGCAGTTGGACAGATGACCGTGGTAAGTCCCTTCCAACTGAAACAGTCTATTCTATTCTATATACTCTTCACTCCTTGGGAAAGCAGCTGGTACGTCCCCTCCAAGTAGTCTCTTCTCCAGCCTAAACATGTCTAATTACCTCAGTGAACAGCATGTGCTCCAGCCCTACAAGCATCACAGAGGCCCTCCACTAAACTTGCTCCAGATAATCACTTCTTTCTTCTACCAAGGGCA
This sequence comes from Tyto alba, assembly GCF_018691265.1. Taxonomy (NCBI): domain Eukaryota; kingdom Metazoa; phylum Chordata; class Aves; order Strigiformes; family Tytonidae; genus Tyto; species Tyto alba. The sequence goes on along the minus strand of NW_024881318.1, from coordinate 41,147,579 downwards.
CACTACTCCACATACCATCTAGTAAGTGCCAAGAAAGAAGCATAATCATTTCTCTTAATCTACAAGTTATGCTCATATTCCAGTATCCACTGACTTTCAAGTCAATTACTAAAAATTTGGAAAAGTTTAATTATTATCTTGGCTGTCTCATGAAGGCCTGGAAAACACATCTCTCAGTGTAAGCACAAGCTATCAAGGATTAGATTAAGGGATCTAATTGCAGCCTAAATACCTTCACTCAGAACAGAAATTTCATAAAGCAAGAAACATCAAGCTAGTACACAAGGATCAAAGGTTGATAACTAAAACTGGCAAATTCACATCAAAGAAAAGAGAACATATTTTCACTGATGAAAAAGCAATTACTAGAACGAATTATCAAGCTCAGAAGATAGGTTTATTGTGATTTTGTTTGGGCTTTTTGTTTTAGTTTGGTTTTTTTACACTGGGTTTTCCCTCTGCTCCTCAAACAATTTTTCTTCAAAAGATACGTGTTCCTGTTCAAGCAAATAAACTATCTGAAGACATAGGGACTTTCAGAAAACTGGCTGATGTGATGGACTACTTGAAGCGTGTTCAGAAAACATAATAACTGACAAAATATGCATATACTAGAGGTCTTGCCTTCATATTTGGGGCTAGAAGCCTGGCACTTCCCACACTCATTTCTTTAAAATGTGTTAACTTACATACATGGTCTTCATATGTCCACCTTTTTTGATTCCATAAATACTTTACTAAAATTACAGAGTCTTTTACAATTTGTGTACGAAGACTAGAAAGGCTAAGGTCATTGTCTCACTGCAACTTTCCAAGATGACAACATGCAAAAAGCAAAAAAACTGTTGCCTGTCTAGCACCTGAATCCACCAAGAATATAGACAGGATCATTCATCACGCAACAAGCTAGAAATACGGTTCACATACTATATCCTAGGACCTTGAAAGCGCATAGGCCAGTATAGACATACAGAGTTATAGCAGCTGCTTATTTCAATACCTCTGTAATATTTTAAGAATTAATTACTTTTCCTAAAGAGAAGATTGTCTCCAGTGATTTAAGTACAGCTATGATACTGAAGTCAGTGGAACCTTCATAAAGGCAGCACGGTGACACATCAAGTCTAAAATTAAAATGGCTTACTATCCAGGGAAAAAAGCAAGCCCTTTATGACAGATGTTGCGTGTTCTGAAACTAATATAACTGCACTGAACTGGATGATGAAAGAAATCAGCTAAGCATATTGAACAGTGATTAATAATGACCAAAATGTGCATTCTGAAAAAGTTCCATTTGATAATGCTACTATCAGTAGGAAAAATGAGGTATGCAGATGCAATTTATCGTCTACACTTACTTAAGAATTGCTAGCACAGCACTGTAAAACTCACATCTTTAAATGACATTACAGTGCTACTACCCTAAATTAGTCAGTGAGTTCAGGATAAAGCAAAATGCACAACCAGACACGGCAGCTATCCACCTGTAAAGACATATCTATGGAAACAAATATAAATCTTATGTCAGGGGCAACAACAAAACAAAAATTATTTTTAACTTTCACATAATCTCAACCTTTTTTGTTACATCTCAGAACACAAGAGCGCTCCAATCTGATTTAGAGCACAAACTCAGTGACACATTGCTTTTTCTGTATAAGGAAACAATGTCTGCAGTCAACATACATTTCTGTGTATGCAGCTGTGACCCTGGCCCTTTCAGAAAGATGGAACAACACTTCACTCCACCAAATACGCATTTTTAAAGCAGTTTTCTACCTGCTCTGAATTTTGATTTCTGAAAGTTGGCAGCTCTCCAAAATTTCAGACAAGTTCATTTTAAAAAGTTAGTAGCTTTTACAAAAATTTATAGCCAAAGGTCTGTACATGCATGTCATAACCCACTTGCATTGAGAATGCCGACAAGCACTCCTCAAAAATTCTGCTTGAGCTTAGGTTACTGGACTGTTACATTAATCTGTAGAGGAAACAGACAACTTTATGCCACACAAGAGATAATAAATCCACTGGGAATGCTAAGTTCCAGTCCACAGTGAGACCAACTTTCAGACTACTTCTGTCTCTGATATAGCTGGTCCTAACTTCATAACAAAAAGTGCAGAACATCCCATATGTGAATTTAAAAAAATCACGTAACTCTTATTCACACATTCTTGAAAAAACCCATGCATATTTGCTTTGGTATTTATCCACCACTGGAATACTAGTTATTAAAAAAAAAAACAAAACAGCGAAACAGTGGTGCTTACAAAGCTTATAGAAACAATTAGGAAATCCAAAACTCAGTGATAAATGAGGCAGTTTTCTACCAACTTACTAAAGTAAAAGGAACATTTCCAACTTTCTGTAGGAACAGAGGCAATCTACTCTCTATTTTCCAATGTTAATTTGCTTACAGAATGTGGGGAATCCCAGCATTAAAATTACAGACATTTCCTCAGATGTAATCAGAAAACTTATATGGTGGTGTTACTGGAAAGGGGTAATTAATTCACTCAATAAGACTCAATTTTGGAGTTTTAGAAAGCAGGGATTCTTCATTATAGCACCGGACACACAGGGGATAGCTCCTCCTAATGTGTGTGTGAGAGAATGAAATCAACAAGCATTTATACTACCTTAATCATACATATTCATTGCATTTTTATCATAGTCATAACTTTTCTGGGAACTCATTTAGCATATGTTAATGTCTCCTGCGCATGTCTGTTGGAGTCTTCGGGTGGTCGTCGGGGGTCCTCAGATGAAGGCTCGTAGTCTTCTTCACTGTGTCCGACAGCTGACCCTTACTTCTGTGCAAACGCAGTCCTGCATTCACATACATCCTGTCCTTCAAGGCTGGCCTGGTCTGGTTTGTTGCTAATTTGCAGCTTCTTATCTTTATGTTTCTTTGAACCTGCCACTACAAGGCCAAACCGTCTCTGGTAAGATAATTTATGAGTTCCTTATCCTACAGTTATTCCAACTATTCCTCAAAAGATCAGTATTTGTTTTGCAGCACAATTGTTAAATGGTTAAAACATCTTAAGCTGATCTTAATAATTTTATTCCACAAATATCTACTTTCTAATAATCATAGTTCGCAGGTATCAGTGGGTTGACCTCGGCTGGCCTCCAGGTACCCACGAAGCTGCTCTCCCACTCCCCCATATCAACAGGACAGGGAAAAAATAACATTAGAAACTTGTAGGTCTAGATAAAGGCAGTTTACTAAAGAAAAGCAAAGGCCATACATGAAAGCAGAGCAAAACAAACCCATTTATTCTCTACTTCCCATCATCAGATGATTTCTAGCCACTTCCGGGGAAGCAGGGATTCAGCATATTTAGCAGTTGTTTCAGAAAACAAACACCTTAATAATGAATGCCCCCTTTCCTCCTGGCTCCTTTCTCTTAACATTTATTGCTGAGTACTACATCATACGGTATGAAATATCCCTTTGGTCAGTTTGGATCAGCTGTCCTGGATATGTCCCCTCCCCCCAAGTCTTGCCTACCCCCACCTTAACGGCTTTTGAAGGGCTGGGAGTGGGCTGGAGGGACAGCACTGCTCAGTAATAGCAAAAACACTGGTGTATTATTAAAACAAAAAAGGCCCAAACAATAGTCCTCAAACCAAGGTTGACTTCGGAGTGAATTCCCCGACCAGCAACCAGCATCTTATCAGCATGAAATGCAACCCTGGGAACAATCCCTGAAAACTGTAAATAAACAACAGGAAGTAACTATAAATCCCAAATGTAAAGAAAAACAGAAACTCCTCAGACATGCCCGGATCCTGGCCAGATCCAGACACGCCAGAGTGAGGCATGTCAATCTACCAGATATCTCGCGTGCATTTTGTATAGACTTGTTTGTTAAACTGTATAAAAGCTGGACCCTCTCACAGCAAAGACGGAGACCTCACCTATGAGTGGACGCCCTGCGTAGGACTTCCCTATTGCTGGGAAAGGGTCTCTGACCCTTCGCTGTGACGGGGCTCCCCAGCTGATGCACGGGTCTGGATGATGGTAAAGTATGAGGGCAATTGGTGATGTATCTTTCTTAATCACTATAGCTAGCTTTATGTAGTAATGACTAGGTGCATTATCTTGCTTATTCTTTCTGCTGCTTTAAACTAAAGTAAAATAAGCCTATTTCTTTAGCTTGGTGTCTGTGTCCTTTGTGTTAACCCCGTCAATTGGCAAAACAATTATCAACACCACTCTAGCTGCAATTAGAAAGCACAGCACTACCAGGACTGCTATGGGGAAAGCTGACTCCACATGGACCAAACCAAATACAATATAACCAGACAAAACTACCAAAACTGCAAGACATTATTTTCTCCCATTTCCTTTCAGGAACTGCTCATGATACTATATCATCACCAGAAGCTGTATTATAAATGCAATTTTAGTGTCCAGAATTAACATTGGTCTGAACCAAATTCATTTATTACCCTGTAGTATTGGTTTTAAAATGTCCCATGAGAGATGACAATGGCAAAGTACTTGAGAATGTACCAGTGCTTTTTGATTCTTCATTGATGATTTCCATATGGAATACTTTTGCATAGTTGACAGCATAATATATAAACACTTTAACAGGAGGTTACTGTTGGTGACTTACTGCATACATTCTTTTACTTCTTTCAGAAATCAAGTTTTAATGACACTTGATAGAATACAACTACAGAAATTGTTATGTAAAAAGTCACTGAAAAAAGACAGAAATTTCTGTACACTAGAAGTCAAAAGTCAGATCTCAAAATCACAGGGCCTTGACCTATTAGATAATCAAAACTAAGTCAACCAACCTGGCGTCTCTCGCCATTAAAGTTAATTGGAAGCAAAATGAAAAAGAAGAAATATATTGCCTAAGTCTGCTGCTTATTTTCAGTTCTCTATTACTTTAAACCATTCTGAATGATCAAATTTCACCTTCCTTGTATACTACCAGCATTTTTTCTTTTTGTGGGGTGCAGGGCAGGTAATAATCTTTCTTTGCCCTGCTGGGGACATGCTGTTTCTTATTCCAGTCATATGCCGCTACCCTTTTTCACACAGAGCTTAGATGAAGTTGCTTTAACTTAGTTTCTTCTACCAGAAGACTTTAAATAAGTTTATTTACTACTAAAGAGTAAGTTTCAAAAAGAGTTCCATCTTACTACCCTTCATTACCTGCCTTTTCAATTAAAACTGTTCCATAAGAATGCGGACTTTGTAGAAAGAACTGATACAGCTACGAAAACAAAGGCATCCCGGACTTCAGGAATGCAAGCACATGCAGCACTCGGAAGTCTATTTCACTTTTCTTCACTATTTTATTTTGCTTAAGTAAAGACATGACTTCTGTCTTCCAGTGTCTTTTATATCCTTAAAGCATTATAGCTACAGCCTGCTACAATGATATATCTTAACTGCATAAAAAGCGACTTGAAAAATGTTCATGACATCTACCAAGCTGGAATCTTCTCCAGAAAAGATACAGTAGCAGCTGTTCATGTCAGCACCAATCCACGGTTTCTCAAAGAGCTAGATGAATTCACCAAAATGTCCCCTTAGGAAAGCTGCTATTACATGACAAACAGCTTTATATGAGAAGCTGTGGATGCATCTTTAAATCATTTATTTTTACATGACAACCACCTTAGCAATAAAAGCACTCAGGAACCTTACTTTGATAACAGGAATAAAGCAGGAAAAAGAAGTGAGGGGGGAAGTAGTCCACAGTCTTAAAATAAAAGACTTATTAAAAGGACTATTAGCAATCATCCAGCTACTGTATTTTAATAAGTCCCAGTGTTTATTTGCTCTTTCTTGCACACAGCCTTCATGTTGTTGTTGCCCCGTTTGAGTTTTTGGTGGCAATCTTATTCCTGTACTATAAAACTCCCTAAAACTTTCAACCAAAAAAATAACTGAATCAGGAATTCATTTAAGTAGGAAGGGAACTCCTTAGGTCATCTAGTCCAATTCATGTGCTCAGAGTTAGCTAGTGAAAGCTGCCCAGGATCACACGCAGTCAGGTTTTGATATCTCCAGGGACAGAGATTCCACAAATTATGTGGGCAACCTGTGACAGTGCTTGATTACCTGCACAGTGTAAAAAAACCCAACAACAACAAAAACAAACAAATAAACAAACAAAAAACCCAACAAACAGACTGAAAGTCAGTGTCAACACTTAATCTATGTTTTTTCTGGAAATCAGACAAAAAGTTATTCTTGGGTCTAAATAAAACCAATGTGAAACTAACCTGATTCCATACAGATTCCGAACAGCCTCATCTCCATCTTTTTCCAGTTGAGCAGCTTGAATCTGTAGCAATTTCCAAATAGTTTTTACTAAACCATGCACATTCCTGTTGACAAAAAGAAACACATTATCATCATGTTTATAGTTACATTGGTTAATTCTTCCATAAGAAGAGGAGCCCTGAAACAAAACTGACACTCAAGAAGCCTTGAGTTCTCCTTAAGGGCATCCTCACATCTGCCTATGCAATTCTGGGCAAGTTGTGCACCTACCTGTCCTTGTTTTCCCTTTCACATAATGAGCAAAACAGCAGAGAATAATTAATACATCGATTAAATTTTTTGATAGTTTGCTTCTACCATATCTTACAAGTACATGTGCTGTCCCCAGCTTAAATGAAACTGGCACTTTTAATATGTTAAAAATGGAGAATTACCTCTTCTCTGAATGTAAGTACATAGGTAGACATTCAGCATGGTACACAAATTTCAGCCATGACACTGTCTAGAAGGAGAAGTCACACTGTCAGGAAAGATTCCTCAGACACGTAGTTTGTGCTGACTTTTGACGTCAGGAGCCAAGGACTACATAAAAAAAATACATACACCTATTTCATCTGCCTCCTTCTATGTTGTTTAATTTACCATTCAGGAAAATTCAAGAAACAATGGTATTTCTGGAATTTTTATAGGATTTCCCATATTCTCCTGGAGAGACACTAACAAAATTAATGAAGTCCACCAGAAGGGAGGAAAAAAAGTTCTGTGACCATGCAGTAAAGAGCTCAAGAAGTTTAGAGCTTATTACTGCTTAGCTGAGCTTTCAAAATTTTGCTCTCCGCTTCATAATTAAGTGCTTTCCATGCCTTTCCAACCAGACCATGACAGATTCGACTCAATCCCTTCAAGAAAATAGCCTGGATTCTATAACAAAACTCTTTCACAAGGTGAAAATGTAGAAGCAGAAATAAAAAAGTAATCATTCATTCTTAGACTTTTCATCTAGAACATGCTATACAATTGCATCATCGTCCCCTACAAATCTAGTAGATAGTTTACTACTCACGTTAATAAAGGATAACTACTCCTCACTTTATTCACATAACAAACAGAAGGAGCTAACACAATATACAATCATAAGAGATCATCACCTGACAAAAAGTTACTTTTATCACACAGAAAAAGATGACAGAAGAAAAAAAGAATTAGGTGCATGGGCATGGTTTTTGGTTTTGTTTGTTTGTTTGTTTGTTTGTCTGGTTTTGGTTGGTTTGTTTTTGTTTTTGTTTTTTTTTTTTTTACTGTTCCTCCTACTTTCCTAGGAAAAAAAAAATATGAGAAATAGATTTTATCTGTAGTTCCACTTCTTCATCCGTGAATGGAAAACTGCAAGAACCCCTCAGATGGTGAGCTGGAAACAGGAAATTAAGCAGAATTTATGTAACTTTCTCAAAGGACAAAGAAACTACTATCCTCGTTTAACACACAAGCAAACTGAGATACAGTAATATTAACTGTTTAGCATAGAATGCAGTATACTCCACAAACATATTCCAAAATTACAAATGGATATACATATATTTAGACTTTTAAGCTATACCAAAAGTCTGAACAGATTTAAGCAATTTCTATCAAAAAATAGGGAGGCTTTATGCGAACACTATTAAAAGACAGGCATTTACATACACAGCCTGGACCAACATCAGCACAACAATGTATGTGAACAACATGTAATCACAAAGAAATATCATGACTTGGTATTCAGAAACACTTTACTGAAGATTCAAAAACTGCAAAGGCAAAGGATCATATGATTATAGAATCATAACCTAAAAAACATTCATAAAAGAAAATGGGAACACAGGCAAATACCACTTTTAACTGCCAGACCTTTACTATACTTATCACCACCTGCACACAAACTCTTTTCCATAGGCTGGTATGGCATACCAGTGAACATCTAGAGATTCCCACGGTGGATCTCTCCACCAATAAATGCTTAGTTTCCTATTCCAGACACAGGCAAAGTAGTATATTCCCTCTTTTGTGCCTTTCATATTTTTGCCAACAGTGCTGGAAAACACTGACCCAGATCAAAACTGACAGAATATGCTTCTGTTTTCTTTCTTTCTTTCTTTCTTTCAAAAATGGACCAGTGATAAGATGTGCCTGTAATCTTTAAAATGACTGTAGTGACACCTGGCTTTCAAAACACTGAAAGCTGCCTACACAAAGAAACATGAGATTCAACAGAACTTTGCTGCAAAGCAACTAACAGGAGGGTGTGTAGCAGGCTTCCAAATCCCCACACAGTCAACGTAACACAGAGGAAGAAGGAAAGCCTTTTGGGTGGGTATAGAGGAAAGAGAGAGAACAACAACCTTTTAGATACTTCAAGGCTACAAAGAATTAATTAAATGGGAATTAACTATCATATTCCCCAGCTTAATTGGGTAATTACACAGCAAGGGGAAAAACAAACTATAAAACATTCAATAAGAAAACAGCCTTCCCTGTTTTGAAACTCCTGTAGTGCTGGCCCTAATTCCCAGGTGGCGGGGGAAATAACCGCTTTAGGCTTTGCACTCAGCTCCTGCATACAAGCAGCACAATGGCATAACATATTGCAAGGATCTCCCCATCTCCTATAGACATGGATGCTCAGGTGATAAAAACATTCTGAAAACATATATACACACAGAAACCCTTCTGACAATTTCTTAAAGATTACAATAATCCACTGTTTCACAGGTTTTTGGATTATTTATGCTCATTCATTACTGAATACAGGCCACAGTTTTACCATAGTCTTCTACACAGAAAGCTAGAGACCAGTGTCAAAATGTGTAAAAATTTGAATGTATCTATTTACACATGTATACATGTTTTGTATGTATGTATGCACACACACATAAATATGATGTTCCATTAAGTTTAAACTCATGGAACATCAGAGGAAACAAAACTGTGTCTAAGAGACAGTTATGGTACAATGATGCACCAGAGCAGTAAGAGTAGATTCCCATTTATATAAGTAGATAGTGTGAACGACATGACAACTCGGATAAGCACTGGATGTTAACCTCTGACAAACAAAATGTCTTTCCTAGTATGCAGATTTTTATATAACTGACAATATAAAATCCACCAGGTGCACTAAGCCCCTGCTAAATTAATCATAACAGAAGGAAGAGAAACAAGAATACAACATGAGTAGTCTTTGCCAATAAAACATTCACCTAACTCCATTTAGCACTGAAAGATACTCAGCAGTTGCAAGTGCCTTTCTGCTAGCTGCCACTGGCTGCTGACTTCATATTTACTTTATTTTAGAGACACTGTGAACATAGCAGTGCAAAGCCACAGAGCAAACCTGGATGAAAATTTGGCAGGGAACAGTGTAATGAACAGCAGGTTACAATTCTAGAAAAGTCAAGAAAAACAAGTATGAGCACTGAAATGAACCAATCTCAAACTGACAGTTTAATCATCTCCTGAGGCTACACATATTTTAAACGCACAGACTTGAGTGGTTAGGTGTCCTGGTTTTAGCTGGGATAGAATTAATTTTTCTTCTTAGTAGCTAGAACAGTGCTGTGTTTTGGATTCAGCACTTGGTGTGAGAAGAATGCTGATAATACACTGATGTTTTCACTTGTTGCTAAGAGATCAAGGACTTTCCAACTTCTCATGTCCTGCCTGTGGGCAGGTACACAAGCACGACCAGACCCAGATGGGCCAATGAAATATTCCATGTCATGTAACATCATGCTCAGTATATAGAGGAGGGTCAGCTGGGAAGGAAGGGGTTCTCTCTCACTTCTAGGCTTGTGGTTTCAGAATCTGTTTTTTTTCCGGGACCAGCAGCCAGGAATAGGCTGCGTATCAGTCAGCACGTGGTGATCAACTGCATTGTGCATTACTCATTTGTACTCTCTATTATTGTTATTACTGTTTTCTTTTATTTCAATTATTAATCTGTTTTTACCTCAACCTACTGGGTGGGGGCGGGTGAGCAAGCGGCTGAGTGGTGTTTGGCTTCCAAACGGGTTTAAACCACAAATATTAGGTTATATAAGCCCTGCCCTGCAATTCACAGTGGATGTGGTTTGAATTATGGCAGCATGGGGCAGGGGTAAAGAAGCCAAAAATACATAAAAGGACTCTGGTTAATTTTCCAAGCACTTACTATACCAATCAGTCATGTGTTAGTTTCACACATGGAAAAAAATCTAAAAGTAGGATAGAAATGGGGCAGATCCAAGCCATTTCAATACATAACTCTGATTTTGTTTTTAAGATTAATTCAAACCTAAATATCCCATTTTACACTTTTCATTTTCTGAAGTACAAAACTGTTTTAATATTTCATTTCCTTATAAACCACTGATACTGTAACAAGCCCTTAGCTGAACAGTAATTTCACATTTCTTAGTCTACAAGCCACAGCTAATGAAACTTTCCCTCCATGTTAACCCACAGGATTCAGGTTCTCTTAGTCTAAGCACAAGTGCTTTTACTTCTTTGTTAGCAATGCAGATTCCTCCCTTAACCCCAAACTGAACTACTAAAATTTTGTCCTTTGGAGGACAGAGGTTTGCAGAAATTATTCATCTTATAAAAATATATTTACAAAATATCTCCTAGGGATCCATAACCATCTGCTGTAAACTCAGTATAGAATGAGCAACACCACAGCAAGATCCTAGTTGTAAACAAGCAAGTCACAAGGAGAGAAACAGTCTTTTTTAAAATACCAGGTTTAATAAGCATTTCACTAGTTTACTGAAACCTAAACTCACCTTTGGCTCAGACTGACCATAAGAAACTTCAGCCTAAAATTAATTATGTGAAGGTTAGAAGGGGTGAAAAATGCATCTTGAATAGTGTGGTTCTTGCAACCTCTATGCTGAGCTCACCAGCAAAATATACCACAGATGTAGCCTCAATTAGCTGGGTTGCCTAAACCCAGCTCTAGCATTCTCTAGGAAGAAAATTAGAAGACTTAGTACAGAAATCTAGTTAGCTGTCAAAAATTAGAAGAGAAAGATAACCTAAAGAACTTTATAAGGTTGGTAGATTTGAATGGAAGTATCTTCCCAATCATCATTGGGGTTCCCATTTATATATTTTATGCACAGTGCCTTTATCCCCCACAACTGCATTTGCTCAGTACATTGTGCAGGTAGACTAGATCAAAACATCATTGTGAGATGCAGGCATTTTATTTGCATAATTTTGTAAAAGTAGCTGCAGAGTTAGGTAAAGAGATTTCTTGCTCAGCAGACAAGGAAACAAAACCCAGCATTCCTAATCCCCATCCATAGTCCTGTGGTGACTCTATTTGAGCAACTAGTTATTTGGACAGACGGTTTAGGAAGTTATTTCCCTCCCCCTATAAAGGAAGTTGCTGACATTTTCTCCCCCCTTCCCCATGACGGGGGCAACAAAACTAGGCAGTGCATTGATTTCTGAGGTTCCACAGTTCGAAGTTCAGAGCATTAGTCTGAAGTGCTAACAATTTCAGCTTACATGCATAGGATACTCTATGAGTTCTTAAGTCAGACACACACCGCCAAGATGAAAGCAACAGCCTTCAGCAGAGTGGCAAAGCAACATCCTTAATTAATGACACAACTTATTTGGAGACATTGTCATTTACAGAACTTCTCTTCCTCCCATGTATTTACAAGGGAAAAACAATAACTGATAACCAGCTGACAAAAGACACAAGATTAGGCAATCAAACACTACCTTGCTGAAGGAATTATGTTGACAGCTCCATGAAGAACATAGTCAAGCTCAGCATGTTCCTCTGCAACAAGTGCCACCAACGCCTCAGAGCAGGCTGTTCGCAAGACAACATTCTCACTGCAGCACTTCTCCCAAAGCAAGTTCAGAGCAGGAGTCTGAAGTAAAAAGCATGAGACAGTAAAAAGCAATGAGCAGGCTGACACTGATTTTCTCTTCATTCATCTCAAACATACTTTTAAACAAAAACCTGCTCAACAGCTTCTCCTGAAATCTTAGAGAGCACAAGAGTGGAAGCTGGGGTACAGATTCTATACCCAAGAGAGACCTTACCCATGACAGCTCCCACTTTCGTGCCCCTTACTGCCTATGCATTGAGTAGGGACGGGAATCTCTGAAAAAAAGAGTAAGGTAAACAAATTTTTCAGCTGTGCTTATGGAGGTAGGCTATAACCACTTTCGCTTTCCATAAAAAGATCAAGATTCAATTGCAGACAACTCAGAACTGCTATGTCAAGCTATGTCTACAGCAAGGTGTAATGCAGACAGCTAGAGCAGGCATACAAAGGGCTATCCAGAGGTAAGTCATCTTTACTTACTATGAAGTTCTCAGTTCTCTCCATTTGCTAGTAAGCACAAAGATTTGGCAGCATCCATCAAAACTGATGACTGTTTTCATGTTAAATTTACATTTACAAGTTAGTTTGCTCACTTTGTAGCAACCAAATGGAGAAATAAGAAACATTTTTAAACAACTGAGCACTGCAAAATACTCTTGAATAAAAAAGGGAGCTAGTAATGTCTAAGCGGCACAACCTTCTGCTTCTTGGCATTTTATAAGATGTTCCTATATTTCAGTTTAATACTTTCAGGAGGTGGCAAATAGGAAGAGTCAGCTTGTAGCTCAAAACAGAATGTTGTTTTGGAACATGATTTTGATCAGGACTGTTGAAGGAGTTTCTGTTAGAGAAACTACACACCTCCAACAGTCCCTCACATCAAAACTCAGCACTTTTCTGATTTGGGTTTGTGTCCCAGGTTTGCGTGAGTGGTGGAGTTTTTTTGGTAGCAGGGGAGGGGGCTATAGGTGTGGACCCCTGTGAGAAGCTTCTCAAAGCTCCCCCAGCTCTAAGTCAGCTCCACCTCTGCACCAAAACTGAGCCTATCAGCTGCGCCTCTGCAATAACATATTTAAGAAGGGACATGGTGATGAGCAGTGGGACTTGTGAGGAGGAGTTGTAGCAGCTGTGTGAACACCAAGGTCAGTGGAGGAATGGAGGAAGAAAGGAGGGGGGAGGTGTGCTGGAGCAGAGACCCCCCTGTATCCTGTGGTGAGACAGCAGTGCGCCCCCACCACCACCCATGAAGAAGTGGAGCAGACATTGATTTATGGCCTGTGCTTTTCGCCTGGATGATCAAGGTTCCTGTACCCAAGGAAGGCTGGGGTCTTGTGGGAAAAGGTAGACCCCGCTGTTGTAATTCAGTGCTGGGAGGATGGCAGCATGCGGGGGTGTCCCACGCTGGAGCAGCTCGGGAAGGGCTGCAGCCGTGGGAGGGAATCCAGTTGGAGAAAGTTGGTGACCCACGACAGAGCAGTGTGGGGAACGCTGCGGCCCATGGGAGGGACTCACGTCGAAGAAAGTTTGTGGAGGACTGTCTCCTGTGAGAGGGGGACCATGCTGGAGCAGAGGGAACAAGTTCCAGGAGCTCCCCCCAGCGAAGATGGAAGAAGCGGTAGCACTGACTGCACCTCCCATCCCCTTTTCCTGCACCGCTGGGGGGAGGAAGTAAAGATATTGGGAGCAGAACTGAACCCAAGAAGAAGGGAGGGGTGAAGGGAAGTTGTTCTCAAGATGTGGCAATGCTTCTCACTGTCCTATTCTGTTAAGTGTTGTTAGTGTCTGTAATAAATGTATGTTTTTTTTTCTTCCCCTAACGAGTCTGCCTTTTGCTCGTGCCCATAAAGTGTGATTTTTTCCCCATCCCATTCCTATCTTGTACCCCAAGCCTGGCTCTCTGTCCCTTCTTATTGCCAGAAGAGAAGAGGGAGAGAATGACTGCATGGTGTTAGGCTGCCAACCAGGCTCAAACCATGACAGTTTGCTAGTGTGAGTTTGAGTTTTTTTAAGACTTCAGACTGGCAGGTAAAATCCACAAATAATTTTCTGTTAATTTCTGTACAAGTCAGCTTTTGGGAAGGAAAAATGGAGGAGAAAATCCTAACTACCACCTCTCCTACACTGCTGTGACTCTTGATAACGTCATATGAAGGTTTAGGCCTAGCCAGCAACAAAACACCACAAGGCCACTTATTCACTCCTCCCCTCCTACCCCAGTGGGATGGGGAGGAGAATTGGAGGAAAAAAGTAATACCCTGTGAGTTGAGATAGGGACAGTTTAACAGAACACCGTAAGAAGAGAAGAAAACTCTGGCAACAACAATACTGATAAAACTAATACACAAAGCAAGTGATGCACAACACAATTGCTCACCACCCAGTAGCCCACACTCAGCCCCTCTCTGAACCTCAATCACCCCCCCACACCCCTTATCACCCCCCAACCCCAAGCCAGCTCCTCCAGTTATATACCGAGCATCAGCATGGTGTCGAATATCCCCTGGACTGGTTTGGGTCATGTATCCTGGCTGTGCCCCTACTCAGCATCTTGTGAAAATTAGCCCTATCTCAGATGAACCCAGGACATGCCAGCATTTCATATGCCTCTCAGTTAACAACACAGACCAGCACTTAAGTGAGCCCGACTCAAGTAAAAGGCAAAGTATGCATTTGCACCATGTTCTCTCAAAGAAATATAAGCTTTACTTAGCTAATATGAAACATAACACCAATACATGTATGTGAAATGCCATACTTTCTGCAATTTTTATAGTGACGCGAGAGACCTTCCTACTCAAGTGACAATGTCTCACCATATGGCACTTCACTTGCAGTAACATAAATAAACTCAAATAAAACACTCTTAAACTCACTATAGCTAGATGTTGGTATTCTGCAGAATTAAAACTTTGGCCATTAAGTCTTCTGATGGAAGTAAAACTGCCCTTCTTACCCCAGAGATTTACCATTTCTACCTGTACACCCAGACACATGTTGTTAAGGACCCACACTGGGGAATAAGAAACCATAAGCACATATGGATGGGAGAGGAAACAGAAGTGAAAGAATCCCACAGACCTGATCAGAGGCCTGTCTGATCTTTTCCAAAGAAACATTTTCTTTCAGTACTGCAGCAATCAGGTGACCCACTGCCTTAAAGAGAGAAATAAATAAAAAACATTATTTCCAATTCTCCATTAGGAAGAACTTACACTGCTGCTGCAAATGATCTATGTGAAATATCAAACTTATTGGCATGGAAGTTGAAATACCTTTTAGGGCCAAAAATCTCCATAATGCTGGCATACTACTTTTCACTGTTATCCTGAAGTAGAAGAGAAACAAACTTCCAGAGAGCTCCTCAAAGATCCAAGGGTCTCTTTGTACAAACCTCTTATAAGATTAGAATCAGATACATACTCAGGAGTTGTAGATATTTTAATGCATTGACTGTGATAGACATTTACAGCTCCACTGCTGTATCTCAGTGTACTTAATAGCACTGGTAATTATTAAATCCTTTACTATATAGAGCAGCGGAAGGAAGAGGAGGCACATAGCAAATATAAGCAACTTGCCCAAATTTTTGCATCAAGTTTTGCCAAACACTGATGACAAACATACTATCATACCTTAGGCACTTTAAATATCCCCTAGCATATCTACTGCCAAAAATGTTTCACTTACTTTAAACAAGGCATTTGAAGTTAATGGTATACCTCATAAAGCTATTCTGTGGCAGAGATCGTGAACACAATTTACATTTTCAAGGTCCTCCAAAATAAATGTTTCAGTTCTAAGGAATGAGGGATTCAGTTCTAAAGAATGGCATATGTTTGTTTATTTGAGGTTTCAGCTTAAGCATCTCATTCTATTGTAATAGAAGGAATGTCTGATTTCCTCAAATCACCTTTAAAAATCTAAATGTGGACTGAAATACTGAAATACCCTTAAAGGCTTCAGAGTGTTTGAATCAAGGCTTCTGTTTTCTGACTCATTTCTAATGCCTTACTTTGTCTTGTTTCATAATCATTGATACTGCTACACAGAAAACCTTTTCTGTAAGAGGGAGAAAAACATTTTTTCACAGTAAAAACACAAAATGTTTTGGAAAAAGTAAACTAGGAAGCCAGAAACAAAAACATGTCTGGGTATGCACTCTAACACATTTAACTTAAAAATTAATTTTATTATTTGGGAATCATACTCTTGTGAATACAGAACGAGAAAACAGGGCAAAGTCAGATATTCGTCTGCTTCTCTGCAGCTATCCCATTGCTAGAGCAACAACATGCTCCCCAAGCAGAATAGATCTTTTTAGTGTATTTACCAAGTGAATCTATTATTTTTTTCTTTTTCCTGCTTATAAGGAACTTCAGAAATTAATTCATATCAACATTCTTAAAACACTCTCATTACACCAGAAAGGGGCTTATCAATAGAAAATGGCTTTTGCAGTGAGCTATACAAGAAAGTCAAATGTGGGTTAGCCCACTGTATTTCAAGAACTCAGTTTACCAATAAAACTTATTGACCTACAAATCTATGTTCAAGTTCCTTACTCTGCTGATCCCTGTCTGTGTGGATTACAAGCTCTGCAGAGCAGATGTCTTGGTTCATCCCAGGAAGAGATGCCATCTGTCATGAAGTGGAATCCTGGCCTGATTATAGTTTGAAGATCACAGTGTGCTTTTCAGAGGTCCACAGAATATAAGTGGAAACTAGCAAAACAACCAAAGCACGGCACAAAAATCAACCAAAGCACAACAGAAGCCTGTAATGATGTGTAGCTGTAGTGATGAGCCAAGACATTTCAGCAATACTTGTACCATGGGGACATTATTCTGCACTGAAGAAAAATGAACTGGTTCAGAGATGCCAAGTTCTACTTATCAAGGCTAGTAATGATGTGAACTCGTCTGCAGTACAAGACACTTTACAAGACACTACATCTTAGATGAACTCTAGCTTTCAGGGACACAACTTCCTCTCCTAAATGCTGAGGTGAGCACAAGGGGACTTCTGTGTCTCTCTTTCAAACTTAATTACTGTAAACCTGTATGGACTAAGGTGAACTGAAAAGGCAGAGACACTAGATTGCACAGACCACATTCACATCAATTTACTCCATCAACCAAATGACTACATATTTAATCCTGAATTCAAAACAGAAAAAGAAAATGGGTAAGTTAGCAATAATCTTACAGTTGAAGTGATAAGTTTTTAATACTGAAATAAGAGATGACCAAAGCAAGGAAAGTGTATTTTTTAAACAGACCCTATTATTTTTTTCTTCCTCTCCATTAAAAATACTGTGACAAACATTTTATGCACATGAGAAAGTTTCAGGTGAACATGATCAGGAGCCAATGAATGGATCTCAAAATAAAGGGGTTTGATCTGCTTATCACAGTGGAGCTGTACATCGTTATTCTTTGATGATAGACAAGACTGTAGTAGTTCTTCAACTCTCATCACACAAGAAGAAAACAGATCAGTCCTAAAATTGGTTCTATAAAGTATTGTCAAGTATTTTGACCCCACACATGACATCTGGTAACTCCTGGCTTATCTCAAGATCATAGGGTCACTAGAAACCATTTGGCTCCACTTAAATCTTCTAGTCCTGGAAAGTTTCTGATTTTCATGCAGAGACTTTACAGTGATGAGCAATTATGTTCAGTGTTTGGATTACACAGATAAGGCAATCAGCATTTGTTTGCAACTTCCCTACTTCTATGGTTTTCTGCTTTTGGAGAACAAACACACAAATAAAAAACAAAAAAAGTCTTCCTTATCACCTTTTTATAGTCAGGCCAAGGCCTTGGAACAAAGGTTTCCACAGACAATTCATTTAATGTTTTTAAAAAAAATACCTGTGACTGAATAACTGCATTAGGAAATTCAAGCTGTTTGTTGATGTCATCCAGCATTTTGGCTCTGCCATACAACACTAACTCTTACTCTGCAAGAGAGATTAAAAAAAATATATATATACTTAGACCTAGGAAAGAAAGTGTGCTATTTGCCAGGAAAAAAACAATTAAAAAAAAAAACAAAAAAACACAAACCCAAGATTTATGTTGTACTTAACAGCAGTTGTAAGCATTAAAGTATTTTCTTCCCCCCTCTTAAGTCTACCATATCACCTTGCTTTATGTGCCTAACTCAAGAAATGCTGAATACTCATTGGTCTTGCACAAACAATGGGTGATCAACATTTCTTAAAGCTGGAGCAAATATACAGTTCCAAATGGCACAGCACATGTGTACTCTGAGAATATTTATCCTTGACAGCATTTTAAGGATACCTCATTGACTTGAAAATAGTACAACTCAAAAGGAGTGTTCAGTTTCTAAAACATGACTTAAAATGCAAAATTCTCTACAATTTTTTCAATTATTTCATGCAAAACCAGAAGTAAAAACAAACAAATGACCCACCTGTGAGACTGTACATGTAATTGTAGTTAAGAGGCTGGAACACTTGACAAAAAAAACCCTCTCTAAGTTGAAACATGCAGGGACACCCACAAGCACACAGGAACCTAAATTGGAGACAAATCAGAACACAGCTTACCTTGTTGCACACCAGTGAAACTGCTGGCCCAACAGCAAATATTCAGACACAAATATTCAGTTTACTGTAAACACTCCTCCAGTCACTTGAAATGGCTTCCTTAAAGAAAACACTTGCGGAAAACCTAAGTGTAATCCTTTGCAAAAAGCACTAAGAAAACACATACGTGCACAGTACTCTAATTTCAAGACATGCTATTGTTGCAAATAATAATATAGTTTGAATCCTAGATTATTTTGATTTTAGCTTAAAAAAAATGACCTTGATTTAAAATGGAGTTATAGCAGCTATGACAATATAAGGTATATTGAGGCCCTTAGGAACAGATAACTATTATGGTGTTTGCCTTAATCACTATAGGAATCATTATGGACTCTGAATCAAAACAATGGGTACTGATTATGGATCTTGAGTTAAAATGACTATGTAACCATGACTATGTAACCATGACTATGTAACCATGACTACGCTGAAAAAGTGTATAAATATGTTGTGCTTTGTACCTGTCTGCAAACACGTCTTTGGCAGAGTTATCACCCGTGTTCCCCAGTGCTGGAATAAAGAAGTGTCTGCTTATCTGCTTGGTGTAGATAAGTTCTTTCACGATTGCGACTGCTAACACTATCAGTGTGATGCATTCAGAATCTTGCCACCTATTTTCAAAAAGACAGAATTAAACCCTGGAAACATGCAAATGCAGAAGGCATCACAACATATACCATTCACAGCAGGAAAAAGTCAAAATAAATAGTTACTATCTCAATTAATATAAATTCCTGCAGTTATGATCTAAGGAAACATTAACCAGATGGTCCCCCCCCACCCTCAGGAAACATCGCACCTGGGGGTTGAGACATGCCCTGTGTTTTGTTAAGACATGCCGTTTATGTTTATCTGATTACATGGGGGGGGGGGGGGGGGGGGGGGCGGTGCGGGAAGGGATGATATGTTTGTTAAGGATTTCTCTACACTAATTGTAATATTCCCTCCCTATTCCTGGAATTGTGATACATATGTAACATTCTACGTAATAAAAAGGAGCCTCTTTTGGCTCCAAGCCACTCGTGCATTTGGAGGAAATGATTCCCCCCATGCACCCAGCACTGAATAAACATACCTACTTTATAACCTTACTGGTTTTAAAGTCGTGATGGCGCACCTCTGTTAAGCAGCAAAATATTTCCATACACTTGGGAATTACATTTCTGAAAATTTAGGAGGAAAATAATACCTGTTTACTGCACTGGGAATGATGCCAGTATGGTTTTGTATTGTTTTAGAACAGATTTAATTGCATTTTGAGACAATAGGTATCCACATGATAAATGAACACACATTAAACTAGAGTTGACATCTTGCTTTTTTAAAAAAAGAAGTATGATCACTACAGCAAACAACTCCAGACATACCTAGATCTGTTATGCACATCCAATACCTCCAGTGGATCTAGATGCTTTCAATCTATTTGTATATACCAACAGAGTCACAAAAAACAACCTGCTCTAGTCCTACCTAACAAGCAGCAAAACGATGGAAGGTTGCTTCCTGGGTAGTTTTGACACAAACGCGCTGGAATTACATGCTATCTGCCACCAGGTAATTTTTATTATTCACATTAAAGAGAGAAAGTACCGTAGAGGATCATTAAAAGCACAGTATGTATTTTCAATGGAAGCACATATCAGTTATTCTAAGCAGACTAGAAGTCTGTTTCCCCCGAATCAGAAACTATTCCTCAATTTCAATCAATGTACACTAAAATGCTTACAAGCTAGGTACAATGCAACAGCTATATCAATGCAATGTAATGAATTTAAATACCATCAAGACAGTTCTTCACACTTCGGCATTCACCCTCAGCAAAGGCACTTGTGTATGCATATGGAATACCTGGAAATTTTACAGGATCACTGGATAATTAAGACTGGCAGAAACCTAAGGATGCCTCTAGCTTAACCTCTGGTCAAAGAAAGTTCAACAATTGGGTCAGACCAGGTTGTTCAGGGCTTTCTCCTATTAGGGCTTGAAAACCTCCAAGAACAGCAAAGGCACCACCTTACTGAGCTGTCCTGACTGATAAAAGCTTTCTCTTCATCACTAGCCTGATCTTTTCTGCCACAGAATTATGTGAAAAGCTTGGCTGTGTCTTCATTGGTGCCAGGGCTGCTATTTGGTAGCCCTGAAGCTGTCCCTTTTCCCAGCTGAACCAGACCCAGTCCCACATACCCTCCTCACAGGGCAAAGGCTCCAGCCACAGTCTCTGTTGTCTCTCAAATCTGCTACACTGTCCGGGACAACCAGTTTTAAGGACCTCTCAAGAATGGAGGAGGTACCCCTGACCCTGAAGAAACCACTCAATTTATATGGCCGGGTAGCCACCAATACCCATGAAAAATAACATAGAATCAATACCAGACGGATTGCTCCATCCTTCTAATGTGTCCTGTGATGTTATGTATTTTACAGATCCACTACAGAAGCTTCTTTGTCTCCTTATGTATATATATTAATACCCTTATTTTAACTTATATGTGCTTTGTATTTGTGATTTGTAGAGTTAGAGAAAAACACAGAAGGACAGTGAAGGATCCATATTAGCCCTGGCTCTATCAGTTGTTATTTACGCTACTGGTTAATTGTCATTTGTAATTTTAATTCTTTACTAAGGAAAGATTGTGAGGGAAAAGTTTATATTCTTGTGAATGTATAATCTTGTCTCAGCCAGCTGGGAATTTGGATAAGCAATCCAGCCCGGCATGGAAACTGATTACTGGATTTGTCCAAATTTGGAATCAGACAGACCAAGGTCTCTGTGTGGACCTCCCTACATCTGCATCAGCAGGTTTCAAGTTTGCACAAGTTTTGTATTAGAAACTAAAAATGTTAAATCAGAAGTGTATTACAATGGAAGGAAAATGTCGGGGGCTGCCTCATTCCCATTACAAAAGTATAGCAGGACAACTCAGTAATATAATGTTCCACTATCCTGAGACTGGTATATTCAAATTCCTAACAAATGGAGTGGTTATGCTCACCATGACTGCTCTCGTTATGAACGTGCTTGGTTCCTTAAACATTTTTTGTAATTGACAATAGTTAGTTGTAAATGATTAAGAAACTTTGAGATACGTGCATTTGCCAGGGTTATCCTCATTTTGGATACATAAGACACATCCTGTAATCAAATGATGTTATGAAACGGAATGCATGCATTAGCAGAAAGTGTTGATGGAAATGCAAAGTAAAAGAACTGTTGTAAAAGTTGTGAAATTGGAAAAGAATGTGAAAAGAAATGGGTTAAGGATGGCGGAGAAGATAACTCATTCTCCTGGTTTGGGCTGAAATAGAGTTAATATTCCTTTTTAGGGACTAGATGAGTGCTGTGTTTTGGATTTAGCTTTGGGTTTGGTATGAGAAGAATGCTGACAGCACACTGATGTTTTCAGCCGCTGGAGACTTCAAGGACTCTCCGACTCCTCGTGTTCTGCCCATGTGCAAGGGCACAGGGAGCAGGGAGGGAGCACGGCCACAGCACCTGACCCTAATTGGCCAATGAAACATTCCATATCATGGAACATCATTGCTCACTATATAAAGGAAGGGTGGTTGGGAAGAAGCTCTCTCTCGCTTCTGGGATTGTGATTGTGGGATCTTGGTATCTCAGGGTCACTACCCAGGAACGGGCTGGATATTGGTTAGCAGGTGGTGAGCAATTACAAAGTACGTTCCCTATTTATATATTTCTTTTTTTTCCCTATCATCATCATTGTTCTCGTTTTATTGCCATTATTAAACTGTTCCTATCTCAGCCTGCGAGTCTCCCTTCACCCCTCTAATCCCCTCCCCCATTCCAAGGTGGGGAGGGGGAAGGGAGGGTGACCAGCTGCAGTGGTTGGTTGCCGACCAGGCCCAAACCATGACACTCATAAACATTGGATTTATGATTTTGTCAGTATTTTTTGTAATGATAGGCACTGATATAGTGAAATGTATGATCTCTCATATTGTTTCCTCTCCTTCCCCCCCTGTTCAATATGTCTGAATTACCACCCTTAAAGATATTTACCTTCAAGTTTTGCTGAATGTTTGAGTCACAGGGTGGTGTACGGAACTGAAAGAATCAATGCCTCAAACATTCCTTGACACAGAAAGCATCAAGGACAAGTTGTGGCCTTTGTCATTAGTCTAAGGAATATTGCCTAGGGAAGGGCGGAGTGTATTGAAGGATACAGGGCTCTACTTCCTTGCTGCTGTAGCGCCAAATTCCTTAGATAAGCCTCAAAAAAGGCTGGTTAGCTAAAGGCTGGACAACTACCCAAGAAGAAAAAAAACTGAAGTAAATGTGGTAGGAGGGAACAAGATCACCTCATCTCTCATGGAAATGAGTTCCTGGGATAACCTGCCTCTCTGTCTAGTATGCTAAGCAGCTGATAAGATAAACTTAAAAGGTGACGAAAACTTTGCTGTGTGTGCACCTACCACCCAAGATCACCAGACCTGAGACAAGGCTGGAACCTGGGTGGTGATCCAGATACTTTGACTCGCTTTCCCTCCTTTTCTTTCCTTTCTTTTATTTCTTATAGATTTATCAATAAGAGACCACATTGCTTACTATACTTTTCCCAGTTTAACTTGTTTCTACCACAAGCAAAGCATTTTAACTGGTTGCTTGGTGTTGTTTCACTTTAATTTAACTCGAGAGAATCAGAGAACCTTTATGACTCCCTGGGCTCCCAGTCCAGGCTGTAACACCATCTCCAAAGAATTCCTCCCCAGCCCGTACTGTAAGGGCTGGGGCAAGACAGGGCATTTGTCACTGTTGAAATTCCCAAGGTTCTCATTAGGCTGTTCCTCTAGTATGCCCAAATGGCAGCACTGGCAGTGGACAAACATCCTACCTTTGACATAAGAACACAGTAGGAGACAGTGTTGAAAGCCTTGCTCAAGTTGAGGTAAATGACATCTACAGCTCTGCCCTTGTCTTAACAAATCCTGCTATTTTATCCTCCACTAAAGGCAATCACATGAGACAGGCATAATTTTCCTTGATAAATCCATGCCCATGTTTACTCTTCCCAAGAAGGATCACTGAATCAGAGTTTAGGTTTGAAATAAAGATCTCCAGAGGTCATCTAGTCAAATCCCCTCATCAAAATTGGTCTGATTAGACCAGCTTGCTCTATGCCAAGTCAAATCCTGAAAATTTCCAGTGGCGGAGTCTCCCTGGACAAGTTGTTCCAGTATTCAACAACCCTCACAGTAAAAAAACCCCAACTTTTCCCTAATACCTAACAGAAATTTTGATTTGTATATAATCTTTTCTGCATCTTCCCACCAGGTAGTTGCAAACAGCAATAATGTCTCCCCTTTGCATTCCCCTCTTCAAGCTTAACAGGCACAACTCTCTTAGCCTCCCCGTTTACATTTTGTGCTCCAGACCCCTGACCATCTTGGCGGCTCCTACTGGACTTGCTCTGGTGTCCTTCTTGTACTGAGAACCCCAAATTCTGGATGTAGCACTCCAGATGCTACTCACAAATACCACACAGAGGGAAACAATCATGGTCACAGATGTCACATTCTTACTAATACAGCCTAAGATGCAGCTGGCCCTCCTTGCTGCCACAGTGCACTGCTGACTCATTTTCATCTTGCTGTCTAATAGAACTGCCTGTTAGGGCCTTTTCTGTAGGTTTGCTTCCTTGATAGTCCGTCCCTGCCTGCATTGGTGTATGGATTTATTTAATTCCAGATACAAGACCTTGCACTGATCCATTCTGAACTGCAAGAGGTTCCCATCAGTCCATTTCTCCAGACTGTCCAGGTCCACCCGAAGACCACCCTACTTAGCAGTGCTTTGAATGCTCTCTGCAATTTGGTGTCAGCCACAAATTTGCTGAGCGCGATACATCTCATCATCCAGGTCATTAATAAAGGCACTATGCAGTGTTGGGCCCACTACTGATGCCTGCAGGACAGCATTACTTGCCAGTCTAATAGGCTCTGCACCACTGATCACCATCCTTTCAGCCCAACCATCCAGTGACCATACTGTCCACTCACTTTGGCCAGCAGCAGGTCTGTCGTGGAGCCTGCTGGCACTGGCTCCATCTGACATAAGCAAAGCTTCTGACATCTTCTCACATAAGCCACCCCTGCAGCCCCCCTCCCCCACTACCAAAACCTTGCCACCCAAACCCAATACTGCATCCTAATGCTAAGCAGGAGAAGCATTCCTAGTGCAACTGAAGCAGAGAGGGGTTATCATGGCATAACACCTTCAGATCTGGTCCGTGCCAGTTTGCCAGAAGTAATTACGACAAGGTAAGCTAAGCTACATAACAGAAAAGGATCGCTGGGAGCACTGAGATCGCAATTCCTATATTTATCACTTTTTTTTTTTTTTTTCAGGACTCTTGATTCAAATCCACATTCTTACCAAACCCTCAGAGACTACCTGCAAACACTCCCACCGCTTGTGCATCACATGTGCAACACTTCACAACTCCTCAAAATAACCAGCCTTTTCTAAAAAAGTAAGTTTTAAACCCCACAACTCAATAAAAGGAGCAATCGTTGTTATTTCGCTACCGGCCCGACACGGTGCCGGTGCCCCCACCGCCGCTGTATCCCCTGCAGGCCTCGCCCACGGCGCGGCCCGATCCCGGACGCCCCCGAGGAGCGGCCCCGGGGGAGCGGCGGCCCCGCCACCACCCAGCCGCGGCTCGGGCACCGCGCCCGTCCAGGCGCGGCGGGAGCCCAGCGGTCATTGCGCGGCTCTGCTCCCTCCGCCTCGGCGCCAGCCCCGTCTGCGCCGCGAGCACCGCCGCCTCCCGCCGCTCGCCTCCATTCCGCTCCGCGCCCCTCACCTTGCCTCACTCGCCGAGTGACCCGGCCGGCTCCAGCAGCACCTCCCGCCGCCGCCACCCCACTCCTCCGCTCCCCAGCGTAACACGACCACGCCCCTCAGTTTGACACCACGCCCGCCCCGTCGGCGACGGCGACGGCGCGACGGGTGGCGCATGCGCGCAGGTTGACGGGCAGGCGCCGCTGCGCTGGGGCGGGGGGAGGCGGGGCTGAGGGAGCTGCGGCCTGCGATAGGCCGTCTGGGTAGGTCCACGGTCACGTAAACCCAGCGGTCTCGTCCGCCGTGCCTTCGTGTCAAGACCGCTCTGAGGCAGCGGGTTGCTACTCTGTGATGTGGCTGCGTGAGCGCGCCGTGAGGGCAGCGTGGCTTCCCGCTGATTCGCCTAGCCGAAGCTGGTGGCCGCGGGGTTTGGCCGGGTTACTTGTGCTTGCGGGCCTGAGTGCTTTGGGCCCTGACTTTTGTGCAGGATGTGGGGCATGAATTGGTCTTGTAGTACGGGGCCCTGTTTGGGCACTTCCTTACATGCAAACTGAAATGCAGACTTAAATCCAAAGATTTAAACAGAAGCAGTATAACTTGTGTTGAAAAGGATCAGGTCATTCATTATATATTCCCTAAAGAGGAAAACTCCACATCTTTACTAGCTTTGAAATTGCAGCAGAGTGAGTCTCTTCTTTTGACAGGCAGTGACCAGAAGATACAGGGACATCGGGAAGACACTGGACATGAAGAATAAATGATGCTCCCATGCAGCTTTCTCAAAGGCAGAACAGTTTAAGCTCAGCTTTGGTGTGTTTTGATGACTGCTGTGCTACCAACAGGTAGAAAGCTTCATGCAGCAGGGACTAAAGTGGTTGTATTCTTAAGATTGTTATTTTAACACAAAACAGTACTTCTTTTCCTGAACATCAAAGCAACAGACAACTTCTACAAGACATGTATAACACCAGAATGGCTCTTACTAAAAATATCTTAATTGAAAGTCACAAGTAGTTTGAAAGAAATTTATTTGAAAAGGGCTAGATTATTTCTGATGTAACTCAAGGGTGTGTACTGTGAGTTGGTTTGAGCTGAAAGTATTGAAATGCTGACAAACATGAAACAAAAGTAAATGTAGGCAAGCCCATCTAATTTTTTTTTTTTTAACTGTTTCTTAGTTTTAAAAGACTAGGGAATTGCTTAGTATCTTAATGTATTGGTTCCAGGTTCACCAATTAAAGCCATAGGCAGTTTATAACATCCAAAGGGTCCTGCCCTGCTTCTGTTCTATTGGTGGGGAGGCACACACTGACACTTCAAGAGCCAGAGAAATCCCGAAGGTGACTCAGAGAACAAAACTGTATTCTCTTGATCTGCCTACACGTGTACATGCAAAGTGAAGATCTGTCAGATCCCATAGATCATGTAGACTGCTTGTTTTCTGCTCATGACTTCTTCACAGTAACTTTTTGCAAATGACACATCCAAGTACTTGTGATATGGCTTCGGGCTCAGTACACTGAGCCCAAGATGGACTCACAAGTCTGCTTGCTGCTGAAGCTGCAATATCCCAAGATCAGCTAAAAAGACCCAGAGTACCTTTCACACAGATACATTTCAGTCTGTCTCTAGGTGACTGTAGGCAATGGCATGAATCAAAACGCAGCTCTTAGTCTTCTCTTCCCATTCCAACCTTTCTGCTTCATCTAAGAGCATCTCACTATTGACAGGTTGGTTCATTATTGACATGCTGTGTGATACTTTGGGCCTCATATTCTCCGTTTAGTTCTTCAGACACAGTAGAGCATGCACTGCTGTCTGAAGTGGCTTGGGCCTGATTTATGCTGCTTGATACCCTGTTCTGTCAGTAACCTAAGTGACAGCTGGACCCCAAACCTGTTGAATTTGTGAAATCACTGTCTTAAATATGTTTAAAGATCTTTAATGGTGTTTTATAAATAAGTATGGATGGCTATATGTTAGAATACTTAGGAAGTCTGTGTAACCTGTTATTCAGTCAGACTAGAGAAAAAAAACCTGAATGGAGAGGGGACAATCTGCAGTAAATGTACTAATTTTGGCCATTAGTAGTTCTACTTGGTAACATACAACAAAAGACTTTCAGTGGAATTTAATGTCTTTAAGGTTTTGAGGTCTTCACATGCTGACCAGATGAAGGGAAAGCAGGGTATCTCTTGTGGGTATTTTAGTGTGGCTTTCTGCCATCACAGTAAGTTTGACTGATGGAAGAGTTGCACAGCCATGCATTTTCTCAGTAGTGGAGAGTGTGAGTGGGGTGCCCACCTTCTGTACAAGGGAGTGGAGGATGAGGTGGCAGAGAGAGGTGATGCGGAGCTCTTTCTGGATCTCAGTAAGAAATGTCTGGCAGCAAATGTCTTCATACAATAGCTAATAAAACAGAAAGAGGAATGTAGATAGCAAATAAATCCTGTGTCCTTTTACATAGTGGGAATCCTGCACTCATGGCATGCTGCACAGATCCCATGTACAGAGAGAGGTTCCTCCTTTTTTGATTGTTTGAGCTACTATACCATTTCCTTACAAGAAAAGTCTATTCATAAAGGATGTTTACATGAGAATTTAATACATCAGTTCAGATAAGGGCAAGGCCACACAGGACATGTAATCACCAGTAGCAAATGGGAGCTGCCTGCAGGCTCCTCAGTTACGGTGCAGTGCATTGGCTGAGTTTGTCCTGTGCCAAGGGAGGGACCTGTGCAGCATAACCCAGGCCTGAAGGCCACACTGTACATGCAGTACAGTGCAGTTCAGCACACTCCTGCACCTGCTTATGTCAGCTGTGATGTGGGTCTCCAGTTCCTGCAGGTACAATAGTCTCCTGGTCAGGATCAACACATTCCACCCCTTGATCCATGTACACATTACCTTTCACAAAGATATTATAAAATACAGATTGCATCAATAACATGCGGGCTTTGGCCCAAAGTATAAGGCCCAATAGAGCAGACATGGCCTATTCAAGATCACTGACTCCTGGAATACAGTGTCTTCTTCAAGACTCACAGTACAGATTTTCAGGTCCCTGCCTTGCATACTGCTGGGGCAGATATTGAGTCAGTCCCAACTGCTACCACATCCACATTTTTCCTTCACTTTGATAGTGACTGATTTTGTTTCTTGCCACATAGCCTCTTAGCCAACCGCCTTTTCTTTTTGAAGCTGCCATGTTGCAGAGCTTGTCTAGACAGGTAGAGTGTGTCTCAGTGGCATGTCAACCAAGGAAACTTCTATAGCTGTCTGTCAGGTCCATGTTACGCCCAAGAGAAGAGACCCCTGGTTTCTGAGTACAGTGCTAAGTTTGCTATTGCCCAAATGAGCATTGGCCAAAATGTTTTTCAATTAGGTGAAAATTGCAATGACATCTCTCAAGTAGTGTCGTGGTTTGAGCCTGGTCAGCAGCTAAACACCAGACAGCCGCTCACCCACCCTTCCCCACTTAGGAATGGGAAGGGAATCGGGAGATGTGTGGGTTGAAATATAAACAGTTTAATAACAGTAGTAGAAGAATAATGGTGACAGTATAAACGGGTAATGTACAATACAATTGCTCGACACCTGCCTGTTCCTGGCTAGCGATCCTGAACACAAAGACACCTCGGCAACAATCCCAGAAGAGAGAGCACACCTGCCTTCCTCGCCCACTCCTTCCTTGATATGGTGAGCATAATGTCACATGACATGGAATAG
The DNA here is from genome assembly GCF_018691265.1 of Tyto alba. NCBI lineage: Eukaryota > Metazoa > Chordata > Aves > Strigiformes > Tytonidae > Tyto > Tyto alba. Next base: position 41,118,294 of record NW_024881318.1, on the reverse strand, counting down.
CAGCCAATCTGGGCCCAGCACTCCAGCTGTTCTCCCCACCCCCTCCCCCCCCACACCCAAACACAGGGAGGGCATACAGAGCTGGAGAGTCCCTGAAATCTCAGTGTGCATCAGCACTCCTCTAGCTACCAAAACAAACATGAACTCTATTCCAGCCTGAACCAGGACAAGGGGAAAGGAACATACAGACTTTTGAAATAATTTGATGCTGGTGGCTCTGATCCTGTTTATACTGTGGAGCATCTTCCTTTGGGAAGCATCTCACCAGACTGACTTCATGCCTGGCATCTGGATGTCAGGGATATCACATCTGTCCTCTGGATTAATTGACTGTGGTGCCTAATTCCCAGCACGGTTTCAAAACCCTCAGTTTCATGCGGGTCATCTATGGACATTGATTGATGTATGACAACACTGAGCATACATAACCCAAACACTCTTACAAAGGCCTTTTCGTAGCTCTAGAGACTCAGCCCTGGCTTGAGACAAAAGGAATCTATCTCATCTGCATTAAACCATTTACTGTTTTATGGTCATGATCTGTTTTAATAACCTTTTTTCCTATGCCTAGATCTCAGAAGCAGGAAAAAAGCAGAAAACACCTCTTAATGGACATGCTTAAATTCACAGAAATTGCTTTTGATGGCATTTCAATTTGCAGATCTCCTAGAGCCTGGCTGTGAAACTGTCCAGGGTTTGAGTGAGTGTTGGGGTTTTTAGTAGCAGGGCAGGGGGCTACAGTGGTGCCCCTGTGAGAAGCTTTCCGAAAGCTCCCCTGACTCCATGTCAGACCCACCTCTGCACCAAGGCTGGAGCCAATCAGCTGTGCCTCTGTGATAACGTATTTAAGAAGGAACCTGGTGAGGAAGAGTTTTGGCAGCTGCATGAACACCAGGGTCAGTGGATGAACAGAGGAGGAATGGAGGGTGGAGGTGTGCCACAGCAGAGACCCACCTGTATCCTGTGGTGAGACGTAAAGGTGGCCACCACCCTCCCCCCCCCAGCAACCCATGAAGGTCTGCGGTGTACCAGACACTGATTTATGGCCTGTGGGAGGCCCCATATGGCCAATTACAGTGGTCACACCCAAGCCTATCTGGGACCCTGTGGGAAGAAGCAGCCCCTACTGTTGTAGTTCACTGCTGGGAGGATTGCAGCATGTGGGCGTGTCCCACACTGGAGCATCTTAGGAAGGGCTGCAGTCTGTGGGAGGGACTCCAGTTAGAGAAAGGTGGTGTCCCACACCAGAGCAGTGTGGGGAACACTGTGGCCTGTGGGTGGGACTCAAATCAGAGAAAAGTTGTAGAGGACTGTCTCCTGTGAGAGAGGGACCACGCTGGAGCAGGGGGAACAAGTTCCAGAAGTTCCTTACTCCACCGAAGGTTGAAAAAGTGGCAGCACTGACTGCACCCCCACGTTCCCTGCCCCCTGTGCCACTGGGGGGAAAAGGTAGATATATTGGGAGCAGAGCTGATCCCAGGAGGAAGGGAGGGACGGGGGGAAGGTGTTCTCAAGATGTCATAATGCTTTTTACTGTCCTAATCTGTTAAGTGGTGGTGTTGTTAGTGCCTGTACTAAATTTATCTTCTTTTTTCCTTCCCCTAATGAGTCTGCCTTTTGCTTGTGACCATAATGGGTGATTTATCCCTCCCTGTCTCAAATTCTAAGCATTTTCTTATTTTCTCTTTCTCAGCACTGGGGGGGAAGGGGGGAGGGAGCAGCTGTGTGGTGCTCAGTTGCTCTCTGAGCTCAGATCACCAAGCCTTCCGCTTTATTTTTTCCTTCTCAGTGCCAGAGGGAAGCAGGGAGTGAACGGCTGTGTGGTGCTCAGTTGCCTTCTGAGCCAAAACCATGACAGAAACTGAGATACATTTTCTGTAGTTCTGAAGTGTCCTCAGATTCCAAGGTCTTCTGTTAAAGAAATACTTGGGAGTTACAAAGGCAGCATCAGTGCCAAAGTTATAATTGGGTTTGATTCAAAGCAGTTCATGCCAGCTGCAGATGATTTTGCTAAATCTGCTTTCAATAGTCATATTTGAAAGAAATTTGACACCTCTGAGAGATGTCTCCAGCATAATTTCCTGATGGTCTTAATGTTGTCTGTTATATAGAAAACAATAAAAGTAGTATTCAGTTGGCTTGGATTGGGCTGCCAAATTGGCCTACCACCCTACAGTACCTGCATCGAGAGTTTCTGTAAAGGTCAGTAAATCCATAAAAACTGCCTTGTTCTCTGGCCTGTAAATTATCTTCCAAGAGAGGAACTAGACAGGAGTCCTTGGCTCCAGTTACAGTTTTTCTAGGGCATTCTGACTGGTTTTGTCAGGGGACAGTTATCCTGTGACAGGTGATGCAGTAGCAGTGCTCTCCAGGAAATGCCAGAAGTTCTCTTGGCAGCTTTTGTAATGTACTCTGAGGTTTCCCAGTGAAAGTTATCATCAAATTTAAAATCATAAAGTATCATCACTGATAATAGCCTAGTCTGCATATCTCATTTCTTATATGGAGTTTTATCCAAGCCAGGAACATATTCTAGCTTTAAGAATGAAGGAAAGGAATAAGGAGTCACACTTCAGAATATACTGCAGAAATCAATAGCAGCAAAGTCTGCCACTATTAAAATTTATTTATTTTAAATCTCTTAAGCCTGATAATAAAATATAGTTTTAGCAAGTGAGCCTAGTCAGGTATGTCTTTAGCCTTTATTACTAAGATTAAGACTTATTTAAAATGCATTAAACTTTCAGATGCAGCTGCTTTTACTGCAAACAGTAGTCAGCTGTGAAGGGCCATCACACACACAGAGCTTCCATGGACTTCAACCGAAGTTCAGTGTGAGGGTAGAATTGAGCAAAATGTCCCTGGTTTGTATCCTCAGAGCCTCTTGAGATTAATTGGAGTTGAAATTGCTTAACACTTGCCAGGGAGTGCTCTGCAACTCAGAAAATGAGGCTTGAAATGCCTTAGTGAACCTCACTCTGCAACAGTTCATAGATAAGAACTCACTTTGTATTAGCACAGGCAAGGTTCACAGAATAACTAGGCTGCCTTGCTCTGCTGAAGGGTAATGGAGAAAGTTTGAGACATATCCCTGGCAAATACTAATTGCTATCGCTGTTGGAGCATTTCAGTTTCCCACTGATTGTAGTGAGTGTCAGAGAGCACCAAGACACTGAGGTATTAAGCCCTAACTATGCCAAAATTTTCACTACAAAAAAGAAAAAAAAAAAAACAAATTGCCTTTTCTTCTCTGTTGTTTCACCTGGTTTAGTTCTCTTGGCTTAACCAATCTGAATTAAAATACATGCATTTATGACTTTTAGTTTCAGTGTGCCTATAAATTGAATGCCAAATTACATAATTTCATCCCTTGCTTTTGGTTAGTTGCTCCAACACAATCTAATAAACCCTCAAGTTAGTTATGCATAGGAATGTATTTCATGATCTTGTGGGCAAAGAAGTAGTATTTCTTAGTTTCCAATTGCCCTTTCATTTTCACCAGGGTTTTTCCTTCACCTAACCAGTCATTATTTGATCTTACTTGGGAGATGACTGAAAATGGCCATCTACAACTGACCTACTAAAATGGAGTTTTTTCAGGATTTAATATATTAGAAATCCATTTTTTGTGATTAAAATGAAATAACTGGTTGTATTACAAGTGAGGTCTACTTAGGACCACTAGTGCATTTTATGTCGAGCTTGTGACATTTCCAGACACATTATGTCTCCTACATTCCTGGATGAGGTACTGTTTTCCTTCTTGTTTTGTTAAGGGTGGCTGTATGGTGTTGTTGCATTTTCAAAGGGCTTGACTGGTCCAGTAGAGCTAGAGGCAATAGAGTACTACTTGCTGGTGGACTTCAGGCCATTAATTAAGCAAATCCAGGGCAAAATCCAGACTGAGTACATTTCTTCGTATGTTTCAGTACAAGTAATTAAGTAGCTGTATCATATGTTAACATAATTATTATTTTACACTGAGGAAATAGTGCTAAATGGTTGACCTGGGTTGTATATCCAGAGTGAATGACAAGGCTGGAAACTGGCCTTCAAATACAAGCATACTGCATGCAGGATAAAATGGCTTTGGATTTATAAGCACTGTTGTATTTGACATTTTGGCTCATGGACACAAGTGGCCAGATGGGAAATGGTGGGAGGTAGCTGCTTCTTTACCTTGAGTTGTCCTGCCCTCTCCAGTTGTAGAGTATCTAGTGTCTGGGTCATGCACTCACCCATCCTGTCCTGCCAGAACATCCTATCTCCATTTACTAGATGCTGAGATGTTCTGTACAACACAGTTCTGCATAACTTACTGCATGCAGACACTTACCCTTCTTGTTGCAGTTGGGGTATCCTACACTGCAACTCCTGTTAACAACAGGAGGAAGAAGCTTCTATTTCGCATAGACTGATTTAAATACAAAAAAACAAGAAACAAACCAACCAACGAACCAAAAAAAAAAAACAAACCCAAAAAATCAAAACAGATAAAGTCCAAACTCTTTTGGAATGTATATATGTAAATTGAAAAGAATATTTGGATTTCAACTGTTACATAGTTTCTGTTTGCTGGAAGAAAAGTAGTGCATCTGTGACTAGGTTTAAGAAAAAAAATTTAAACCCCCTCAAATCTGACCCTGAGATCTTGAGCATTGTTAGTGGATGGAGCTGAAAGTATTTCACAGTTAAGAGGGAACAGCTGAATCAGTTGAAAGGCTTTACATACAGCCAGGGAGCAGCCAGAGCAGAGTCCCACAGCACCTGGACAAGAGCTGAAGAGGCTGGTGAGGTGGCCAGGGTTAGCCACTGCCCAGCAGTCCTGGGGCAGCAGCCCCTAGTGATGAGGTCTGTCTGGGACCCAGCCAGGAAAGCAAGCCTATCAGTCAGGTTCTGGATGAGCAAGGTGCAAGGCCAGGCACAGTCTTGGCTGCACTGTAGCTCAGGAAGACCCTGAGAGAGGGCTATGCTTAAGCGCAGCTCCTGAGAAGAGCGGTGAGGCTCCCACTAAGGCCCTTTCTCACACAGCTTGTTCCTAGCAGTTGGTCCCTGTAGAGGGGCTTGAGTACAGTCAGTCTAACCACTGGGGAGAGAGAGGACCCAATTGATTCTATGTGGATATCTGCTCCTTTATTTCTGTGATTTGACCTCAGATTTGAGTGTGCCTGGACATTGTTAAGTCACCTGTCTGTCAGAGCAATCACCTGGTGTTTATACATTTGCTGATTTGTTAATATGATTTTGGTTTTGAGCACATAAAAATGAAAATTGCAAGCAGATTTGGGTTGTTGAGGCATGACTGCAGTTAAAATAAAGGGATCCTAGGAACGTTTTAATATCATGCAAGTTCACTGTAAATATTTCCTTTCTGCATGTTGAAATCCATTAGCCTTTAAAAACTCTCATTTGCTTCCAGCTTTCCTGTCTGTAAAGCTCTCATTGACTTCCAAAGCCCATGGTGGCATCTGTGAAGAATTTGGTCCCAAAGCAATGTCTTCGGCATTTTGTGGGCCGCATCTTAAATATCTTAATACTGAATTGCTTTTTGAACTGAGCATATACAGGTCATTCTGCTATTAATTTCAATAAATGTCTTTAAATAGCTGCTCAAACTTGCTGATTAATAATTACATAAAGCTGTCAACATGATCTTCAGCTGCTGCAAATAAAGGTACTCCTGAAGTCTGTGGAAAATCTGTATCTTTCTCTGTAATCTTAGATATGCATTTATATACTGTGGCATGAGAACTATTATATATGATCTGACAGAAAAGAGCTGGAACACTTCCCATGTATTATATTCTGTTTATATTGGGTCCCTCCAATATGTGGGATCAAAAGTACAGTTATGGTTCATAACTAAGATGGGGAAGTAATATTTAATGCTAAATTTCGGAGCACTGTTCAGATAGTAATTCCAATAATTTTATCACATTTCACAGGTAGAAAACTTGAAAGGAGAGAATAAGATTTACCCATAGCTTCACAATGAAACCACAGCAAGATAAAGCGAAGGTCAGAGATTTGGATTAGTTCCACATACATTTGATCCTGCCTGTGTGCAGAGGGTTATACTAGATGATCTCCTGAGGCTTCTTCTATCCCTTCATTTCTATGGCTCTATGATTAGCAGCATTTTTCCTTTGGGATAATTGGATATGTGGAGGATGCAGAAATGTGTGGATTTTTCACCAGGACATACCATGTATACTCAACATAATTTTCTCTGAAATTCACATTCAAACCCAAAAAATTGGCTGTGCTCCAATGAATAATTTTGCACTTACTGTGTGCCTAAGATAGAGTAGGCAACTTGCAACTATGAGTTCCTAGTACATGTTCAGAACAGGAGAGCACTAACTGGCTGATTCTCACTGACAGGAATTTTTAAGGCTGAACAAATACTCTCTCGTATTTTTCCAAAATATAGAAACCATTTCCAACTCTGCTTACTATTCTCCAGACTGTATTCCATTAGCATCGTTTTAATTGATAGTTATGAACACCCTGTGCATGTATTAATGTGTCAGAAACTGATATTCATTGCATTGCACTGCCAGACTCAAAGGTTTGTGACCTGCAGCACAACAACTAGTTGGAGACCAGTCACTAGTGGTTTACACCAGGGGCTAACACTGGGGTCAGTACTGCCTAATGTCTTCAAGAGTGAATCATATAACCTCAATTACAGTCTTAAAGAGGATTTATTGGATCAGATTGTTAGAAACAACATTTACAATCTTTCTAGAAATCAAGAATTCTACTTCAAAGTAAGAATAGATGTTTCATATGCATACTAACTCAACCTAAAGTTAGAATCTTATTGGTTTTTTAATAACATGGGATGATCACTGTAACAAGATAACATGTCTTCTAGACACTCATTTGTCATACATGGCAATTAATAGTGATGAAAAGTCTTTGTTTGAACATCAGAATAGAGGTGGGAAATTCAAACTTGATAAGTGACTTTCAAAAACATTGCAGCTTTAAACTGTCAAAAGTTCTGGATATATTTCCGCAAATTCTTGAGGCCACCTCACTGTCTACTTTTATATTCCCATCATTTCATGAAGTCCCCTGAAGTTTTTATATTGAAATTATATTTCATAATATCGTAACACCTTAATCAGTAATGATCTTCTAGATTCTACATTCAAGATAAAAGATTGCCAGCTGCAGCAAAGAAAGTCCTGAGACTGGGGTATCATCAAAAAAAAAAACCTGCATTCTACTTTCACTTGTATAGTGCTGTGCAGCAAAACCTGAGAAGGATTCAGGGAATGCAATTAAGAATTGTATTTAGATTGTTTTATGCCTCAGCTGCACTTTCAAAACATAAAAGTGCCTATAAAAAAAAAAAAAAAGGTTTTCTACCTTAGCACATTTCAGTCTACATGAGATTAAAATTACTGTCTTCATGATCCACTTTCCTAAATGTGTGATAGTCACCTGATAACCTTCAGCTCTTGGATAGCTCATCTCAGAGCAATATACCTGTACAGTTCTGCCAATTGCAACTGTACAGGTATGTCAGAGAGGAGGACCGTATTGTGTCTGCCAGCATAGACATTACAATTATTGGAATCATGCTGTGTGATTCTTTTCCAAAAGCAGTGGAAACTAGTCAGTTTCTGTGGCCAAAGGTGAAGTGGTATTTGAGCATTAAAGAAAAAAGCTTATTTTACAAAATATGTAAAGTATGGCCTTTGTTCCTGTGAGCTTGAAAAGCTCTGTGTCCTGTGAGTGAGTGGTGGGGTTTTTTGGTAGCAGGGGAGGGGGCTATAGGTGTGGACCCCTGTGAGAAGCTTCTCAAAGCTCCCCCAGCTCTAAGTCAGCTCCACCTCTGCACCAAAACTGAGCCTATCAGCTGTGCCTCTGCAATAACATATTTAAGAAGGGACATGGTGATGAGCAGTGGGACTTGTGAGGAGGAGTTGCAGCAGCTGTGTGAACACCAAGGTCAGTGGAGGAATAGAGGAAGAAAGGAGGGGGGAGGTGTGCTGGAGCAGAGATCCCCTGGTATCCTGTGGTGAGACAGCAGGGCGCCACACACACACACACACACCTGCCACCCATGAAGATCTACAGTGGAGCAGACATTGATTTATGGCCTGTGCTTTTCGCCTGGATGATCAAGGTTCCTGTACCCAAGGAAGGCTGGGGTCTTGTGGGAAAAGGTAGACCCCACTGTTGTAATTCAGCGCTGGGAGGATTGCAGCATGCGGGGGTGTTCCACGCTGGAGCAGCTCGGGAAGGGCTGCAGCCGTGGGAGGGAATCCAGTTGGAGAAAGTTGGTGACCCACAACAGAGCAGTGTGGGGAACGCTGCTGCCCAAGGGAGGGACTTACGTTGGAGAAAGTTTGTGGAGGACTGTCTCCTGTGAGAGGGGGACCATGCTGGAGCAGAGGGAACAAGTTTCAGGAGCTCCCCCCAGCGAAGATGGAAGAAGCAGCAGCACTGACTGCACGCCCCATCCCCTTTTCCCTGTGCTGCTGAGGGGAGGAGTTAGAGATATTGGGAGCAGAGCTGAGCCTGGGAAGAAGGGAGGGTCGGGGAAGGTGTTCTCAAGATGTGGCAATGCTTCTCACTGTCCTACTCTGTTAAGTGTTGTCAGTGTCTGTAATAAATGTATGTTCTTTTTTTTCTTCCCCTAATGAGTCTGCCTTTTGCTCGTGACCATAAAGTGTGACATTCCCCATCCCAGTCCTATCTTGAACCCCAAGCCTGGCTCTTTGTCCCTTCTTATTGCCAGATGAGAAGGGGGAGAGAGTGGCTGCATGGTGATTGGCTGCCGACCAGGGTCAAACCACAACACTCTTAGCTGGATTAGTTCTATGGGTAGCTTTCAACTTGGGGTAAAGGACAATACTCACAATTCTCATGATGAGATAAGCACCTGGGTCATGTTTTATACCAAAGACATAAAAGTGACATACATCTACAAATACAGACTTCCTGGGTGCTGCGCTACCACTTTTCTTCTTCCATGCAGTCAGAGTTAGGAAACCATAGAGAAGACAAGAATGGCGGTGATGCTTATGGAACACAGGGATGCCTGGATCAATGGCAGGGATAAAGGCCTCCTTAGTCCTGCCAGTTAATTCATTCTTGCTGACAGACCAGCTTTCTATTTAGGATTTTTTTTTTTTTTTTCACAAACGCAAGCCTATGAGACTACATTTATTTAAATGGACAGTAATTAATGTCATAAACCTGCAAGAAGACTACTCAGGAGTAATTTAAAACAGATGATCATTACAGTCATTGACATTAAGGTTAATAAGACTACTCATTTGTTTAGATTTGCTCAGTGTATGTTTTCAGGTCAAGGGTGAATTCTAATGTTCACATTGAAGTCCATTGGATTTCACCTGAACCATCACTTCAAAAATTAAAAATAAGAGCTAATGTGAGCCTTTATTGGCAAGTTCTGCAAGTACTTAGACTTATTTTCACATAGGCAATGCTAGTGATATGAAATAGACCAGCAGTATGAGGAAAGACTAATGACATGAGTGAAGTTACTGTTGAAAAAATGTTCAGTGAAATGTAATATTTTTCTTGCTGCTTAAAGTGCTTTTGCATTTCCATTTTTTTTTTTTTGCCTTCTTTTTGCTGTCTTTTACCTTCTTTTTTCTCTCTTTCCATCTTATATTTTTTTACTGCCAATTCCTTTCTTCACGAATCTTTTAGAGCTGTATTTCTGGTTAGCTTATGTTTTCTAGGCTTACTGGAGTTAAATTTCCTTTGGTGCCACTTGAGCCAGCATTCTGGAACCCTCAAGATTTTAATTCATGATTAATGCAATCACTTGCATTGAAATGATTTCCAGTGTTTGCAGTAAGATCAGTTATAGAGTTTAAATGCTTCTTTGCCCAAACTCCATCTTTTTTTTTGGCCCTACAAAGTGTTTGTGAAACTTATTCCCACTGAAGAGATGCTTTTATAACAAGTACATTTTGATCCCTCTATCTCAAGACCTGGACTCTGAAAACAAATAATTTATGATCCAACTACTCCCCCAGAAGACTTGCAGGCCTCTTGGCATCCACGTTCATAGGAAAAGGTGCCCCTTTCTACCCTAGTCTCTCAAGGATTTCCTTGAGATGCGGGTGCAAGTGCTGAACACTGGTGAATGGTGCACTGGGAAACTATTACTCTCTCTCTAAATTTGTGTGTAAATAGATAGTATATATGTCTTACACACACATATATTTTAATGTATTTGCAATTTGAAGCAGATAAAATTTATAGTTTTGGTCAGTTTAAAATATGCTGTGTGGGAAACAGATAATTGGGGAATGGGTCAAAAAGAGGCAGCAGAGCATTGAAAGGTGGAAATTGCAGTAGATCAGGACACCATGCTTTTTGTATTTGTATCTTTTGGAGAGCTGAAGAGTTTTATTTGAAATTGTGAATATATGGAAAAGTATATGGAATTAATGTCATATGGTGATGGAAAATATTCTCATTGTGCATTGAGGAATGCCTACCATCAGGAGTGTAAATGGAGTGCAGCTGCTCTACTACTAAAATCTATTGAATGCAGTGGACCACACAAAGCTTACATGGACGGGCTTCTGAAATCTGCATGACAAGTCAGAATATACAAGCTACAGCTCTACTGGTCTCACTCCAGCAGCTGACAAAGCATTTCCACCCATCTTAATTCTGCTTTGCTCCCCTCTGTGCCTTCATAAAAATTACTTCCAGCTTCCTTGCAATGCTGTAATTACTAGCTGGCTCCCAAACATCCATATGTTGAGCAGTCTTGCTTTACAACTTTCTCATGTGTAAAAGTAGCTATTTCTCATTCATATGATTTCTGTTTATATTTCTTAAATATGCCTATATAGCCCCTAAGGCCAGTTTCCTGCAAATACATATGTCATATATTCCTCAAACTTTGCAATGTTCTTTCAAATTCCACATTTGTCAAAGCATTTCTTTTTAATTGTTGGACACCTGTGAATTTCAGTCTCTCTGTTCTCCCATATTACCTTTGTTTTCTTTTCTAATTCTTCATATTTTTTCCCCCGTTTTTTCAGGGGCAAGCTTTGTCCTCATTGGGTTTAAATGCTTCTCTTTTTGTTTCAATTCCCCATCCATGAAGTTAGGCCCAAACTACTTTCTGAGTCATAGTAAGGGCATAACCATGAGTTCATTAAAGATGAGGATAACTAAGACCCTGTGGTTATATGACTACTTCTCACTGATTCTCCCCATGATTCTGCTTTTCCCCATGAGTTTCTCACCAAGGTAATGTTGTCATTCCAGCTTTTCACTGACTTTCTGGTGGTACTGGGAATAATGAAGATTTGGCTGGTTGATGGTTCTCACAACAGAAAGTGTGAAGGTAGTGTACTCAGCCTTTCTATTACTCCTGTAACCAAGCTATGGCATAAGACAAGTAGTCTATGACCAAGACATACTGGTCATCTTATGCATACACTCCTATATTGGGTAATGATCAACTTACATGATTAATACAGTGGCCAGCACGAGAACCTGATGGAGAGTAAGGACAGTTGCATAATTCCTTTAGAATCTTTGGTTGATTTCCAGTGAGGAGACCTCCTGTCAAGCCAAGAACTGAGAACACTGATTTATGTGAAGTTACCCTTTAATAGCTGCCTCAATGCACATGTGATCAGACTCTGCCCTGGCTAAGGAGGTGGAAATCCAGAACAGGTTCTCTGAACCTGGTCATTACACATGCCTAAACTGAGTATGGAATTTGACTGTGTTCCTTTGTCTATCAGGAGTATTTTCCTCGAGAGGCTACACCATTGTGAGGAAATAAAAAACTAGATACTTCCTTGTAGGTCTCTTAGCAAGTTTTTCCATGCTGAGCAGATTTCCTTATGTATCCCTAGAGACCTTTAAACTATTTTTTTTTTTTTCCTTCTATACTGTAATGTTATGCATAGCTAAGACTGCCTTTTTACATTTATTTTTTGTCATTACTACATCCCTCTGAGGTGTCTGGTGGTAAGTTATAAACTATTTTATATTATTTTATAAAACATGCAGCCTTTGCTCTTAGATATCTTTTCCACTGACTAGGGCTTTAATATGTTACCAGCTGAAGTGCTTATTTTATATTTGATTTGTGAGTAGAAATGGACAAACCAATAAAACCTCAAAACAGGCATGCACTTGGCCAAGGCGGCTGGGCATTTTTTCAGCCTATGTAGCTAACTCAGAAGAAAAGCCAATCCAGAGAGAGCATTTTGCCATTAGTTCCTGGCAGCCAGAGTGGCATTACAAAGCAGCTTATACATATTCCTTGTCTCATGTCTAAGATCAGCTGTAGGCTCATTTTAAGTTTTGGCTCTGGTTCAGACCAGCATCTTAACGCTGTAATCAAAGTATCTAGCTTGGATCAGGAATGGGCTATGATTTTATACATATTCTGCATAAGAAAATGAAAAGATCTCAAATACAGAGAAATTCAGACTGATGATATATTTAAAAGACACTGTGGTTTCCTTTATAGCCAGCAGTGTTAGCTGTTTCAGCTAGCTGCCTTTTTGAAACATTTAAAAACAAGGCCCATGTAAGTCAATCCATATATTTGGGTCACAAAATTTGAACTTCAAATGGAAATTTGAAACAGCTGTGTTTGAAACAGCTGTGTTTGAAACACTGGAGACAATTCAGTGTGTCCAAGTGAGCTGGGAAACGGTCTCTTTTTTTTTTTTTGTGACGTAAGACATATCTGTCTTGTGTAAGAAAATAATACAGAAAGGCAGGAATGCCTTTCAGCCATGTGTGCAGTCACCAACAGTATAGCTATTAAATATGGCTCTTGTTACATCAGGTGCAGTGCTGCACTAACACAGCTATGCTGCTTCTAGGGTTAGCTGTATATTGAGCGGAGATGTTGACTCATGATCCATCTAAATCAGGGGTCTGGAATCTGTGCATCACACTTCACAACATGATGTAGATATGTCTGATGGTGTCTGAACACAGGGACTGGGGCCTACTGGGAAGCCTACAGCTACATCAATTATTTCAGCAGACATAAAATGTGCAAACATTTTTAGCATTTTAGTAGCTGATTACATGAACCTTTAGGCAGTTAAATATCTTTTAAGAACATGATCCAAATGTCTCTCTTTTTCCAACAGCTGTATAATTATTCCACGGTAAAACCTGTTTGAGCAGTACCAAATAGTACTACCAGAAAATTGCCTTCACCTTTATAACTCTGTGGTTCTTCGAGCCAGGGTCTTTGCACTTTCCTATGCATGTAATTGCATCCATCTGCCATAATGAGATTAAAGAATATTTAACTGTTAATCCAAAATGAAGAAAATAGTTGCATCAGTTTGTCACTTAACCAAGATCGTTCTTTGATTCTGCTCCTGTCAGCTGAAGATTTTATTTGGAGTTTGTGAAATTGATAGATTTCTAAATGGCTGTAATTGCTTCACAACCCCTTCAGTTTGAATACAAATGCTATTTTTTTTTTGTTTGTTTGTTTAAAAAGTGGTAATGCTTCACAACTGACATACATTAAACCACTTCCTTTTCTTTTCCAAATTTGAACCTGAATCTGCAGATGTTTCAAAGTAATCATTACTCAGCTGAATGGTCACAGTTAAATGGTTAAAAAACCTATTAGAATGAATAAAGTTAGGTAATTGAAGCACTTCCACTGTTACACTGATGTGCAATATAGGAAAACAACTTGTATTAGTTCAGTCCTATTCTAATTCAAGAGGGAAATGCTTTTGTCCAAACACATAAGAAACAAAAATGAGTATAGAAGAACTCCAGAGGACTATCCAGCTCCATTCCTTCCTGTAGAATCCCAAGTTAGGGAGATGAATATGGAGTGTGAGTCTGTGCCTGAAAACTCACTCATTTAAGGAATTCTGGAAAACAGAATTGTCTCACTGGTATCTGTTAAGATTAAATGATTTTTCCAGATACTGACAACCTTATTTCATCTTACTCTCAACTGTGACACAAGCTAGAACTATCGAAGAAAAAGCATCTTCAGTGGAAGACTATGTTTTTTCTCTCTTCTCTCCTCTTTATCCTGTGGAAGAAAACTAAAATTCCAGCAACCCTAATCATACAATGTAGCAAAGACTCTTTAATTCTTGGATACTTTCTCTCTTGCTAAATATGTTTGGATATCACCAGCTGTATTAGAGCTGCTGTTAAAAGCCTAGTAGCTACTGTGTTTGCCTACACTGTTACCAAGTGACCTCTGTAGAAAATCTGTTCTGCTCACCTACACTCTTATTCCCGTGAAAAAAAAAAAAAAAAAAAAAAAAAAAAAAGTGCCAAAGATACCATAAAGTAACAGGGCAACCATTAAAGTGATTATAGTTTTGTGGCTTTCAGGAAAAATCTCCAAAGACTCAGAAGGGATTTTGGTTTCTTGACTTCATCATAAAAGCTAGCAGGAACACAGAGACACAGACTCTGTGAAGACAAAAGACAGCTCTTTTGCAGAATATATGTTGCTGCCAGGCCTAAAAGAACACTTCCTTTCTCAGAAATTAGCATATCAGGAGGAAATAAAAAAATAAAATCCTATATTTACGGTCTTCTGAGAAAAGCAGGGCATATAAATAAATGTTCAAGTTTATCTTGTATAAAAATATGTCATCATGGGTCTTAACCTCCAAGATAGTAATCATCTTTGCAGACCTTTAAGATGGAAGCACATGCTTCCATCCATACCATGGATCCTGGCTAGTGAACATACATTCAGGATCAGGCCCACCATGACTTCTCTCTAAACTATAGCTATGGATCATTCATGTCATTACACAGAGGGAGAGATAAATGTAAACAGGCAGAAAGGTTGTAATTATATTATGTAATGGTGATTTCCAGAACAAACTTGGGAAGACTAATTCAAATCTTTGCAGAAGAAGAAAAGCTGGAAGGAGATGGACAAGAAGTAGAACTATTCCAACTTGGAATGATGCTTTTATTTTTGCATTTGACTACTTTGTCTGCCTTGTTCCTACTGAGACAAACCAAACCATGATGTGACTCATAGATAGAAATTGTCCATACTGATTTTTTCCATTCAAATTAAGTTGTGCACTGGGTTTGTGTGGTGGGGTTTCTGATAGCTGGCAAGGAGGCTAACAGCAGTGGCCCCTGTGAGAAGCTTCTCAAAGCTCCCCCTGGATCCAAGTTGGGGGAATTAGTGACAGTGGCTGTGCCTCTTCGATAATGTGTTTATGTATGGGAACCTGGGAGGGGGAGTTGTGAGGAGGAGTTGTGAAGAAAACACCTATGCAAACACCAAGGTCAATGGAAGAAAGGAGGAGGAAGTGAGGTATTGTGCTGGAGCAGAGACACCTCTGATAACCCATGGTGAGATGACAGGGCCATCTCCGGCCACCCATGGAGGTCACTGGTGGAGCAGATGCCCATCTGTGGCTTGTGGAGGACCCCATGCTGGAGCAAATGGCTCCACCCAAAGAAGGCTTGGACTTTCTGGGAAGAAGAAGTCCCCACTGTCATAATTCGGCACTGGGAGTATTGCAACATGTGGGGCTGA
Source organism: Tyto alba (assembly GCF_018691265.1). Taxonomy (NCBI): domain Eukaryota; kingdom Metazoa; phylum Chordata; class Aves; order Strigiformes; family Tytonidae; genus Tyto; species Tyto alba. The sequence continues at coordinate 41,102,747 of NW_024881318.1, read as the reverse complement.
CCAGAGCAGCCTGGGAACAGCTGCATACCATGGGAAGGACTCATGTTCAAGAAAGTTTGTGGAAGACTGTCTCCTGTGAGCGGGGAACCACACTAGAGCAGGGGAAGAATGTGAGAAAGGCTACCCCTGAGGAGGAAGAAGCAGCAGACTGACCATAACCCCAATCCCCTGCCCCCTGCACCACTGGAGGGGAGAAGATAGAGAACTCGGGAGCAAAGCTGAGCCTGGGAAGAAGGGAGGGGTGGGTGGAAAGTGTTTTTAAGATGTGGTAATGCTTCTCACTGTCCTACTCTGTCTGTTAAGTGTTGTTATTCTTAGTGTTTGAATTAAATTGATGTTCTCATTTTTTCTTCCCCTAAGGAGTCTGTCATTTGCTGGTGACGATAATGGGTGAATCATCCCTCCCTGTCCTTACCTCAATCCTGGAGCCTTTTCTTCATTTTCTCCTTCCTACTCCTGAGAGGAAAAGGGTGAGTGAGTGGCTTCATGGTGCTCAGTTGCCCTCTGGGCTCAAACCACAACAGCTGAAAAAAAGTGTTGTATCCTTATATGGTTCCCTCATAACAGAACATAATTTATCACACAGAAAGATGGTGCCTCCAACTTCTGCCCCAGAATAGGAAGCAAATATATAAATATATTCTTCATTATGTCGAACTGCTATGTAAATAAGGAAGGAAAACAAACAGGCAGTCAAGATCTTTGAAAAGTTGTCCAGAAATGTAGAGAGATACTATAAAAGGATTTACTTTCTAGCTAGCAAGATGTAGTGAAGACAGGAATTCATATATAGTAGCATTTTGAACCACAGTGATTCCAATATACATTCCTAAATAAAATATTGCCTGTACCTTAATATTTCAGGGCAGCATTTTGTAGTCCTTAAGTCTTAAAGCTGTGGGTATACAAAGTAAAAAAAGGTCTCTTACAGCTGATACTGCAGTCACTGAGTATGGAAATAATTCCATAGACTTGTTTCAGTAATGAATCTGTATCATAGAGCATTTTTCTTCTTTCTGCATAAGTGCATAAATGTGTTCAATGCATTCAAATATCTATGAAACCATTTATGTACGAGCTCAAATACCCACTGTGACGTATAATTTTAGCTGCCTATCTTTAAAAATCGTATCATCTTTATGGACTAAATGAAGGTTTTCCTGTTACTAATTTAAATGCATTTGACTAATATTTTAAAGGCAATAATATACTGAAATATGTATTTTAACTGTCATAAGACTTATGCATCTGCCATGCTAAGAAAGAAGTGGTAGCAACGTTTTGATAGCAGAGAAGCACATCTTCCATTTCTTCACTGTGAATTTAATGCTGTGATTGGCAGTGTATTGTGATGTTGGAATGTAGGTGATGGGGCGGAACTAAAGACAGAGGGTTGGTTTGATACTGATTTAAATAATCATGCCCAGTTACTACTGTCAGTGCTTCAAATTTATTGTCGCAGGAATCAACCAGTATTTCCAGGAGTTGCACTACTTGATAATGAAAGGTCATATATGATTTGAAATTAAATAGGTGCCAATAATGAAAGGCGAAATAATTTTAGTGTATATATTATTGTTATTATTGGGAAACTGCACTAACATGGAAGAATACCTTGTGATTAAGCACCAAAAAAATCAGTGTCTTCTGAATGGGAAACTCCCTCACTGGCTCAAAAATGCTTGAAAGTCTGTTTTCCAATGAAACCAAAGTGCTCTAGAATGCTAAATGCTCTTGACAATCCATTCTCAAGTGCTTTAAGTGACTGAACACTTGAGAAGAGCAGCTCAGCCACAGCAAAAATGGAACCTTTCTAGGAGAAATGCTGGGAATCCTCAGCCTTCAGATATTCTGTTCAGATTGGCCCTGACACCTGGAAGCCTGCTGCATTAAGTGCGGTAGCAGTTCAACTTTGCTGTCACTCCTCGTCCATAATCCTTACTCTGGTAAACAATATCGGTATCTTTTTTAATTTATCTTGCGTGTACAAAGATGAGTTTAAATTTACCGGAATCAGTTTTGATGGGTTTATGGATTCAACAGGAGTTCTTTTGTGTGCTGGCTTGCTGGCTAGCCCAACACAAGATTAGTAGAAGATACGTCAACTACTAGATCTGCACATTGCAATTTTAAAACATGGATATTCATATACTTGGGAGTTAATGTTAATAAATTTAAAGTCCCACTGTAACTTGGGGAATGTTTACCAATTGTATTAACCTTTTTGAGTTGTTAGTACTGATTTTATTAATTAAGGCTTACAACAGCTGTAAGAAAAGTAAGATATAGCTCAGTAGTTTTGAAGGGATTATTATGCTTGAAGGGCAGTTTTGCTAGAAATTCAATAATGCGTATTTCTCATTCTGAAGTGAAAAGAGAGATGATGCAAACTGTGGATGGTTAGAGGCTTCTGGAGAGGTCAAACGAGGACATTAGTGTAAGGAGTCCATACGCCATCTCTGGGTGAAATCTGGGACACCCAGGGAGGGTGTTTTGTGAGCGTGTGTGTAATACTTCTTGTGAAAAGGATTGCTGTGTTGATTGTAGAATCATTGAGTTATAATTGTCATCAGAAAAACAATCAAAAATATAACTATTGAACAGACAAAAATAGTTTTCTGTGTGGCAAAAGTTAGTATGGATGATTTCGGACAATCTTATGGCTGTCAGAAAACACTCATCTCACGTATCATGAGTGTCAGTACCATGATTTAGATGTTCACAGTAAATCACTTCTGGCTCTGCACTGACATATTCCTGTGACATGAATCAGCACGTTACCTCACAAAGTACAGAAGCGATATGGAAATCATCGAGGTAGTAACTGCTGTTTTAAATGAGTATCAGCCTGTTCATGGTAGAAATAGCAGTTAGTGCCACAGGTACGTGTTAAATAATCCTGAGTGTCCTCTCCTGCCTGCTGCTCATCATCACCTGTCATACCTGTGCAATTAAGGCACTCCCTTCGTGTCTTTCTCCCTTTGTTTTTTTTTTTTTTTTTTTTTTTTTTTGAAAATGATTTATGGGGGGCTTCTCATAAACGTTTGTTTGTGACGGTACTGGAGACAGAGGCTGAGGTTTGGGGAGGAAGGTCCTCTTTTTGGTGTACCTTTGGCACAAGGACTCCTTTTACGTAACTTTGGCCGAAGCTGTCTCATAGGCTTGAGGCCAGCAGATCTCGACGGGCGGCCGGTCCCAGCGTGTTGCCGTTTCTCAGCTCCGAGGAGTTACTCGCTCCTTCCGCTGGTCACGGCGGGTTCAAACCACCGCGACCCACGCCGTCGCAGACAGCTAGGGGATCCCGCCTGCCAGGGAGCGGCGTCGCGGGGGGAGCAGGGCCCGGCGCCGCGGCCGTTGGCGTGAGGAGAGCAGGCCGGCAGCCTCCTTCGCTGCGCGCCGCTTCCTCGGGCTCTCCTCACCCGGCGCCGCCTGAGGAGAAGACCGCTACCCCGTTTCTCTTTTTGTTCGTGGCTGTTCTTACTCAGTTTCCCTTCCCGCTTCGCTACGACGCCGCCGTCGGCTCCCGCCCCTGCCCGTCCCTGCGGAGGGGCTCGCGGCCGCTTCGCCGCCCGCCATTGGCTGACTGCACCACCCCACCCCCCCGCCCCCCATGTCCGCCCCCCCCCCACTTGTGTGTGTGTCTCGGTGTCAGTCAGACGTGCTGTGCGCATGCGTGGCGGGCGCTTGCCCAGCCGGCGGGGCTGCTGTGGGCTCGGTACGGCGCGACGGAGGGGAGGAGGCAGAGGCAGGGGCAGGCAGCGGGAGCAGCCAGGCAGAGGATGTCCGCGGGTGGCCGTCGGCCGCTCGCCGCTCCTCTGCGCGCCAGCCGTCCCCTCCACGTCTTCATGAATTAGCGCTGCGGGGTGGGGGCGGGGGACGGGAACGAGCGTCCCAGCGGCACGGGCGCCGCAGGCATGGCTAGTTCGGTGAGTACCGCGCGCCCCCCGACCCGCGCTGCCCGGCGCCGCAGGCTGCTCGCTGCCGGGAAGGGGTCGGCATGACGGGGGGTTTCTCTTCGAGGGCGGCTTTCGCTGCCTCCCGTTGCCTCCCCGCGGCTGCCGGCAGCGGCACGGAGCACGCAGGCAGCCGGAGCAAGGCGGCGGGTGTCGCCTCAGCCATGTTCCTGCCGCCGCACCGTGGGGCAGCCAGCGTGGAGGCGCCGGGAGGGGGGACGGTGCACCCCTGACAGCGGCCCCCGCTGCCCGCGCCCGCAGGACGGCACCGCGGGCTGGGGGCCGCGCCTCCCCGCGTCCTCCCGGTGGGCAGTAAGAGCTCTTCTACGCCCTCGCCTGGGGGGCCCAGTTTTTGTTGCGGTGGTGCCTTTCCGTTTTTGTTCTTCTTGCCGGGTTCACAGTACTGTTTTGTCCGCCTGTGCCCCCGCCTCTGCCTGCGATGGGGCCGCTTCCTCGGGCGCTCACCGGCCGCTCCCTGCCTTTCCCACCGCAGTGCGCCGTCCAGGTGAAGCTGGAGCTGGGGCACCGAGCCCAGGTCAGGAAGAAACCCACCGTGGAGGGCTTCACCCACGACTGGATGGTGTTTGTCAGAGGGCCTGAGCACAGCAACATTCAGCACTTTGTAGAGAAAGTCGTCTTTCACCTGCACGAGAGCTTCCCCAGGCCGAAGAGAGGTAGGTGCGGACCGCCCTGGCGGGACCGGCTTCCTGACCCCGGCAGCGGGCTCTCCCCCGCGACGAGCGGTTCCCAGGGGGCTCGGAGCGGGCGCAGCTGACGGGTCTGTGCCGGTCTCCATGGAGAACAAAAGCCGTCGTCAGTGCGGTGGTGGGCTGCCGGTGGCCCATCTCCCAATCGCCTTGGGGCTGCCTGCGTCGTGGGGTGGGGGGGAGCGGGGGCTCATTTCTGCCCCTTTCCCTCGGCAGCACTTGCTGCCGCGTGGATCTCCGCGGCTGCCCGCGGTCACGGCTCCCGGGTGGGTCGGAGTCCCGGCTCCTCCTGGTCTCCGACTTGTCGGTGACACGGGGCTGGCCGCTGTCTGGGGGGTCTCAGTGGGTCTGCACCGGAGGTTTTTGTCCACGTGTTGCTTTCTTCTGGCTGGTGTTGCTTTTTCCCGGTGTACTACATATCTGACTGGGACAGGGCTGCCTGTAAATGTGTTGCTGCTCCTATTTTGGTACCTGTGTTCAGACTCCCCCATCACTTTGTTTTCTGCTTAGTTCTCTCGTTTATCATCAGGGCTTCACCCTTTCCTAAATACATGAAAAATTTTTGAAAGGTGTGTATGTGTGGTGCATTTGTACCCATATAAGTTGGGCAGGGAGAGAGGTATAAGAAACCTTTTGTTTTCAGATCTGATTCCTGATCCCTTACTGTCCTGATTATTATAGTTGGCTTGGTAAAGGTAACAGTAGAAATAAAATAAGTGATTGTGTTTATCTGTGCATTTATCTATGCAGACACAGTGGTTACTAGTTATCTTTCATTTGATCTGTAATCTTTATTGGCATCTAGAACTTCTACAGTTCCTTAGAACAACATCATCATAAATCCAGTCTCCTTAGAGCTAGGTGTGGAAAAATCAAACCTTCAGGGAGCAAAAGGCAGGATATTTTTCAGTGTTAAGATAAAAAAAAGCTTTTTTTTTTTTTTATTTGTAAAGTAAAAACATGTATCTTGATTTAGTGTTTCTTAGTTTGAAGATACCAAGCTGTGACTTTTTTTAATCAATTGTTGTGTTTCTTCCACAATATTTTCCTTTCCTTAAGCAATGGAGAATAAGAATTGCAGTATTTAAACTGTTGAGATTATCTTCTGAAGTTTTATTATCACAGAGTTGATAAATTTTTAAATCTACTGTAAACCAGCCCAGGATTGCACAGTTTATAGTGGATCATATGTAATACTGCAGTATTTATGATGAATTAAATTGCCTAGATTGCACTGTGGAGTCTTCTTCCTGTTTCCTTCTGTTTCTGGTACAGATGAATGTGATCTTAAGTCAATCTAAACAGTCTGGCAGAGAAACTCCTGAGAACAGGCCTGAAAGTAGTCTAAATAGGTGAGATAATGTTGTCCATATTCGGTGCATTAGATGGTGTATTGAAATCAGTGGTAGAAAGTTCATTGAATACGTCAAAGCTTTGCTTGCATAGGAGTGTGTTTGATGCCCTCTGCTTTATTTATTTATTTACGTGTTGTCTGGCCTTGGGAAACAGCCCAGACTTTGGGGTTGCTTGCTAGGTGTGGTGTGGAGCTTGCTAATAAGAATATATTTTAGCACTTTGCAAGTGAAAGATGCATGCTTTGCCACTGGGAGTGCTTTGTGTTTCCAGCTGCTGAGTTCAGTTATGCAGTCATTTAAGCCATTGTTTTAAAGTGTTTATTTTTGGGTTTTATTTGTATGCATCATTTTCATGATGTGGCCTCTGGGAAAGATGCAAGCTTGTATAGCCCGGGAAGGGACATGTCATACTGTGATTGCACATGACTTGGATTGTAGACAATGATGGCACCTGCTCCCATCCAGTGAAGTGTAAGCTCAGATGGTGAGCACTCCATCCACTTCTGGGCTTTGCTTAGCTTCCTAAAACTACTGCAGTGACTGAGAAGTAGATGGTGAAGAAATTTCAGGCCCCTGAAGTCAAAGTGGGAAAGATAAGCATTGTACTGCCAAGAGTGATCCATGTATGAATTACTTTGCATGTGTTCTGTGGATCAGAAGTGTTTAAAAGAGTGGTAGTGGTGCATGCCTTGTCCATGAGGAGCATTTTGTTTGTCTTTCTAATTTACAAATACAGTTAAAATTTCTGACAAAATTATTCTAGGTTTTCTTGGCTCTGTAAATCAGTGCTGTTAGATTTGACCTCAGATGGCTTTCAGGGTGGTATCTCAAGTTTTGCATATTCAGTGAGAATATGTTTGCTTTCAGTGTTAGTCAAACTACCTGTTTTCCCTCACTTTAGAGGAAGTTTCATACTTTATTATTTTAGGGTAAGAGAATGTACCACTTAGAGATACATGGTAAATTCTCAAGCTAATCCTGAACCATCGGTTAGCAAGCTGAAGTTTTATTGTTTTCTGTTTGCCTTATGGTGACCGCTTCAGTTTGTCCTTGCACAGTGGAGCATACAGGCTTTCCCAGTGACTGGTTCCCTGTACCTATTTAAAGGCCTGCTCGTGCTATCTGATTTCCCTGAGTAGTTTAATTGGGGGTGGCTACAGGACTACTTGTCATGTTAAAGAACATAGACTTACACCCAGACTTAGCTTTGGGTAGACTTTGCAAGACAAAAGCTCTCTAAATGATCATGCAATCACAAATACTGCTGTTTTCAGATCTTGTCTATTTCATGATGCTGGTGTAAATTGGTTAAGAAAAGACATGGAGAATTTCCAAAATTCTAGCTTTATTTCAAAGCATGTGTTGCTTACCTTTCATTATTCATGTGAGGAATATAGTGCCGTGTTTTGAAATGCAGTATTTTAAAGCATGTCTGTGGAACAAGATTTGTCACCAGTTTATGGTTAGTTTTGATCAGTTCTGATACTGCCTCCAAAAGAGGAGTTGTTGCTCTTGTCTGGTAATGTGTCTCATTTTGGATATTAAGCAATATTTTATTTCATTTCCTACCTAAAGAATGCTGGTGCTCTGCAACAGTGGTCTTACTATTTGTCTTACTATTTGTCTTTCAGTTGGATAAGCAAACACATTCCTTGTGTATTTACAATGAGTCATTAAAACACGTCAAAAACTACATTGGAACGAGTGTGCCCTGAGTGGTTAAGCTTTTATTAATCAGTGGTGCATTTTGACAAATTAATTTTTTCTTACTAAAAAAGGAGTAGGCTAATATTTCTGTGCTAATAACTTAGCCAATAAGAAAATGGTGCTTGGACACCGGAATGTTGTAACTTAAGAAGTGGGAGGTGTTGCTTTCCTCTGTGGAGATGAGAGGAACAATGCTTACTCCGTCTTGTAGTTCAAGAAGTTGTACAATGATATGGCAGAGTGATGGAAGTGGAGTTGCTTGTTACTCTGCTAAAGGGTGGACCAACTGTAACATTCTTCTAGAAAGCCCATGTTTCCAGTGTTGGTTGTTTTTGTAAAGGTTGTCTGTTTGTACAGAATGAGACTTTAGTGGACCATAACATTTTGAAATAGACTTAACTACTGTAAAAGGTGCTGATGATTTCTTGGTGGTAAACATATTCTTTTCTCTTCTACAAAAGCTTTACAGTTTTGTTCTGATAATTCAACTAGGCTGTTCTAATGAATAGTCTTCCTTAGAAAAGTTACCGAATCTTCTCTTCTGAGTCTAATAAGGAGGAATAAACTCTAAAAGATGCAGTCCCTATTATCACTGGCATTTTTTAATTGTTTATTTGTTTAAGATAACTGGGTCCCAGAGGCCACAGTATTTTGGGCCATGGCAAGGTAAGAATCTTTTGTCATGGGAAGTGCAGCATGAAGTTCATTGGTGGTGTAGGGTGTGCCCTTTCTGCTGGAAGGAGCTGCCCTGTGAACCTGCACAAATCTATGAGCTGACTTAAGTTCTGAGGCGTCACGGTGTGTGGTGACACACACTGTGTGAGTGGCACCCGGTGCTGCTTTTTCCACCCGGAATCTGCATTCAGAGCATCCTTCAGTTTGATTTTAAACTCTTCCTGGGAAAATGTATTTGCAGATAAACCGTAATATACTATGCAGAATTTTATTTATAAAAGGGAAAAATTTTTGATTTTTAAAAAAAAAATCTCATGGCTTTTTTGTGCCCTATATACTACCTTGAAATGAAAAAATGCCAGTCAAGTTCTACTTCTGTGCATTCAGATTCATTGTACAAAAACTGAACTAAGTTGACTGCATGGACAGATTGGTGCAGTTTCAGAATGTAGATAGGCTCTTCCATGGAGATGTTTTGGTCTCCTGCTTTAAAGGAATGCTTAGATTTAGACAAAACTTTTTACAGTGACAGCTTAATCCTCCTGAGAAAGCACATTTTGTCTATATTTTAAAACGGTGTCCAGTGGTCTGTATTTTGACTGTAAAAACGTTTCATGAAGCTCCCTAAAAGTATTTATTCAAAATATGCTGGCCGAGAAAATCAATTAAATGTCTTGGAATTAACTTTAATTAGGAAAAATTACACAGTTCTCCCATGGTTACTTCGTGATTTTTTTTTTTTTTTCTTTTGAAATTAGCTTTTCAAATAGTTTACTATGTTAGGAGGCACATTAGTGGCAGGAGATGTTACAAGACAATGTTGTCTTGTAATTTTGGACAAAGTGGCCAAACAATACTAACTCACTCACTGTTCTTGCTTATTTTATTTCTTTTGCTGACTTTTAAATACCGTGTGTTTTTTAAAAAAAAAGAAAAATAAAAAATTGTCTCTCCCTGCTCCATTTAAAGTCAGCAAGAGACTTAACTCTGATAATTTTAGCAAATTAAGTGGTGTGAAGATAGGGACCCAGAAGCAGATTTTTACCATATTACTTGAATTTTCTGATATCTTCTGATTTCTGTCAAAACTGCCAGTCTTGACTCTCATTTCTTAACTCTTAAAAGATTAACATAGGTTATTTATTTCATGTTAAATTAACTTCGGATAGCATTTAATTGCTACTACAGTATTTTTTAGTTTTAAGAAGCTATGGTTACATCTTTCTAAAGCTGCAATGTTAATGCTCAGTGCTGGTACATCTTCTGGATTTCAGGTGATAGGAAGTGAAATGAAGTTTCAGGGCTATTGTACACATTTTTGGGTAGCAGTAGAATAATACTTGAAGTACAGAAAACCAGATTTTTGTGTGTAAGATTGGCTCTATCACTTCTTTAGTAAGATGAGGAGGAAGATACCTCAAAATGTTTAAATCAGTAGACAGTTAAATTTGTTAGCATTTTTTTGAGAAGATGAGAACAGCTGAGTTGTTTGATTGCTGTTTGTTATTGTAACTCTATTTACATCTGTGCAATTTTTATCCTTAGAAAAACAGATATGTGAGAAAACTTCAAGCCATGTATTTACTATTACAGGTTAGACAATCTGAACTGCAGGTATAATTATATCTGTCAAGATTTGTAAGTGCTTTATTGGTAAGCTGTAGAATCTTGGAAATTTGATTTGTGTGTGTTTTTTTTTTTTGTGGTACTGTTAAAGGTATGAAGACTGTTCTTGTAACAATGCTGTACAATATGGTTAGGGTTGTTTTTTGGTGTATTAGGTTTGGGTTTTTTTTGTTTTTTAAACTTATGTTTTGGAGAGAAATGTTGGAGAGGGCTATTCTGTCCTTTGTTCGGTAAAATCTGTGGAAATGACTGACAACTTGATAGTTGCAACCTGCAAAGTCTGTTGATAATGCTTGCAGTAAGTGGGGAAAGCACAGATTAACTGTTTTAGTTTGGGCTGAAATAGAGTTAATATTCCTTTTCAGGGACTAGATGAGTGCTGCGTTTTGGATTTAGCTTTGGGTTTGGTATGGGAAAAATGCTGATAGCACACTGATGTTTTCAGCTGCTACCAAGACTTCAAGGACTCTCTGACTCTCCATGTCCTGCCCGTGCGCAAGGGCACAGGGAGCAGGGAGGGGGCACGGCCACAGCACCTGACCCTAACTGGCCAGTGAAATATTCCATATCATGGAACGTCATGCTCACTGTATAAAGAAGGGGTGGTTGGGAAGGAGCTCTCTCTCTCGCTTCTGGGATTGTGATTGTGGGATCTTGGTATCTCGGGGTCGCTGGCCGGGAACGGGCTGGATATTGGTTAGCGGGTGGTGAGCAATTACGCTGTACATTGCCTGTTTATATATTTCTTTTTGTTTTCCCCCCATCATCGTTATTGTTTTCATTTTATTGCCATTATTAAACTGTTCCTATCTCAGCCTGCGAGTCTCCCTTCACCCCTCTAATCCCCTCCCCCATTCCAGGGTGGGGAGGGGGAAGGGAGGGTGATTAGCTGCGGTGGTTGGTTGCCGATCAGGCCCAAACCACAACATTAACGTATAAAGGTTTGGTCCAGAATTATGTGTGTATGCTGCTGCAGTTTGAGTACATTAATTTTTGTGAGAATCTTATGATGTACACTTGCAATTTTAAACAGAATTTAGTTCATGTGCAATCATTCTGTTTCTTCCCTTCCTAGTAGTGATTGATAGGCATATATGAAAACAAAGGAACAGTCAAATTCTAGCACTTATATATGTTTGCATGAAAATTACGGTTTGTCATCTTGTCACAAAACACTTGTTTGCTTTTTGTATGACGGTTGGCTTTTTGCTGTGATTTCTATTAATTAAGGAGAGGAAGAACAGGCTGGCATTTAAAATTTATTTACTGCTGACATTTATGTAAGCAATCTTAGTGGATGAGAGTGTTACTACCAGGCAGAGTCAGTCATCAGATAGTTTATTTCAGCAGTATCCTTGTGATGGTGCTCCTAGGCAGAGCATCAATGCTTAGCTCTCTCCCTTGCTTGCCAGCTACAGGCTGCATCATACCATTAATTCTGTGCTGAGTTCCTGCTCTGACTAGCTTAAGGAGTTCACATTTGTTTCTTTGAGCTTCCCGGAGAAGCCTAGTGGTGCTGGACAGGTATGGTTTTAAAGTCTGTGGCACACTGTGGCAACAGAGGTCTCAACAGCTATAATATGATGTAAATGACAGATCAAATATAATTTCTTTTAAATACAATTCAGACTTGTTCTCCACAGTTGATGCATATGAATTGTCTTTGTATGGCTTCAGTAACTTGACTATATTTCCATGTAAAAGCATGTGTCTGTACAGTAGCATGTGTGTATTTTTGATATGGAATCTTGCTCATGAAGGTAAATATCAAGATAGGTACTCCTGTTTTCAGGTGGTTACAATGGCAAAGATTATAGTGCAAACTGCATTATACATAAAAAAAAAAAAAAGCTGAGCTGAACAAAGAATGTAAGTTGAATACTGTTAGAATACTGAGTGGTTTGTAGGAAGTCTAAATTTTTACTGTTTGTCCTGTTCTTAAGCTTGTACAGAAGAACTCCACTTGCCTTATTGAGACACTCACTAATTGTTTTGCTTGTTCTAGGTAGAAGTAATGTGAATGTAACGTACCTTGAAACAAAGGTTGATGGACAAGGTGTTCTGCTGTTGTAGGCTGGTAAGGGAAATCGAAGACTTTCTTTATATATTTATAAGGACACATTATTTTACCTTTCTTGTGCTAACTTTAAAGGTCAAATGATCTAGAAAGCAATAATGCTGAGATTCAGTTGAATCAGAACCCCTTGACATTGTGTGCTGGAGGCCAGAAACTGTTGTGTCTTCTGTCATGTGTGTAGGGAAAAAGGGAAGGTCCAAAAATGTTTGTTGTTATTCAGAGCAGCCTTTCTGGTAGTAGAGGACAGAAACTTTCCTGAGGAATTTTGATTGGGTAGCATTGAATGGATAAATAATATTTGAATTCCACTTGTGATCTACTAGCAGGTTTTATAACTATCAGAAAAAAACATTTGCACATTTCACCTTACATAATGTAAATTCCAAGTGAATATTTTATTAAAGTATTTTGTAAAACCATTTACAGAATGGCTGTTTGTAAGTCATCACAATACTAACATCACGCCTTACGGAAAAGCAGGAGAGGTGGATTGAACTTGAAATCTTCTGTGCTCTCTGAACATGAAGATGCACAGGTCTGGATAATATTCAAGGGCAGTTTTGTTTAACTAGGATACTGCCTGATGCTTTTTTGTGGAATTTTTGTTTCTTTGGTTGGTGTGTTTTGTTTGTTTTTTCTTTTGCTTGCCTAACCTGGGGCACACAATATTTCTGGAGATGCTTGGCGACTCAAAATGATTTAATATTAACTGCAAGGGAAGACAAAACTGTGTGAGAGAGTAAAGTATATTGAAATATGTATGGTCATATTAGTGGGACAGAAATCAGTCTCAAATCTATTTCTGTGAAAGGATTTGAATTAAAATTACGTTGTCTTTAAATACCCCAAAACATAAAAAGCTTGAAGAGCTTTCACTTTCAAAAAACCAGCATGCTCTTTTAATATTTCTTGAGCCAGTGTTGTGGTTTTTTTGCCTCTGTGATAAGGTAAACTTCTACTTGGGGAAATAAGTGGATGCTAATAAGCACAGATCTGTTCTTTTTAGCCAGACCCAGTGCTCAACCTCTTCCAGGTAATATCCAGTTGCTGCCTTCCATTAGGGGACTACTTAGAAACTGGAGGTACTGGTCAGAGTCCAGGACCTGTGCGCAGCATGGGCTGGCTTACCACAGACTGCAGTCTCCCAGAGATGACAGGTTTTGTTTTGCTGACCACCCATCGAGCTCCAGAGCCTGGCTCCCATGCACTGCCGGCTGCGTGGGAAGGAGCATCCAGCCGCCAGTGGATAACCACGCATGAGATCCACAATGGAGTTTTTACAAAATGAGGGAAGTGACTGTGGAAGGGTTTTGGTTCGTTTGAAGATGGAACGCTAGAAGTATTTATGCAAATTATTCCTGAAATTTAGTAGCTGACCAGAGGATGGAAATATAGTTGTGCTAATGTAGTTAACTGGCCTTGCATAAAACAAAAAAAACCCCAGCGGGTGAAATTCAGTATCTCAAAAATAATGAGCCATGTCAAGGAATAAAGACAGAATTGAATTATGAGAGTAGTATCTAGAAAGTGTACACATATCTTTTGAGGGGAAAAAAAGCAGGTGTGTTTTGTAGCCATACTGTTTGCTTAACCTTTCATTTAAAATAAAATCTTAAAAAAAATTATTTGTATGATACACTGGAATCAGCAAGTATTATTCATGTGAATTCCTCTGTATTATATTAAGGCTCCTTACCTGTTTTGATGCTGCTACTGTTAAGGTTATACTTCCTAGAGCTGCAAAGGTCTGCTTCCATGTGTGGTATAATCCCTGTACTATTAAGAATTTAAAGCTTTTTGATGCTCAAGTTGTTACTCCTTTGCCTGGCTGTTACTAATTTGTTTAAAGTGTTTTAAATGTGTGGTTTCTGTGAGTCTGAGTACTGTAAGCACTTCAATTTGTAATTAGCAAATATTTCAGAAGAGAACGTCCCAACTTTTTAAATTTGGGGAGTCTTTTTTGTGCCCTTCTGTTACGACAGGTTTTAGTCCAGTTCTGCATAATATTGCTGTGATGTTTTCTCAGCAAGAAGTATTTTACCCATAACTTACAGTCTACTCAGTAATTCATTACTGTTGGGTTAATAGAAGCAGCAATTTACTAATACAAACTTCCTTATTATCTGAAGAATAAGGATACTTTGGGAAGTTTGACCTCTCAAACTCTAAATATTTTTGTTTTGTTTTTGTAGATTGGTTTTGGGGTGAGAACCAATGCACTCCCTTGCTTAATAAAAAGGCAATTAGCACAAATGTATTTTCTGTCTTGTGGTTGTAGCCTCTTCTGTCTCCTCTATGTAAGTTTGTGGAGGTAGGAGCCTTTCAACCAGTTTCTGTATTTACCCAGAATCCTTTCTTATTAAGGATATTGGCTTTTACTAGTGCTATCCTCTCTATAATGGTTCCCCAGTTATTTTTTTTAAATAAAGGAAACTACTTACAGCTGACTGTTACAAATGCTGTGAGGTATTTGTGTGTAAATCACTGTGAAGCAACTCCATCCGACTTCTTTGGGTGCCTTTGGCAGTCTTGTGCAAATAGACCAAGACCAGCCTTGAACCTAATTCAAATAAGGTAGACCAGCAACAGTAAAACACTTCAGTTTGCTTCGGCAGGCACCGCTGTGCTTGCTAGCACTGCTCTTCCTGTGGGTGGCTGGAAACGCTGCAAGTTGCCCTGTCCGTCCTTAAAGCAGTAGAGGTGATAATGACAAAGGTCCTCCTGTACAGTGGTGCCCTGAACTGGAACCTGCCTCGCTGCTGGGGCGAGTTGTGGATAACTCCAGGGAAGCAGCAGTGGCCAGTGGTCTTCAAGCTGGGATGCAGGCAGGCAGCTTGTTCTGTCTGAATCAATTTACAGCACTTACGTAGCTCAAACCTAACGGGAACAAAGACCAAATTATTTTAATGGGAGGGTAAAGTTCAGAAACCCACCACAAACAAAACCACATATATGTTTGCACGCGCACACACTTTTTACAAATACTGACTGTTTCATAGATATGGAGCAGTGTTTTTGTGTGGATTCTGTAACTGATGAACGTTTTCAGTTGAGATGATATGTTGCACCTACAGTGTTTGAATGCCTGGCTTCAGAAAACTTCTAGTATCTGTTAGACGATGCAATTAATCAAAGGCTGTTCTTAAAATGGTAGTCAACAATTATTTTAGTATTTGCTTCAGCCTTTATTGTTAAATGTTGAATCATCCCACACTGGAAAGTTTATTTTTCACCTACAACATTCCTTCCAAACAAACTAAATGTCTCCATTAAGTGTACATGAGAATAAAAGTTAGTATTTAACAAAAATAAGGTTGTCAAATAAACAGTGAATGATTTATGTTTCATTATCCTTTCTATTGCCTAGAAACTAAATTGAAACAAACTTTTCTATGAAGCAGATCTGCATTTGGTTAATTCTTTAAATTTTGATGTAATAAAGGCAAAGTTAAACAACCACTACAGATCTTGCAGGTTTTGTAGCAAAAGTTTAGTTGTATTAGTCTACTAATCTTAGTCTGCAGGGATATTTCCTTACATGTCTGCCCGAACTGTAGTTTTACAGGAGTTGAAATACTAATAAACTACTCATAGATTGATGTTTCAATTATACAGTCAAAATTATCTATCTGTGTTTCATGTGGAATATTTAAAGGGTTTTGGTTTACTTTTTTGTGTTTATAAGTAGCTTAAGTCTAGTAGGTTGCCAATTTGTGTGTCTAGACAATGGAAAATTTTACATTTTGGTTTTAGTTTCTTTCTTCCTGGTCTGTCCTGAACTCTAGAAAATAGTAATTTCTTAATTAAAATTTAAACTAACCTCTGTTTTTGAATGCATTTTTTTAGTGATGCATTTGATGTGTAAATATTAAGTTAAGCTACATAACTTGCAAATGTGTTTATATGTGTTTTAGAGGTATAGCAACCTTTTTTTTTTTTTACTTTAACAATAAGGGATTTTGGAATCTAATGCAGTGGTTGGATCAGTACGTTTGCCTTGAGGCTTCAGTCTCTTAATCTAAACTCAGAAGAATTCTAGAACATTATTTATTTGAAAATACTCGGTAAAAGAAAACTGTCATCTCTATCATTGTATGGAAAACACTGAAGCAAATTAAGGGTGGGTAAGACTGGCATGTAGACAGGCACTGAAGATAAGGCTTTCTATTCTTCTTCCTGCTCTCCCTAGAGGGTTGTTTTCTTTCATACATTTTATGCAGCCTGTTGTACTGTACGTTAATCTTACATAACTGTTCTCTAAACTGCTTCTATAAAAGTTTTGACAAAGCCAGTGTTAGTGTCCAACAGTTAAACTGCAAATTAGGGATGCAGTAAGTACAAAATGATCTCCAGCCATGGCCAAGTATGGGATTAAAAGGGGTTTTGCAACTTTTTCTTGCCAAAGTTAAGAATAGTGGATTCATAAAAACTATGCAAAACTAAATGATCATGAGAATTGTGTTTCTTCAAAAGTGCCACGAAAGAATGGGAAGAGGGGGGGAATTGGGAAAAGGCACAGATTAAAGATTACTCTTCCCTTTTTTTCACTTTATTGACTGATTCTTTTCCTTGCTAGAGATCACCAGATTGATGCCTATTTTTAAAAAGACTGATTTAAAACAAAATTATGGATTTCTTTTTTAGGACGATGCTAATTTTATGCAGCACCTCTAGAGCCTGTGAGTTCATTCTGTGAGGAGAAAAAATGTGATATATAGGTATATATCTCACTTACAGAAATTGTAACTCTAGAATTACATGGTCCATAATTATAATTTAATATTGACTCAGTGTGTATGTATATTTGTGTGTGCCTGTTCACAGTAGGAATTACTGGCAAAATTTTTTTTAGCCTTCCACCAAAATATGGCAGACACTAAAAATAAGCAAAGAGCTTAAAGGCGTTTTGGATTTTTTATGTGTCTTTTAATCAATGCAAATCATATTACTCTGATAATATTTTCCTTGGCCAACATAGGAGTTTCTCTCTTGAAAAGAAATACAGTCATCAGTCTTCAATTTGTTCAGTTTCATATCTTAAATTCCAGATCACTTAAGAGGCAAAAGCATTGCTGGCATTCTTTAAAGGGGTTATAGTGCTGTCCCCTTGACTCTAAGAGATGTTTCGTCGATACCAGAAACTGTGTTGGTACAGCAAGAACTAGTTCCCCCTGCTCACATGAGGGGAGGACCCTTTCATAATATAAATAACAACACAAAGGTAAAATATAACAGCATAAATCCTCAGGTACCTGTGATAGTTGAATTTCAAAGTATTTGTAATTTGTTATTGGCAATATTGGTACCTTAAAAGGAGAGATAGTATCTTGGCTTCCTCTGCATGTTGAGGCAGTTTCACCATTTGTCTTTACTATTTATGATTATTTCCCACCCCTTTCTTTGCCATACATGCAAGAAGGCATGAGAGCTGAATGCGTAAGCAGGAAAATGTGGTTCCCAACTTGCAGTAAGTATTGGGAAGCTGAAGTCAGGTGTAGTATGCTCCCTGCCCTGCTTTCTGAAGTATCTCTACTTTCTGTGAGGCAGTGTTGATTTAAATTCTTGCTGTACCTTATCTGTTTGTGTTTGTTCTGTCACTTTCCTTTCAAACATAATCACCCCAGTGCTAAGATATCGGTGTGTTCATGTTTGAACATGTGGGAATTGAAATGCTTCTTTGTGTCTTCTGGAAATTAGATTTTTAGCATTGCCCTAAGACGTCTTTGAAGCCCTTCAGGCAAGATGGGATATCAAAGGGCTACAGGAATTCAGCCATAATTGTTTTATGGCTTGCCAGAAATCAGACCTGTTTGTATAGGTAGCATAGAAAATAGCTGTGATTTGACAATTTGGTGCCATTTATATCCACCATAAAAATAATAAAAATGTTAAAGGGGTATTTTGGAAGCAGGAACTAAGCTGTAAATGCAAATTGCTTCTCCATTTTCTCAAAGGAGCAAAAAGGAAACAGGGTTTGGAAAGTTTTTTTATTGAAGCAAAATTAACAAGGGCCCCGTCTACTTTAAGGATTTTTAATATTGTACTTGCACTGTGAAATTGCACATTTACTTGTTCATCTAGTACAAGATCACATTGTCCAGAATGTACAGATTAAAAGGGATTTAATTACTAATAAGTCAGAAGGAAAATTCATGCAAAATTATGCAGCAGCATTAGTAAGTAGTTCAAGTGACCTCGCTTCTGGAAAATTGGAAATAGTCCATTTTTATGTTGTGTTGCCCTTGCTGTCTTTTTAAAGTCTTACTCTAAATTACTTGTGCAGGTACCATTCATGACTGAGCAGTTAAGTGTGCAGACCTGAAACTCTGCTAGGATACTTTATTGGCTGCTTGGAGAAGACATCTTAGAAATGTGTTGGTGACCTTATTTAAAAACCAGGGATTAGGAAGCGCTGGATCCCCAAAAGGGAGATTTTGGGTGTTCTGACACTTTCAAATATGTTGATAAGCATCTGGTGACAGTAACTTGCATGACTCTGAACATGTGAGTATGTTTGTGGGGTTATCCCAGTGCCCTGTGTAGGGGAGTGATGTAGGGAAGAAGTGTTCTATGAGCTAACGTTCAATGGCTTGTGGTAATAGGTAGTGCTGGAAGACCATCTTTTCTTAGTTAAAGCAACATTTAAAGAGATGTAATTTGGCATCAGCACAAGTACCAGGTAGGAGAACCTGTAACCATATCTCCTTACATGTCTAAAGAGCTGTGGAACTGCAAATCAGTTGGGAAAGTAACAAAACCAGTTGCTATCTGGTGAAAATTCCAGTACTTTACAACTACAGGGGCACCAGTATTGCTCGAAGTGAGGACTGTTGAATAACTAGTCAGTGTTTACCTGACAATAATTTCTACTCTCTAAATAAAGCAGAGCATGTTCAAGGTGGTGAAAGGAAGAAGTGCTCTAACTTAAAAATGGAAATTTGAGGAATGGAAAAATGAGTGACCAGAACACCACACTGAGTGTAGCAGAGGCTTGCAATTCTGCTCCAGTACTCTTCCTTTTGTTGATCTAGGTGAGGCTGCTGACATCCAAGCTGCTTTTATAGAGTAGGCACACCTGACTTTTGTCTGTAATCTCTTTCTGGTTCTTGAAAGTGCTGATGTTTGTTGGCATATTAATATTGTCTAATGAGCAATGAAACTTCTGCTTGCTGTTGGACTTCACTTAATGTATGAACAAGGTTTGGCATCTCCGATACTGGTGTGACCTATGCAAATCTCACAATATTCCTATTAACTCTTACTTTGAGAAGGAAGGAGATTTTTTTATCTCAAGAATTAATGACATTTTTCCTGCTACCAGTGGCACTCCTGTCACTACAAAGACTGGTTTCTTTATTAACATCTTATCTATCTTTATTTTTTGGTATCTGGAGATGATTGAACATTTTAGTAAGCTTTGGGATTTGTCTTGAATTTATTATTTCTAGATCTGTTGTTTTAAAGCTATTTGCTCTCAGTAGCTTTTAGGTTGTCTGGTTATACCTTTAGTTGGTTTCCAGCTTTCACATTCATGTGTTAAAGATGCAACAAACGCCTCAAGATTTGTAGTTGAGTTTGTCATATAGATTATGTTTCTTTTTTTTCTGTAACTAAATCTTGCTTTGAAGACATCGCTGTTTCTTCTCAGTTCATGTTTGTTTGAATGTTGCCTTCTGATTCGCAAACATCTGTAATTTGATCTGGCTGCTAAATACCATCCCTCATCTAAGGCAGTGCTCGAGTTTTAATTCTTGGGCTTCTCACTGAGCTAACAATGTCCTTGCTGGCATGGGATTATTCAAAAGTAGCTGATGAGTATTTGGATTCTGTAAACTTTGTATCACATGGAATGCTTATCCCATTTAATTTTTGAAAAGCTTGGCAGAAATGGAAACTATACAGCTGATCCAGGATGAAGGCCAAATGACTTCCGTGCGATGAGATGCAAGCAGTTGCAAAATTTACTTTGTAGCTTGAATTTTCATGTGATCTGTGATGTAGCTTGAATTGTCATGATCTGTGTCTTCAGAGGGTTAGCATTTTAAGTAACTTGAGTGCAACTTCACATTGCAGTTGATTGTTTCAGCATTGTGTGGCTTAAGTTGGTTTTGTTCTCATCTTATTTACATTCTAAATTGATAACAAGTCTTTCAGTTGTGGAGCAATGAAAGAGTGGAGACTTTGGATTTACCTCAAACTTTCAAACTTCTGGCACACTGAAGTCAACTGGCATATGAAGGGGGACTCTCCAGCTGTCTGTTCTAACAGCTTGGCTATAACCATTCGACTTTCAAGAAGTTCCTAGTAGTAAATATGTTTGAGATCCTATTTGGGTCATGTCCTGATATATAATTAAACTGAAAGGTAATATAGTTCATTGTGATTCGTGGGCACCTCTGACCTGTAACAAATCCACTGGAGAAGAACAGGTGCATCTGCAGTGTATCTTCTGCTCTGTGTGCTTGTGTGATCTCGTATGGTTGCAGTTTCCCCTCTTTCTTCTTCATGTAGAGTGGCCAAGGAACTGTTCACAGCATGTGGTAGGTGAAGTGCCTTCAAGAAGTTTCCATTTCATACTGTCCCCATTCTCAGCTTCTAAACCAGCAATAATGTGGCATTTCTGTTTATCTTGGTCTCTATGCACTAGTTGAGGCACCCAGAGGAATTTATTTTCCATTTGCTAGTATGTGTTATCCTGCAGTTGCACACACAGTGTAACTCTTCGGGAAGAATCTGAAGTGTGTCTGATCATATTGTGAGCTCCGAGTGCCTGAGAAGCTTTAAATGGTAATGGATGCTTACAAGAGGTTTTGTTTATGCCACTCCTTTTAACATGCTGCTGCTATGTCATTATTTCCTGTGTAAAGTTTATAGGAAAAAGGAACATGATCCCTTTTAAACATCTATAAAACAAGTTCCCTAGCTGCAGAAAGTGGATTTGCAGCTTCTGATCTTATCTGTCAAGCTGAACTCCCGTATGGCTAATCTTACCATGTCTTAGTTGAGGCTGAAGGTAAGCTCTTCTCGCTTAAGTAATTTGTTCTCTTCTTTCTCAAGGACTGCTGCCCCAGTTGCTAGACAACTATGTTTATTCTCAGAGCACTGGTGAATACAATTAGATTCATGCAGACAACAAAACTTACTAGAGTGCAGTTATGTGGTATGCCTTAATAGATCTGGGTGCACCTTGCTGCCAAAATGCATAGTTAATCTCTCCTGTCTGAGTGCTGCTGCAGCTTCCCACGTGTAGTGGTTTGAGCCTGGTCAGCAGCTAAACTCCACGCAGTCTCTCACCCACCCTCCCCCCACTTGGAAACGGGGAGGGAATCGGAGGGGCAAAGGGAGACTCGTGGGTTGAGATAAAAACAGTTTAATAACAGTAACAGAACAATACGCTGACAGCAGAATCAGCAGGTAATGTACCATACAGCTGCTCACCACCCACCGACCAACACCTGCCTGCTCCTGGCTGGCAATCCCGAACACAAAGGCCCCACAGCCACACTCCCAGAAGCGGCAGCCCCTCCTAGCCCACTCCTGCCTTTATATAGTGAGCATAATGTCACTGTGACATGGACTATTGGCCAATCTGGGCCCAGCCCTCCAGCTGTGCTCCCCCAGCCCCCGCACACAGGTGAGGGCACTGGGACCTGGGGAGCCCCTGGGGTTTCAGTGTGCTGCAGCACTCCTCTAGCTACCAAAACAAACATGAATTGTATTCCAGCCTGAACCAGGACACCACGCAACATTGGTGTAAGCTGGACCAGCACCCTGATTCAACAGAAAACAACTTCCAAGCCTCTCATACCACTTTTGACTGAACTCTGAAAAGTTAATTTTCTGTTGGATCCCTGGGTGAATTGACTTGCTCTATAGTTACAATGTCATCCAGTGCAAGCAGTAGAGGTGGGAATCCATGGCTTAGAGTGGAAGGAAAAGTAAGACTTCCTCTTTCAGTGGTAGCTTGCAGTCACATAAGATGAGATACCACGTTAAAATAAAACACATCCTTAGAGTTCTTGAATACATAATGTGTGATTTGAGCCCAGAGAGCAACTGAGCACCACACAACTGTTCACTCATCCCTTCCCCTCTCTGGAATGGAAAGGAGAAAAATTAAGCAAAATGGCTCAGGAATCCAGCTATGGACAGGAGGGATGCTCATCCATTAAGGTCATGGGCAATTGACAGACACGTTAGGGGAAGAAAAAGAGCCATCACTTTAATTCAAATGCTAACAAAAGACAACAGTTAACAGACAAGTTAACAGTGAGAAGCACCACCACATCCAAAACCACCTTTCCTCACCTTCCCTGGCTCAGCTGTGCTCCTGCCCAGAAGCTCAGGAAGCAGGGGATGGGGGTTACAATCAGCTCACTGCTCCTTCCTGCTCGGGAGGGGTGGTGGGCGCCACACATTCCTCCCCTGCTCCAGCGTGGTCCCCCTCTCACTGGAGACAGTCTTCTGTGAACCTTCTCTGCAGTGAGTCCTCCTCATGGGATGCAGCCATTCCCAAGTTACTACAATGTGGGTCCCCACCATGTGTTGCAGTCTTCCTAGTGCCAAACTATATCAGTGGAGGCCACTTCTCCCTGCAGAGCCCTGGCTCCTTTTAAGCACAGATGCCTGTCCTGGTGTGGGCTCCTCCAGAGGCTTCATGTTGGCCTCTATTCCACTGTGGACCTCCATGGGTGGCAGGGGAGCAGCCCTGCTGTCTAACCATGGGATACAGGGGTCAGTGCTCTGGCACACCTCTTGCACTTCTTTCTCCATCCTTCCGCTGACCTGGGTGTTCGTCTTTCTCATAACTCTTCCTCACAAGTACCAACCCCCTCCCAGTTTTCCCCTCTTAAATATATTAAATATATTTATCACAGAGGCGTACCCACCGTCGCTGATTGGCTCGGCCTTGGTGCAGAGGCAGGTCCAACTTGGAGCCTGGGGAGTCTTTGAGAAGCTTCTCACACGGGCCACTGCTGTAGTCCCCTCCTTTGCTACCAAAACCCTGCCACACAAACCCAGCACACATAAGTGTTGCTTTGACATGGCTTCTGATTTTTGGGGTCTTGGCCCTTGACACTTGCCTTCTATATTTACCCCTTAATTCCCTGGAGGGAAAGAGTACTGTGGAAAGTATCTGAATGTTAAGCTTTACTTTGTGGTCTAGATGGCTGAAGGTGTTGTCATTAGCTGAACGTATTTAAAACAGTTGTTGACATAGCAATGTATGTATTGTAGTTTAACAACATCCAGCACTCAATGTATTTTAAATCTAAATACAGAAAATGTAATAAATTTAAGGGGATATAACACATGGTTAACACAGAGAAATACTTAGGAATAACTTCTTAGTTTAATGGTAAGATCAGCACTGAGTTTTGATGAGTTCCAATTTTATTACCTTAGGTAACAAACAGGTACAAGAAAGATGGAACCAGGCTTTTGTCAGTAGTGCCTACTGATGGGACAAGAGGCAATGGGCACACATTGAAATTTAGGGAATTTCATCTGAACAGACCTTTTTTTCCTTTCTAAACTGCAGATGGTGAAACACTGGACGAAGTTGCTCAGGGAGGTTATGGAGTCTCCATCCTTTGAAATAAAGCTCAACTACTCGAGTCCTTGAGAAGCCTGCTCTATTTGGGCTGGGGGTTGGTGAGGGGAAGGAATGCTGAAGCTGACCAGAACTCAGGACAAAGGAGGGAACCCAGAGGTGCCCTCCAACTTCGATTGCTCTGTGATTCTGTGAATAGCAGAAGATGTAGATGGAGGCCTGACATTCATGTAAAAATGGTGCATGCAATCCAAAGCTATCTTCCTGATTCACACCCTGCCAGAAACTGTACTTCAAAACTGATGGCTGCAGTATGCTGTGAATGTCACAAGCTTGCTCATTTTCATAAATCAATGGCAGATGTTGGCATCAGAAAAGGTGACCAGGGGCGCATAGCAGTTACTGTTTGATAAATGATTAAATGGTCAAATTTTGCCTATTTTTAATTTCATTGTGATTTTTGATGATGATGGATTTCCAGTTGGGACAATACATGTGTGAAGCCTCACTGTATGTTTCCTTGTTTCTTACGGTTTTCTTCTGACATCCGTTTTTGGCTACAGCAAGGGAAGGGATAATGAGTCCTATGGACCCTTGGTTTTGATTTTTGAATGGAGTGTTCCACTGCATCAACAGAGATCACAAGAGAAGCCTAATTTTTCTTTTTCTGGGATTTTGCAGTCTTGCTTAGGCTATTTTGACTTACAGTCAAATAGCCACACAGTGCCTACAGGTTATGGCTCTGAATCTTAAATATTGGCATTTCCCATTACAACTTACAAAAGAGAATACCCCTTTTACACACCCCAAAATTTCCTGTGCCAAGTGAAACAGAGGATAAGTCTATATTGCTGGAGAACTAAAGGCTTTTTGGCAGGTTTTGTAGAGAAAAGGAAGATAGGAAGTTAGATAAAAGATGGAGGAACTTTGTCTCCTTTCTTGTTTCTGATGTGATTATCATTTGCAACTGTGTCCATATATATTACTGTGACAAAAAAATAATAATATTGGAGTTGCCTCTCCTTTCCCCTTCCCCACCTCCCCCTCCTGGGAAGACATTACCACTTAAAACATACAGGCACATGATGACACTTGGCTTTGTTTCAGGCAGACGTGCTTAGGCGCTGATATTTTTACTGGGATTTCTTTTTAGTTGCTTCTGAAATATGAGGTGTCCTCATTCATTGGCTTCCTATGTTAACATTACTGCATGGTACTTTAGTTTAAAATGCACAGAAGAGTAAGAGAAGGTGCAAAGAGACTGTCTTTCCCTCATGAATTTTTATACTGCTTTTCTTGATCAGTAATCCAGTTGGGGAGATAAAGTTGTGAAACTGAACTGAAGCAGCTGAATCCTGCTGGCATGGAGAGCAAAAGTCATTTCCACAGTCGTCTGGGGAACCAGAGTATGGCTTTGTGAAATGGAGAATCTTCACGCTGAAGAGAAAATTTTGTAGTGGAATAGGCATGGCCATAGTAATTGTAAAACTTCAAAGTAACTCGTGCAAAAATGCTTTGTGGTAGAGCTGGTGTTGAAAAGGCATGAAGATAACCTCCCCAATGACATCCTTTGAAAGTGTGAGTGTGTACCATGTTTACATTTGTGTGTTCAAACTTACTAAGAAAAACAATGATTCTTTTCAAACCTTTGTGTTATTGTGTAGCCTGTGTGTTAGGGAAAATACTGAAACTTTTTCTGGAGGTCAGGGAGCTGTTATGGATATGGCTTGTCTTCAGACAGTGCTGTTAGCCGGGATAGACAAATGGAAGAAAATGTTGGCAGATTCAGTCTCCAAGTTGTGACTTGATTTGGTAGTGAAGATGAGAGGAACAAGTAGAACTTGCATGTAGATAGGACATAACATACAAGGAGCTTGCCAAGCAGTGTCATTTTCCCTCTTTATGACTGTTTTTGTGCACTGCAGGTGTATGCTAGGGTCTTCTGCTGATATGTATAGTAGGATGACTCTTCAGTTTCTTCAGATGTCTCTTAATGTTTGTGGTGAGAGAAGGTGTATAAAAATAGTAGGGCTTCTAGCCTGGACAGAAATTATATCCAAGACTGATTAGGCTCTCATATATATATACATATACACACACATATATACGTATATGTATATATATACACTTCAGCATTATAAATGTAAAAGGAAGAAAATGCCAGTGTTCGGTGCTAAGTAGTTGATTCACTAGCATAAGCATAGCTCAAGAACTGAAAAAGATCTGATAATCTTCCCTTATCTTGTTTGGTCTGTATCCTGGAATTTATTTAACTGTAAAGCAGATATAATCTTTTATATTTAGTAGGGGAAATATATTTGGGCATTTAGAGGAATTACAGATTTTATGAATCAATACCATATTTTTGTGTTAATTCCTGAATACTATTGCTGCGGTTGAGCGAAGTGGGAGGAATTTGCAGTGTGCAAAATTTTGTCTGGAAGGCTAGAAGAGTAAAACAACACAAGTTGGGGATACGTTGTCCATACCAGGTTAGATCATCTTTACTATGAAGAGGATTCTGCAATATGTAGTACTTGGTACTGATGTTAGATATCTTCATTATGTAATGACAGTCAAGTACAAAAATCTGTAATCCCTGTTGGCAGGGATTCTTTGCCTCTGCAGACTAGAAATGTAAACAGGACCCTAGCTGGAGGGAATGTGAAACCACCATCAGGCTTTTTAGCCCTGGCAGAAGCTTGGAGACAGCAGAAAGTATTCAAGACAGGGAACTACAGGCTTAGGAAGTCAATCCAGAGGAAACCTGAGTTCACATTTTAGTTTATTAACAGGACTGCTGCATGCAGGTGTACTTTGTGGACTGTATGGATCCTCCTTTGAGAGGTGTTGAAAATGTAGGAGCAATATTTTAGTGTTGCTCTCCTAGACTGCATTAATGAAATGGTAAAGCAGTATGGAATTTTACTGAAACAGAAGCAGAGATGCAGGCTAAGTTGCTGTGTGATCAGGAGGTTATTGATGTCAGGATTTGAAGAGAGAAGGTTCCTCTTGGCAGTTCCTGTTTTCACTTTAATGTGTGGAGAAAACTTGAGTATGAACTCCTTAGAATTATAGTAGAGGCAAGGCATATAAGTGCTTGGTAGTAGTTGAAATAAATACACTCCACGGACTGAGGACTTGATAATGGGCTAAGAAGGGGAGGACAGAAATCCTGAGGAAATACAATCATTAGCAAATGGTATTTGAACAGAGCCTGTTAATGACACAGTGGATTTGCACTCTGAAATTCCGGCTGTACTTAGGATTTCTGGTGTATGTAGTAACATAGAGTGAGCTGGTAAAAACTGGACAGCTGCTTAGAAATGAGACCAAGATGTCCTCACTCATTCCTGAAACATGTCAACTTGCTGTCAGCAGTTTTCAATGTTGACTTGCTTGTTATTGTTCTACCTTCATTGCAGGACTGCCAGTCTTGCTATATGGCTTTTGTGATGTAAGTGTCAATCCTGGGCCACATCAAAATAAGTGTGGCCAGCAGGTCGAAGAAGGTGATTTTTCCCCCTCTACTCCGTGCTGGTGAGCCCCCACCTGGAGTGCTGTGTGCAGCTCTGGGTCCCCAGCACAGGAAAGACATGGACCTGGTGGAGCGGGTTCAGAGGAGGGCCACAAACACTATCAGAGGGATGGAACACCTCTCCTATGAGGAAAGGCTGAGAGAGTTGGGATGGTTTATCCTAGAGAAGAGAAGGGAGACCTCATAGCAGCCTTGCAATACTTAAAGGGGGCTTATAACAAAGATGGGGACTGACTTTTTAGTAGGATCTGTAGTGATTAGACAAGAGGTGGTGATTTTAAACTAAAAGAGTATAGATTCATGCTAGGTGTAAGGAAGACATTTTTTACAATGAGGATGGTGAAACACTGGAACAGGTTGTCCAGAGAGGCTGTAGATGTACCACCTCTAGAAACATTCAAGGTCAGGTTGAGTGGGGCTCTGAGCAGTGTGATTTAGTTGAAGATAGTGCTCATTGCAGGGGGGTTGAACTAGATCACCTTTAAAGGTCCTTTTCAACCCAAACTATTACTTGATTCTATGATCTTTTTGCCTAACTAAGAACTTAAGTTCATAAAATTCTTCTTTGGTAATCTGAAACACTTCATTTGAAGTTTTGGTTAAAAGAGTTAATACATCGGAGGGAGTTTTAAGTTTGTGTTATTCTCCCCTGATAGAATGGGAAAAATCCATACATCCACAGCAAGCAGCACTAAAGCTAATGCATAGATAAGCTCTACTCGGCACAACTGTTGTATGTCCACATAAATACACAAGTTTGTCGCTTGTCAGGCAAATGAAATATGGGTCATTTCAGAAGAGTGCCCATTTCCACAAAACCATTCACAAGATCATTCATATAGTCTCCTTCACAGTACCTAACAGAGCAATCTCTATTTCTGTTTGTGTTCCCTTTCCCATGCATGTGTCTAGAGTTAATTGCATGTAGGGTGCTTCATGTTCGAGTTTACTCTCTCTTCACAACCCTCTAACTCATAGCAAGGAAGACCCACATGCTTTGAGTTAATAAAACACCAGAATGTCACTCCCCAGATTTGTATAGGATTGCTGGCACAGCATGTCCTTTTTCTAAACCAACACATTGAGGGCTCCTTTGGCACGCTTGCAGCTTTACCAGGCAGGTCTTATCCAGCCTTTTGTATTCAGTATGTTTAGCACGGTGAATACAGCTACTCTGCTGGCAGATGACTACTACTGGCTCTTGGGAGGAAAGAAGGGGAGGGGAGAAGTAGCAGGGTCTTGGGATATACCTTTCCTTTCCCATTCCTGGTCTTCATGGTTCTGAGTGTTTCTGACTGTGGTGTTCTGGAGAGAAGGTCTCTCCTGCCATTTCAGCAGTGTTGTACACAGTTCAAGCCCTCCCATCGACAAATTTAAAAGCACAACCACTGGTTTTATTGCCCTACACCAGCATGTGACTGAAGTGGAGAAAAGGCCTTGGTGCATATTTGTTAACAAGACTTGCATACTATGGTGTGGAAAAGCAGACTGCATTTCATTCTGCTTGGGAACCTTTGTTGATATACATGTACACACAGTGTGGTTAGGTACAGTATCTTTGTGGCAATGCTAGACTGACTGAAAGAAATGAGAGAAGATAAATTCTTTTTAGTTTATAGGTGGTCAACTGCTCACCTGCTGCCCAGACAGTGGGGTTTTCTCCACTGTAATGTTAATGTACAGCTTCAGAGAAGTGGAGACAGTGATGGGATGCTTTTCTTATAGTAGGAAAGATGGGAGCTTGACTCAAGAAATCTACATCATTAAAATGGTACATGTTGTAAGAATTTTTCTGTGGTCACACTCAAGAAGAAACAGGGCTGCTCAAGAAGCCAAATGCAAGCAAATTGCACCAAATAACATTTATTACTTCCAGTCTTCCCTGTTTCTTGCAATTGCCAACATTTTGTCTTAAATAATTGCAGCTAAGGTATTTTTGGGAGTTGTGACATCTTCTTGAGATGGAATACCTTTGCAGACACTGGCATAGAAGTAAAGTTCATGAAATTGAACAAGGAAGATTAGAAATAGAATCATTTTCAGTTAATACATTGAACATGAAAACCCTTGTCATTCATTTCCTTTTGTCTGTGACATGTATGCCAAGATTGTCCATTCTGTTCATGACCAGTGCCAAAAACTACTATTTGCTTTAGGTTAAGCATCTCTAGTTTAGAGTTTACTGTTTGGTTGCTTTTTTTCCTATGTTCCAACTCTGGCAAAAGTTTAGCTGGTAGAGAACCAATAGGTTTTTGTTTTACCAGGTTTTGGTTTTTAGTTTTTCGATGGCAGGCCTTCCAGTGTAGGGATTTCATTTGAGATGCTCTTTTTTTTTTGTCATTTTTAATTTTTTATTTTTGATATGAGTGCTTCCCTTTGAAGTTGTTACTTACCTGGGCTGACTGATGCAAGATGGAACAACAAACATGATCAACTTAAGCATGTCTGCAGGTATGTTTCATCAGGGATCTTCAGGAAGATGGTGAATGACATAACTGGTTACAACTGACAGGCTGGCTATGCACCAGCCACAAGAAGCTCTTCATTGTTACAGGGAACAGAGGCCTGCTGTGCAGTCCTGGCTGAGGAGGCTTTCAAAGATGAGCTGAAAGCTGTACTATATGGGACTTCATGCAGGGTAGTGGGATTGGGCTGATTGTGGTCACTGATGCCCCTGGCCGCTAAGGAATGTTACTCCGCAGCTGTGATGTCCGTTACGCAGTGCTAATTAAATAACATGGATGTGAAATTTCAAGGAGCTAGTACTTGGACTTAAGCATAGGGGACAGGAGGTTTCTTACAAGGAAAAGATTAATTGCAATGTCTGAGAGAATGTGAGCTGGTTGAAGTATTCCCTGTGTAGATGGGTTGAGTAATGTTGCCTTTAATAGAAACCTGGAGAATTTAGTATCTATTACATAATTCTGCTGGAGAACTGAGTTCCACTGATAGGTGTTGTTGGGCCAGATAACAGTGTGGCAATTTGGCTTCACTGCCACTTGATATCATCCTATGACTCTTTGTCTGCTGCTTTGGAAATACTATATACTTAATTTGTCAGTGAATTACCAGTCTCTTCCTGTCCTGGTTTGAGCCCAGGGGGCAACTGAGCACCACACAGCCACTCACTTCTTTCCCCTCAGGGACAGGGAGGGAAAAATACAATAAAAGGCTTGGGAATCGTAAGGACAGGGAGGCAGGACTGTCCCATTATAGTCACCTGGCAAAAGGCGGACTCATTAGGGGAAGAATACGAACACCAGTTTAATTTAAACACTATCAGCAGCAACACTTAATTTAACAATCAGAGCAAGACAGTGAGAAGTATAAACATATCTTAAAAACACCTTTCCCCCTATCCCTTCCTTTTCCAGGCCACAGCCTGGCTCCAGATTTCTCTATCTCCTCGCTGGCCAAGGGGGTTGTGGTCAGTTCATCAGGTCAGTTGTCACCCATTGTTTCTGATGTTCTTTCCTCCTCAGTGAGGGGACTCCTCACACTCTTTCCCTGCACTAGTGTAGGGTACCTCTCACACCAGACAGTCGTCCACTAACTTTCTCCAACATGAGTCCTTCTCATGAGCCACAGCTCTTCCCAGGCTGCTCCAGCATGGGTCCCTCCCATGTGTTACAGTCTTCCCAGCACCAAACTACAACAGTGGGTGCTTCCCACAGAGTCCCAGCCTTCCTCAGGTGCAGCCATCTGCTCCAGAATGGGGTCCTCCATAGGCTACAGGTGGGCATCTGTTCCACTAGTGACATCCATGGACTGCAGGAGGACAGCTTGCCCTCTCACCACGGGCTGCAGAAGAGTCTCTTCTCCAGTGCACCTCCCCCTGCCCTTCTCTTCCTCCTTTTCCACCAACCTCTGGTATTTGCAGAGGTGTTTCCTTTGCAGCTGTTCCTCACAACTCCAACTCCTCCTCCCAGGTTCCCCTTCTTAACTATGTTATCACAGAGGCACTGCCACTGTTGCTAATTGTCTTGGCCTTGGCCAGAGGTGGGTTTGACTTGGATCTGAAGGAGCTTTGAGATGCTTCTCACAGGGGCCACATCTGTAGCCCCTTCCCCCGCTACCAAAAATTCCAGCCACGCACACAAACCCAGCACAGTGTGTATCAAATCACTGTAAATTGCACTATAGTTTAAAAAAACCACTTTCTACCTGAGAAATTTATTGTGCTGGTTTGTGTTGGAGGAGGACTGTTTCTGGTTTTCTTTGCCATTTTTTGTCAGTAGAAGATTAGTTGGGATAGATGTTGTGACATTATGCCAAATTCTTTGGTAGAGGGGTGAAGGTACCTTGAAATTTACATTAGAGGTGGATGAAACTCTGAGAAAACCTTTTTAGTTTTTAAAAAACCCTCTTTAAAAGCAGTGGATTTTTTGAGTAGGGAATTTCTTTTTCCACTTTTAATCTTCTGAAAGAATCAAGTATAATCAAATTTAAAGTTGATGTTTAGTGGTTTTCAAACCAAATCTTTTTAGCTTTTGTTTTTTAATTTTCTCCCTATCTTTGTTCCTCAGTGCATCGGAATGAATGTATTCTGGGGAAAAGAAGAACCCTTGTTTTTCAGGCCTTGTCCTCCCAAAGCTCGAACAATTTTGAAGGGAGGAAAGTAGTGGACTGGCTGAGTTCTAAGGAGTGAGGGGAAGGGAGCTGAAATGTCACATAAAGACATCAAAATGCACTCTAGAAATGGTTTCTAAACTGATACTTCCTAACTAATGCTTTGTCATATTTGAACAGTTCAACTACAAATATCACCTCTATATAAAATTACTACAAAAATGATAGATGGTCTACAAGGTGTTCTTAATGTTGAGCTCACTTCAGACTTGTGTGCTCAGTGCTAGAATCTTTCTTTGTTCTTGGAGAGACAAACTGTGATGTCTCACAGGAGCAAGAAGAAGATCCATTGCACTAGCAACCCTCAGTTCATATGTTTTGTGCATGTACTCCTTGCTTGGCCTAAAAATTGGTTGAGGTCGTAGCAGCGTCATTGGCATTCCTAATGATGTCTGCTTTTTTTCTCTGAACTGCACAGGTAAGAATGCTGATTATTCTATAACCTGCCTTTTAAGAGTACATGTAAACTAAGAATTTTTTTTTGTAACAGTTCTGGTCTGATCAAAGAAAGAAATAATTGTTCTTTGTTGGAGGAAGATACAGTTACATGATCTTTGTCTCCAAGTTGCAAGATGTGTCATCACTAAGAGGTTTGTGACATCATAATTAGATCAGCTGCCTATCACAGAGCTACGTGTGCACATTTCCATAAGCGATGTGCTAAAGATGACTGTGCCTGTGTTTAAACCAACAACGTGAGTGTGGGAGGATATGGCAATGCCTGTAACTCACACCCATAGTCATGGAATTCGGCTCATACCCTTTTTAACTGTATTTTGTCTACATCCTCTTTACTTCTAGAGGTACATTTTAGTGGATATTTCTCTTCTCCAGAATTTTTACTATTGGTAGCCGCCTCAGTTCTTCCAATTAATTTTTAAAAAGAAAAAAAAAAGACAAAATAATCAAACTTTAAGAACATCACAGAAAAAAACATGACTGTCTCCAGATTCTTAATCTTCAAGACAATTAGGAATTTGAATCCGAGGTAAGCATAGAGCAGATCTTTCCCCTGTAAAGAATGTTAGTATTTTTTTTCATTAAAGAAGGAATCATTCAAAAAATATTTGAGCTCAAACCTAGTGAAGAATATGGAAAGGCCTGATACCCTGGGGAAAGATCAGGTTTGCTAAAGCTCTAATGCATTAATATGGTATTTCTTCTTTGGTCTTGCAGTTTAGGCTTTCTTGATATCTTTTGGTTTCTGGAGTACTTGTGTAATCTGAACAAGATATGTTAGTGCCTCTCCATTCTTCCTTTAAAGTGAGAGATTTAGAGTAAGGTGTGTTGAGCAGTAGACTGACCAATTTTTCTTGTACTGCTGACAGTTAAACTAGTCTTTGTGGTTCTCTCTTTCTTGTTTAGTTGTATGCTTAAAATGTATTTTCCAATATTACTTGAAAAATACGAAACATTTCACAGCTATGAGGTCACAGTCATGAAGTGAAGTTTGAAATTCTGAAACTATAGATATGATACACCTTTTTCAGAGGTAAATGTTTCTTATATTCATCTTGGAGAAGGTGCTGTGCAGTACTTTGTACCAGACAGTACCTAAACTATGTTAAGCAGACATGGCATCAAATGTATAACAAGCATACTATATTAATCCCTTATTTGTATAAGCTACACTCAGAAGGCTCCTAGCTGCTAGTTTTCCTTCAGAAACTATGTTTGGATCTGCAGAAAGGAAGCCAAGTCTAATTCTTAATAGAACAGCTTCTGAACATGGCAGTATGAATTATCTTGAATTACAAAATATGAGGGGTTTCATTCAAATTAATTCAAACCATCAAAATTTACATTTATAATTGCTAGTAATTGTGATGTTGGTTAAGAAAACGGTATCCTGGTTAAGCTTATCTGATCCCTATGCAATTTCATGGTTGTAACATGAAAAGGTTTATTAGAGATGCAAACCAGTGATGTACAGTATAATCTGGAAAGAGGATCAGTCATGATAGCACAATAGGTCTTCATTAGTATGGAGATGCAAAACATTTATGTGGTAAGCTCTTTTCTTGCCCGTAGATTATATATATATATACTTATATATATATATATACACATATATACACACACACAGTGTGTGGTAGGATTTTTTGGGGATCAGGGTCATGCACTGATCCTACAGGGTTTGGACAATCCAGACTGGGTCTCTGAGCAGAAAACTGCCACACGGTAATCCTGCCCTTGAGGTCACCTGGAAGGGCAAGAATGAGGAAGTCAAGCTGGTGCTTCCTTCCTGTATGAATGCCTGGATACACTAACCACAAAGTAGATTTAGTTTATACACGTGTACTAATGATGCAGATCTATCACAGCACTTCCGGGGGCGTGATAAGTGCCTTTAGCCAATAGATTGTAAAGCATAGAGCATGTGACCATCTGGCTCTGTATATCTTGGGGATATTCGGGTAAATAAAGGGAGTACGACTTTCATCGCATCGATGTGAGGTCTAACTCCGGTCTCGCCCTCCGAACGAGGTCCCTCCTACAACAGTGTTTAGAAGGTTCTTCTTTACAGCAGTGTCTTTTGCTTGATTGATCAATCAATTTCTTGTTAAACAGATCAGATGTATAATAATTACACTTAATAGGTGGACAATGTAAAACAAAAAGCTGCTGGGATGTCACTGCTTAAAGAAAAGAGCTGATCGTCCAGTCTGCTGAGCTTTGTGAAGACTTGCTAGACAGTAGTCTCACTATTGATTCAAAAATGCTGTGAGTAATACGTTTTATCTCCCAGTAACAAGAAAATGAATAGGAAACATAGAGTAGGACAAGCATAAATCAAATTGGATAGACCTTAGTGAATTGAAATGAAATTAAAATCCTTGGAATTCAAGATGAACATCAGATAGAGCGTACTCTTTGAAATAATAAATCCTAGCATTTCTGTGTTAGATCACTCCTGGAATGTGAAGAGGGGAGGATGTACTGAGTTGAAAATCTAGTAATATTACTAACTTAGCTAAAAAGAAGAGAATCCACAGTTTCCCTTGGAGGTAAGGGACTTCACACAGCAGGTAGACATTCCCACTGTCTTGCATAAGTGTGTGTTTGTATGAGAAGCCTGCCTGCTAATTTGTGTTATCAGCAACAGAATAGAGGCTTTCTCTCCTTGCCAGAGGTATCTATTGCAATTTTTTAAATTAATGTTTTAAATGTAGCTGCTGTTCTCTTTCTGTTCCTTTATATGTAGGCAATGCAGAGAACACATCGTCTTTGTGACAGGTGCCATCAGAGTGCTATGGAAAGAATAATTGGGGAAGCACCTTGAGTAACTGAAGAGCAAAATCTTTATTAAATGGGAGAAGGAAATAATAAGAGCAGGAGTAAAGATGAGGCTCACTGAGAATTGGAGATAATCTGAAATCAAGCTACCTCTGTAAAGCATCATGACTTGGCTGATGTGAGACCAGAAGGAGAGATGGTATGAGAGTCTCATAAGTGGCTAACTCAAAGGCCGAATAATTTGCCATATGAAATCTGGTTCAGAGAAAAGAGGGAGTTGGAGCATAAATTTCTGTAGTGATTTGGCTGTATGTTGTGATTTTCCTCTTTTGAGTCAGAGGTAGCAACAGAGACATGAGTTGTCAGAGCATAACTAGCTGCCCGTTTCTTGCACAGGTCCAGTTAGAGACAAGGTCTCATGCTCTGTGCCGTTCAAAATACAGTGCTAGCACGTTTTCCTGCTTAGTTTTTCTAACTGGCTGTGAACTAGATTTTTCAAATAGCAGTTTTGGAAGACAGCAGTTACACTGCAATAACAAAGGCCTACAAGGCTATAATCGAGGCCAGTAAGGGGATTTAAAATAACAATTTGACATGGTGAAAAGCCTTATTGTTGCTTTAGGACTGAAAATCCTCCAGAAATGTACCAAAACTGATTTACAGAGAGAGGAGAAGAAAGAAGTATGTGTTTGTAGTGACCTTGGGACTGAACACTTGTTTTGGGGATTTGACAGGAATGGTTTGTAGATCGGAGAAATAAAAAGCATGTGTAGTAAATATATAGTTACATTTAATGGCTGGAATGAAAAACAAAACTGTAGCTCTTATTTTAAAGTTCTCTGCACTTTTTTTTTTTTTTACTACAAAAATAGTGATTGTCATTTGTTTGCTGAAGTTGTTCTCTTCAGTGATAAATGTGCTTTTAAGCATCTGAAAATACCTGTGGAAGTCAGAGAACAGCTGGATATATATCATGTTCTACCTCTCTGTTGATACCCTTACAGAGGCTCTTCTTTTTTGTTAGTTTGTTTTAAGCCAAAATAATTTATATGACTGTGCTTTTCATAATGAACTGTATACCTCATAAAGGAAATGGGAGAGCAGGGAAGTAAGGCTGGGTATGTAGTGAGTAGTGAGGAAGGGTATTTTTTGTTGGATTTGTTTACCAGTGTACCTAGACCACAATAGTATTAAAACCTGGAAGAAACCAGCACTGCAGAAGCATATATTTAGTCATTTCAGTACCCAGTGTGTAACATA
This sequence comes from Tyto alba, assembly GCF_018691265.1. Classification (NCBI taxonomy): domain Eukaryota; kingdom Metazoa; phylum Chordata; class Aves; order Strigiformes; family Tytonidae; genus Tyto; species Tyto alba. The sequence continues at coordinate 41,066,429 of NW_024881318.1, read as the reverse complement.
CATGCTCAGCTGAATAGGTAATAGGGTTCTTCAGATTTTGTCTCTGTTGCTTATTCATCACATGACTGTGAATAAGTTGCTTCATTTTCATATTCTTTTTGCCTTCTGTACACACATATATCTTGAGTGCTGTGATGTTGTTTCAGGAAAGGTGCTAAGAGACCAAACTCTTCCCTTCTTTCCTGCTTGTTCCCTCTCTTCCATTTGGGGTTTTGACCAGTCACAGTTAGAGATGGTGCTTTCCTATAGGCTGAGGTCTCAGTCTTGGTTGTGAACCTCGTTTCCTTTTCAGTTCACTGGTGTTTGAGTGCTCAGGTTATGTCTCCAACTTGGCCAAAGACAGCCGTTGTTTGAGAATGCTGAGACACCCTCTGCTTGCTAACTGTCCCAAGAACTGTTGGTAGCTCATGTTCACTTTAATGCTAGAGGCAGCTGTGGACAGTTAGTAGAAAATTTATAGTCATGAAAAGGAGTAATTGAGGATCTGTGTTATAGTATGAACAGTGAGGGGAAAAGAAAGCTTATTTAAGACAAAACTTAATAAGTTTGTGGGACGGTTTAATTGTGTTACATGTTTTCCAGCAACCTCAGCTCAATAGGATAACTCTTTATTATGTTCCTAAATTCAAGTTTTGCAGCATCTTGTGACATAATCACACCAATGACTTGGAGAAAACTACTGAAAATTTGCCTTTTACTCAGAACTGCATATCAGGTGGAAATGTTTAATCATCTTTTGCTAGGTTCTATAGATTGAGCAGTGTTTGTGTTAGAATATGAAAGCAGTTTCTATTTGTCTTCTGTCAAAGATGAAGGTAGGTTATAGAAAGGCCATTTGATCTTGAACTGGGGTTGCTGATACCTTTTACCAGAAAATCCGTATCATTAGCATGTTTTGTTTATTGCATGTGAGAATAAGGTATGTAGTTACAATTGTAAAAGCACATAAAAATAGCCACTTCTGAAAAAGATTAGTTTTACCCTGCTCTTCAGTTAACTTCTGATTTCTGCTTAATAAAGTAGTATGGAATATCTTGCAGGATACTGTGAGCTAGAATGTGTTGTGAAGTCACTTATCAATAAGGAGAATTTGGAAATGAAGCATAGTGCCAGAGAGATGTAAAAGTAGTAGAGAGCTTGGAATGAATTCAGGTTTCAAAAAGAAGGGGAAGACCAATTAAATCATCCTCACCAATTACTATTGTTATAGGTAGATTAAGGCAAATCACATCCAAATATGGATTAATGAGTCTTTATTAAGGTAAGAGAGGAAATGCAGCGCTGGGGTGGCCGAGGAGTTGCAAGCTCCATCAAGGCTCACCAAATTGTTTAAGTTTCAAACCCCCTTTTATCCACACAGCTGCTGGTTTCAACACCTTCGGCATGCCTCCTGGCTTCTACAATCTTATCTTCTTCCTTCTCCTCCTTGCTCCAGCTTCCCGTTGCGCTTTCGCAGTGTTCCCTGGTGGTTGTGGGCAGGGGTCTTCAGGTGAAGGTTCGTAGTCTTCTTCACTGTGTTCACTAGCTGACCCTTGCTTCTGCACCAACTCAGTCCTGTGGTCACGTACACCTTGTCCTTCAAGTCTGGGCCAATTTGCAGCTCCTTTGTCTTTATGGCTCAGTGGTTTCAGTTCCTCTCTTATCTCAAGGACAAGAGATACCAGGGATGGCCCATCCTGTTCTTTCTCATTCCATTGCAAAGGAGTTACCATCCTTTGATATGGACCATCTGGTGAGCATCCCAAGAAGGGGGTGGGGAGCTGTTGGGTTGGTGTTTCCTCAGATCAATTCCCCCCTTTTCTTTTCCCAGTAGTAAGTTCTTTTACTTTTCTTAAAATTTGGATCGTTGTACTAATAATAGCTTTAGCCTAAAAAGTAATTGTTTAATTACTTTTAGCAAAAGCAAAATTCTTCTATTATTTATCACACTATAGTGCTCTGAATGCATACACTCATACAGTATTGTGCTATGACTGCCAACCAGATAGCTGACCTTATCTCCTAGATAAATTCTCCCAGAGGTTGACCCACTGATTACAGTGGGTGTGGGAGGGATGAAGGGAGGGAGAGAGTGTGTGTGTGAAACTGTAGTGCCAGTCAAGATACTTAGGACCAAAAGTATGATAAAGGAACAGTGCTTCACTAAGCACCAGTGTTTTGTGGAAAGGTACAATGTGTACTAAATTCTTCATGAAGGTTAATGGCAAAAAGTTTTGGACTTGTGAAAGCTATGTGATAGGTGATTTTTAAATTTGCCCAGCAGTTACTGGTCATGGTGGATCTAATTAGTTAGAAAACATCTTGGAGTAAAATTATGACTGAATTGCATTAAACTTTGTCACTGTTTCATGGAAGCTTTTGTTTATAACATAAGCTCATTGAATCAGCACCTATGTCTTCCTATGATTTTTCAGAGTACCTTGGATTGCACAAAAATGTTATGAGGCCTCCACAAGCTCTCACTGCATAAGTAATATGATTTGATATCAGTTTGATCTAACTTTTTACTATCATCATGTCCTTTGCAGACTGACTTTCAGTTGACTAGCTGATTACCATCAGCATCACTGTGAGTGCCTGGTGGTTTGTATTGGTGGCATCCTGCCTTGCAAAGCGTTTGTCTCAAAAATGTGTTAGTGTTGTCCTGGTTTGAGCCCAGATGGCAACTGAGCACCACGAAGTCCCGATTGCTTGCCTTGATTGCTTGCCTCTTCCCCTTAAAGAATGGGAAGGAGAAAAGGCAAGAAGCTCAGAAATCAAAATAAGGACAGGGAGGCAGGACTCTCCCATTATGGTCAGGGGCAAAAGACAGATTCCTTAGGGGAATAAAAAGAACATCAATTTAATTCAACACTAAGAACAACAACACTTGACAGTAGGACAATGAGAAGCATTACCACATCTTAAAAACACCTCCCCCCACACTTCCCTTCTTCCTGGGCTCAGCTTTGCTCCTGATTTCTCTATCTCCTCTCCCCAGCTGTGCAGGGGACAGGGAATGGGGGTGGTGCAGTCAGTCCCACTGTTCCTTCCTCCTCAGCAGGAGGACTTCTCACATTCTTCCCCTGCTCCAGTGTGGGGTCCCTCTCACGGGAGACAGTCCTCTGAACTTTTTCGAACATGAGTCCTTCCCATGCGCTGCAGCTCTTCACAACCTGCTCCAGTGTGGGTCCCTACCACATGTTGCAATCCTCCCAATGCTGAACTACAAAAGTGGGGGCTTCCCTTGGAGTCCTGGCCTTCTTTGGGCACAGCCACCTGCTTTATTGTGGGGTCCTCCACAGGCGGGCATCTGTTCCACCGGTGACATCCATGAACTGCAGGAGGATAGCCACAGGCTGCAGAGGAGTCTCTTCCCCAGCATACCCCCTTTCCTCCGTCCCCTTTCTTCCACTGACCTCAGTGTTTGCAGAGGTGTTTCCCCCGCAACTGCACCTCACAATTCCAGCTCCTCCTGCCAGGTTCCCCTCCTTAAGTATGTTATCACAGAGGCACAGCCACTGTCGCTAATTGTCTCTGCTTTGGCTGGAGATGGGTCTGACTTGGATCTGAGGGAGCTTTGAGAAGCTTCTCACAGGGACCACTGCTGTAGCACTTTCCCCCACTACCAAAAATTCCAGCCATGCACATAAGCCCAACACAAGTTTCCAGTGGGCAAAACCTGTAGGTAGTGGTTCACAGAATCTATTGACATTCTTAGGGAAAAATGGCTAAGAACTTGGGCAGATGTCTTGAGTGACCATCCCTATTATTAGTAACTGGTACCCTAGCACGTGAATCCAACTGTACCCAGAGAGTATCAGCTGTGCTTCTAATACAACTGCAGGGGTTATGTTGATAGGTGGTGAGGGAAGGGGATGAGAAAGAAGAATATTCTCCATCAGGACATAACTTGTTACGACATGGAGAATATGACTGCGTAGTGTTTGGCATTTTTTGTAAAGATCCTGTGAAAGAATTTGCAAGGTGCAAATGATGACCCTGGGAGTTTAACCTTCTTCAGACTTCCCCAGAAATGAAATGCGGGTTGCTTTGGATGCATATAAAGTTGGTTGTCATTAGCACCTCTATGTAGGAGACAAGAATTATGTTGTATGGCAAGTATGACATTTAGAAGGTGGAAGAGACATTGGAAAACCTTTGGGTAGGCAAAACCAAATCTTGTATTGTTGAGATACACCCAAGTTGTCAATGAAGTCTTCTAGTACTTCTTACTTTTTAGATATAAAAGTTAGACTAGCACAATCATGAAAGAACATCAAAGCATCCACTTTGCATCCACTTGCTACTCCAGCATAAGTATGCTATTCACATGCTAGACCTTTAAGAGGTATAGCAGAGAGAACCTACACCTGCACATCCATGAAGATGCAGACAGTAGCACATGCAGGTATGATTGCAAATAACGAGAAAATATTGCAAAAAATTTTTGAACATCAGTTTTACTTAGAAGCTTGAGGTGAGATAGTAAAAGTTTTGGGTTATTTATGAAAGTGAGTGAGAGAAGGAAGGGTCAGGGATGCTTTAGCAGAATAATAATTTTACAAGTGAGCCAGCAGTGAATTCACAGCAATAATATCTATGGCATATAGACTAGCCAATTTACAACAGTAAAACTAAAGAATTGGAATTATGTAGGCAAAGCTGTAGGTTGGAAAGCGAGGAGGAAACTACTCTTTTTTTTTTTTTTTTTTTTTTTTTTTTTTTTTTTTTTTAAATGAGGCTTTTACTGCAGGCTGGAACTAAGGGGAAGAAAACGTCATTTACCTTGACCTTACTGTATTTTGCTGCAGCTTGTTTGATCCTTCCAGAAATGCTGATGTCTTAATTGAAAAACGGATAATTTCTGAAAGTATGTTATAAGCACCTAAACTATGAATTTAGCAGTAATTCTAGCTGTTAGATAAGAGAAAGTGTGTGGTCCTTTACTAAAGGAGATGCCTTTCAGCTTGTGACTGTGCTTCGCTTGTAGAATCACTGCTCAATTGTGTTATTTTCAGCACCTTGTAATACAGGCTATTAAAAGCAGTAACACTGATCCACTTACTGTCTCTAATGTTGGGTGCTGTAAGCGGAAATTGATGGCAAAATGTAGAACTTCTCACTTGTCTGATCTGCCCTTGTGACAGATGATTTCTTTGTTGATATGCATTAACCCCCTCAAAGTATAAAATACTTAAGAACAACTGCTTTGAAGAGAAAGAAGAGGCTTCTTGAGTGTGACTACTCTCTTTATAAAATAAGCAACATTAAGAGAAAATTATTAACTGATACTTCAGCTTTCACTTAATTGTAGAAGGTTTCTGTTTGCAGATCCTGATTACAGACTGATTACCCAATATATTTTTCCTTGCACATGTGTTTACTATCTGTTAGTAAGAACCGATCCAGAGTAAAGTTGAGTCAGGATGACGTTATCCTGTGCAAATGCAGTTCACCCCAGCAAAGAGAACTTTGTAAAATACTGTTTCTCCCTTGAAAGACTTGAGCTCTCATCAGTGACAGCTGAGCTGTACTGTATCTTCTTGAATTTTAGTGGAGTTGAAACAATTGCAGCAAGCTTTTGCTTCTGGGTTGAGCTGAAAGTTTTTTTAATGAAGTGTTTCATAGGAAAGGACATAACTGAAGCATCTACTGCCTTTGTTTAGGATTCTGGCTTCCCTATTAAGACTTCTGTCAAAAGCTTGAAAGTTTCCTTACTTTTAGGAAAACATACTTTACCATGTAAGAATATTTGAGCAAATGGCTTTTTAGGAAAACAGTTTACTAGTGTAAGTCTTAAATAAGTTTTACTTGAAAACAAAATTATCCGTATTTGATACATTGCTTAAACAAACCAGGTAGGAAATCTGTTAGCAATCTCTAGTGCTGTCACATTTTGGAGAAAGCTAAGCGCTGCCTACCATTTAACCCTGTGTAATGTGCGTATAAACATATGTAACTAATATCTATTGAGTATGACCTCATTCCATTGCTGCTAATTGTCTGATGATAACTGCAGGTCTTGTACTGTGATTTAAGCACAGGTTGGATTTGCAGCGGTCTACCTCTTAATGCTTCATTGTCTTTCATTCATTGTTTTAGCAATGAGACAAATTGTGTGCTGTTCAGAGAACTCATACTCTAAAGGTTTTGTTGTTAAAGTGATCCCCTTAACTTTTTGGATTTAAGAAAGCAACCCATATATCTTACTGGGACAATAGGTTTGTTTTCTTTTAGCTGAGAAAATTGTCTCTCATGAATCTACGTCCAAAATTAAGCATCAGTGACAAAGTGTACTAATGCTAAGATTGACAAAATGTATGCATGTGGTTGTGTGATATAGCCCCAAGTGTTAACTCAGAATTTTATGCTAGCTTTGGAGGGAATGGTAGAAAATGTCAGGTAATTGCTGCCTAGAAGGCATGTTATAGGGCAGATGCCAGTGAAAGATCTGTTTGTTTTTGTTGATTTACTTTGTACCTTTTGGGAATGTTGAAATTTAGCAAAAGGGAAACTTTTTTATGGATAGAGCCATGTCTTAATGGTAGTCAGCAGCCCTTGCATCTCTTTTTGTCTCTGCCGCTGATTTGGTGGATGATTTAGAACAAGGTGATTTACCCTCCCCAATCCTCTAAGTCGGTGCCAATAATACTAGCTTACTTAGTCAGATACATTGAGGTAAACTACATTACTACTCTGTTTGTCTTGAAGTGGTTTAAAATGGCTCTCATTTTCTGTTCAGCTGAATACAAATGTGATGAGATTTCACATTAATGTCATCCTTATGGTGAAACATTGCTCCTGTATACTTTTAAATTGGTGTTGCTGTATGCTTTTTTTAAAATTGGAGGACCTTTTAGCTTTTTAAAACACAAACAACATCCCTCTCCAGTCATCTGCAAATCTGCAAGACATTTTTGTTTTATTTTCTTTAGCTTTTTTTTTTGTTTGTTTTGATTTGTGTGGGGTTTTTTGGTGTTTTGTTTTTGTTTTTTTTTTTTTTTTAGCTAGGTTGAAGGACTGTGGGTACTAACACATACCCAATATGCAATGAGCAAAGTAAGATTTTAGAAAATAGTCACTGGACTAATTGGCAAACAATAAATAATTAAAATTTGATAATTCATGTAAAAGAAAATAGCAAGGTTGGACTATTCTTACCTAAAGACACTGAAAAATGCTAATGGCCTGTTCATTCATACTAATGGGATGAAAATTAAGTGAAACCCAATGTTTCTTTGTTGGTTTTGGGTTTTCCTCAGTTTTAGTTCTTGTAGTTTAGGGTGGAAATTCATACAACTGCAAATCTTTCTTTTATGTCTTTTTTTTTTTTTTTTTGGAAGCAGTTTCTGGTGTCCTGTAGACCGACAGGCTCAACAACAATTCTAGAGTTGTTTCTCATTGTTAAGTTGATTCTCCACCATCTTTCCATACTTTTCTACCCAATATTAAGATGCTCAGTACGTGTTCCAGTGGTATGTTGTATTCCAGAGCTATTTTTTATAACTGGTGTTAGGTAAATGTGTAATGAGAGAGTTATACTGTTTAACTCTGGCATTAATTTTGGTGTCTTGACTCTAATATGAAGTAGGCAGAGAGAATTGCATTTCTTCAGGAAACAGTTCATAAAAACAAAATTAGTTACCTGCCTCTCTTAATTTTATTTCAGACATGCCTATAATGCATATCTGCAGCTACAGTATTTCAGAGTAAGGATCCTTAGTGCAAAGAACTTAGTTTGATTAAGCCACAGGTACAAGTTCTGTATATACTGAGAAACTTAAGGAGAGAGAGAGTCTATGCTGTACATAGTATCATATAAAACAGGGCAGCGATAACTCTGAATTCAATGCAATAGCTGCAGATAAGGAGAAACTATGATGATGTGTGTATGTCCTGGTTTCAGCTGGAATAGAGTTAATTTCCTTTTCATAGCTGATACAGTGTGTTTTGTATTTGGTGGAGGTAATAATGCTGATAACACACTGATGTTTTAGTTGTTCTGAAGTAGTGCTTATCCCAAGTTAATGATTTTTCAGCTTCTCATGCTTTACCAGCAATGAGGTGCACAAGAAGCTGGGAGGGAGCATGGCCAGGACAGCTGACGCAAACTAGCCAAAGGGTTATTCCATACCATAGAATATCATACTCGGCATATAAACTGGGGGAGGGTTAGCCAGAGCGGGCAGATAGCTTCTCAGGGACTGGCTGGATATCGGACAGCAGGTGGTGGGCTATTTCATTGTGCGTCAGTTATTTTTTTTTCCTCTGGTTTTATTTCTGTCTCTTTTTGTTATATCCCTTTTCATTACTGTTGTTAAATTTTATTTTATCTTAGTTATTAAACTGTCCTTATCTCAACCCATGAGTTTTACTTTTTCTGATTCTCTTCCCCATCCCACTGGGAGGGGAGGAGAAGTGAGCAGGTGGCTGTGTGGTGCTTAATTGTTGTCTGGGCCTAAACCACAACACTGTATTATATAGAAGAAGGGAAATATAGACAGCAGCAAATACTGTCGTGAAAAAAAATACTGCTCATGATTCAAAACCACAAAAATAAGTATTTGAGGTACTGTATTATTCTTGAGTGTCTAAGGTACTGTAGAGTTCTTTGAGTGTCTAAGGTACTGTAGAGTTAAGATACTATATTAGGGAAAACAAAACAGATGGAATTCAGTGGAGTAGCATATTTTCATCAGGGAAGTAAATAGTTGCATAAAGTTTCCCAAAAGGAGTTGCTAATCTTTCCTAAATAACAGCTTGCTATTTCAAGCTTCTGTTAGCTTGAATTGGAAAGAAGCTTTCTTTTCACTGTTAATCATGATATTGATAAGAGGATGAAACAAACTTATTAAAAGATCAAAATGACTGTGGTCTGGGATAATACACTGAGTAAGGTATATAATGTCTTTTCAAGTAACATGTCTTAATATCACTTCTGCTTCTGCAGCTACTAATACAAAGTGGTAGTACAAGACATTAGTCAGTGACTGAAATCTTCACTTGGAGGATATTTGAGTAACAAAAATAATCAGTGTCCACATGCCTTTCTACACAGGCATTTTTCTAGCTGTAGCCTAATTTCAAAGTCCAAGGGGTTAAATGTATTCTTGATACTTAATTTACTGCAACAGCTGATTCAACCAAGGAGAAATGTATAGGTGCCAAGGACACCCTTACAAGTTGAATTAGTTACTAGCCTCTGGGATTTTCATCCTCATACACATGGTAGATATTAAGGGCTCATGTGGGAAAATTGTATTTTATAGAATATGAAAGAAAAAACAGTATAATTCACAAGATGATCAGAATACAAATGATTTGTTAAAGGAATTTTTGCTGTAAGCAGAGAGCAGACAAGCAGGGGATCGAATTCAGTGGGAACAGATGAATTAAAATTTAGGTTATACTATAAACAAGGCATACAAGAATCTTAACCAGCATGACTGTCTAGAAGAAACATGTAAGTCTTACTGCTTACCTTAAGGACCAAGGCTTTTTCTTCATTTTTACATAGCCCCATGAAAGCCAGACAGTTTCAGACAAATGTGACAAAAGAGATGAGAGTCTTGAGGACATTAAGTTTTTCCATGTTTTATGAAAACTGGTACCTTGTGGAGGGGATGACAGACCCAATCTAGTGCTACCAGTGAAGGACAGGCAACACGGAGGTTGATGCTGACCTCATCCACTGGCCCTCTTCCTGACCCATCAGCTGGGACACACATAAGCACTTGCTAACTTGTGCTTGGAAATGTGGGAGGCTGACTGGTTATCCTGCCAGATGACAAACTGGAAGACATCCCTGGAGAGGAGCCTTGGGAACAGGTGAAGATGTCCAAGGCACATAGGCCACACATGTATAAAAAATTTGGATGAAGTAATTCTGCTGCTTTGAGAAATGCATGTTGCAGTTAGTCCAAGCATAGACCTTTCTTCTTCTTCATGTGAGGCATTTAAGGTTTAATAGCTTTGTTTTTTTTTTTTTCTCTTGTCCTCCTGTTGTGTAGCCACAGTCTGACAGTGTGATTGAAGAAACAGTATTACAAATCTGTTACCTTGTGTGAAATGTTTGAGGCTAAGACACTAGCTTTTTTCTGTAACTTCAAAAAAATCATGCTGCTCTCATGTAATGTTGTTTTTTTCATCATGGACCTCAGCAGATATAGGGAAGGATGAACAGACTATGCTTTTTCTGTAGTCCTTTTTCAAACCCCCTCAAAGGCAAAAGAGTAAACTTTGAATCCTGTTCTTCTGAATTTCTGCTCTTGGGTTGGTGCGAGTGAATGGGGAACAAAAATACGAGCACTGTTTGTCTGCTTTCTGATGAAGCCAGTTAACTGCTGCTGGGAGTAAGAGGATAAATGAGCCCCTTTTATAGAGAATGTCAGCTTAAACTTGTGTCACATGTTCAAAATATGTCAATATTAGTAACACCCAGAGGGAAGTGAACAAAACAAGAGCTTCTCTAAGGGTGAGAATGATCACAGTTGAAGAAAGAAGATGAGCATTGGGAGGTAGAAAGAATCATCGGTAACTCCACATCCACATGTTGCTTACAAGTGAAAAACTACCTAGGAGAATTATAGCCAAAAAACTCTGGATTAATTTAATTTGGTAACACATTCCTAGTCATAACGTTTATTTATTTTCCAGTAGCTTGATGGGTGCCAAACAACTGGCTCCACCATTTTTCATTTACAGTATTCTCATTTAAAAGTGTTCTGAAAAAGATCATTCTTTGTGCCTCCTAGGAACAGACAATGTGAAATGAATGACCTGTCTTAGTTCAAAGCATTAAAGTAAAAAATAAAGGTTTTGTTTAGAAATCTGTAATAAGCAACTTCTGTCTCCTTCAGTTATTAAATGAAATTGTTTCCAGGGGAGAAAGTGGGGGAAAAAAGTGAAGCTTCTACGCTGTCTTCCCAGAAAACAGTGTTTTTAGTCTCTACCTCTATTCTAGGAGAGACAACTAAAATAGAGTTTATTCTGTGCTCCCTGTAATTTCAGCTACAAACTGAGAGACCAAGAATGTTGAAAACAATGTATGTATAAAACAAGTGTTTCAGGGATTTGGGGGACCCTGACTGGAAGAAGATAGGAGAGACAAACCAAAGGTTGTTTAGCCTCAGATTTGGGATCTTAATACAGGTTTAGTGTCCTGGATGAGTTAGGTGGATTGACTTTGAGTCCAGACATCACGTCCTACATAATTCTGCATGCTTTCAGGGGATAAAATGTTATTGATGGCTATGAAGTGTTGGGTGTGGTGTGGAATGGTGAGTGTTACCAGCTAGAAGGGCCGTAGCTGTGTGGTTTTGGCTGTTCTGCAAGAAACAGCAGTGGCAGAAGTATGGATACTTGTATATACTTGTGTACTTTTCTGGGAGGAGAGTTGGTTGAGGGATTAGAAAAGAGAAGAGCAGAAGGAGTGTTCAGTACAGGTCAATATACAAGTGCAAGGTGTTTTTTTCTGTAACTCCATGGAAATTATCTATTTAATTAACTGTGTCAGAGCCGTATGCCAAAATCTCTGACAGATGCTTAGGTCACTGACAGACAAAGCTTGGGGATTTCCTGGAAAACTCTGTACTGTAAAACCAGTCAGTAAAGATACAAAGGTGAAAATTGCGTAGTTCAGTAGTTATGATATTTATATTAACATAACAAAGGAGATACATCACTTTAACTTAGCAAGTGTATGTATTTTCTACAAGTAAGGAATAGGCTTGAACATAAACACTTTAACAAGCTGTTTTTTCGTAGGTTCACAGGCAAAATGAAGATGTTAAATACAGAAGGGTGTTGGGCTTGGGGTGTTGTTTAACAGAAGTACCAGGGGGTTTTGTGTTGAATAGCATCTTACTTAAAATGTCCTCCTTAGCCATGTTTCAAATATAAGCAGGTTGCTAATGAAATAGCAAATGTTGCTACACAGAGGGGCATTATTAGCCAAAGAAATAACATTAAAGGGATGTGAAGTTTAAGGCCGGGGTGGTAAAGGGAGAAGATAACAAAATAGGCTTACTTTGAATTAATGAGCTAATATCTAAACTCACACTGGCAAGATTTAATTTTAGGGAGATGCCTGGAAAATAGATCCAGGAAATAGTAGGGCAGGCCAAGAAGCTTGTAGTGAACAGCAAATATATTGTTTTATGTTAGATATATGTAGAAACAGAAACAGCTTCTGTGGTTTCTTTAGGAAAAGGCACCGCAGAATACAGTGAGAAGAAAAGTCACTCCAGCCTTGCTGCAAGCAGATGCAGACAGTTCCTCCTCCTTCTGGGCTCTGCTGTGTGAGACTAGGGGAGGAAACTTGTAGAAGAGCGAGGAATTGCCTCATGAAGAGGGACCACAGCTTTAGACCTTTGGTCTGAGACAATTATTAAAATGAAACAGTTTGCCATGTGGAATCTGGTGCTTCTAGAAGGACTTATCTAGTGAGACCTGGTTTCATTACTCTGTATTAGAGATTACCTGAACATATTCAGAGTTTTCTCTTCTTGCGTTACTTTACACCCAGAGATTGTTACTTAAGAAGGTTAAGGTCATTAGTTTTTTCCAAAGCAAAACATACAGCTCTATGGTATATGTTGGTTTCCAGCATTAAACTTGAGGCTAAGTTACAAGAATGTGTTTATGATAGCCCCATACAAGCTACTATGAAGAAATTTAACTCTCTTCCACCCAAAAACAACACAGAAGTGCTATACATCTGTTGCCTAAAGGCTTTTTTTATCTCCTGTGAAGGAAAACATTTCCAATAATGTTGTATGTTCAAATCTGTAACTCCATTCTGGGATAAGTCATGAAGAACAGTGTGTTTAGTGCCACAGACAATGAGTTTTGCAGGACTACTGCTGTGAAGTATCTGACAAAGGTGGGACTAAAATTAGAAAGATGCTGAAGCTGATCACATGCTGCTTTCTGAAAATGGCATAATTTCAGTGGCATTAAATTATCTTTGTCACATTCTTACACTTTTATATGTTACCTACAGCTGCTCTATGTATTTGTGGGGGTTTTGCTATGTCCCTGAAAGTAACTGCAGATTTGAAATACTCCAGTGCTCTGTGTTCATGCACAGATAAGGTAAATAGAGCTTAAACCAGCACATACTGCTCAGTGTCCTGGTAACTGCTGCGTTCTGAAGTCACAGTAGTGTGAAGTATTGGGAAGTAGTGTGGGAATCTTTGGTTAAAGAGTTCAGACTAAAAAATGAGAGAAGAAATTATTCTCATCTGTTTCTACAAGGCTTCAGCTAGGCATTGTGAAAGGGCATGCATGTTTAGGGTTGTCTTAAATGGCTAGTTTTTGCATGTAAGTTGAAGCAATGTCAGTGACATTTATGAGCACATGATTGAGCATCCTATTTATGTTATCCGAGTACAGCCTGTCACAGATTTATTTTAACTCTTCTCAGTGGTGTTGCAATACTTAGTTTTTAACAAAGTTGTGGTTTGAGCCCAGAGAGCAACAGAGCACCACTCAGCTGCCTGCTTACTCCTTCCCCGTCAGGAATGGGAAGGAGAAAATAAGGCTCAGGAAGCAAGCTAAGGACAGGGAGGGATGAATCATTATGGTCAAGGGAAAAAGACAGACTTGTTAGAGGAAGAAGAACATGAATTTAATTCAAACACTAACACAACCACCACTTGACAGAGTAGGGCAGTGAGAAGTATAACCACATCTTAAAACCATGTTCACCTACCTCATTCCCTCCTTTATTCCCAGGCTCAGCTTTGTTCCCAATCTCTCCACTTCCTCCTCTCTGCAGGGGCACAGAGGGCATAGTGTGGGGGGGGGACATAGTGTGGTCAGTCAATCACACTCCAGTGCTTCTTCCTCCTCAGTGGGAGGACTTCTCACATTCTTTGCCTGCTCCAACATGGAGACCTTCTCACTGGAGATGGTGCTCCATGAACTTTCTCCAACATGAATCCTTCCCATGGGCCACAGCTTTTCCTGAACAGCTCCAGCATGGGTGCCTCCCATGGGTGGCAACTCTTTCTGAGCTTGTCTGATGTGGGTCCCTCTCACATGTGGCAGTCCTCCAGTGCTGAACTACAACACCAGGGGCTTCCCTCTGAGTTGGCATGTGCTCTACCATGGACCTCCATGGGCTGAGAGCAGACATATAATTAATTGAAATAGCCAGTCATCTAGTTTACTGGATTCATATTGAGATTACTTTGACTTCTTATGTTCATAAATAGGTTATAGTACTGTGATAGGTACTTAAAATGGAATTACAGATTAAATGGTGTCCTTATAAAACTAGTATTATGTCTGTCTTTCTACATTAATTTCCATTTGTTACTACCTTTTTAGGTGTTGGAAGTTATGTTACGTCACTTGGTGTTCTTCATTATGCTTAGCTGGAGCTTAACTTAATTCTATTTTATCAAGATGTTTTCTTCCCAGTATACTACCTGTCTTGCATCTAGTCATTAATAGATGTTGTAAATAGCACTCCTATATTGAAAAATATCTCATTAAGAATTATAAAAATAGAAACAATCTGCCTGTTTGTTAAATAAATAAATAAAAATGAGATTGCTATCTGGTTTGAGTGTTCTGTGTTCTTTCAGTTTTATGGTATTTTGTTTCCTGCAGTACATTATGCCTATGTGTCAGCCCACCCTGATATTTTATATCTTCAGCCTACCCTGTTATTTTTCCTGGTTCTGAAGTCTTCAAGTAAGAGTTGATCGTGTCATTGTGATTCTGCATTCCAGTTTTAGACTTGTTTATATACTCTGACATGTATTTTCTGTATTACTGTGCAGTTCTCTTCCTGTGTGTACCTCATTTCTCTGCCTATACTTTATAGGCATCCCTACTACCCTTCATTCTTGTCTCTAGTGTCTTAAATAGCTAAGCTTACTCTATCAGTGGGAAAACTTAAGTGTGTCTAGTGCTCATGATTGTTCTTTAAAGAAAAATTTAGTTAGATAGGGTACTCTTTGCACATAGTGTTTTTTTCAGTCTGTCTGTCTTTACTTTTGCTCTTAACTAAGGCAAAATGTTTCCTGCAAGGAAAAGATGCTGTTAATTTCTCCTGTACCCAACGTCTACCCTGGAGCAGAAGGTGGTTTCATTTTTTGTGCTGTCCCAAGAGGAATGGAAACAGTTGGAGATGATCAAGAATGTTCAGTTTCTAATCTTACGTTGACCATAATACAGCTTAATTGTTTTTTATCATGTTGTCTTTTGTGTACATAAGTAAATATTCTTCATAAAGTAACTTCAGGACACTTTGGAAGGTAGTAGTGAGTTCTAAAAATAGTTTTTTTGCTATGTATGTTTTCAATATCTGCCTTTTCATTGCTTCTTAGTCCTCCTTTTAATTACATTAACTAGGTTTTGCTTGGAGGACTTTTAAAAGTGAATCATTATTAAATAACAGAGATCCGAGTGTATGTCTCATATCTTAAAACGCACAGAAAGCCTATTTCGCCATTCCTACAGATGGCAACAGTGTGACTAATTTGTTCTGTCTCCTTCAGTGTTTCCTGTAATCTCAGCCTGTCTAAATGGCACTGCGTATTGACATGTGGAATCCTGGCAAACAGCCACAGAAGTATTTCTAGTTTCTCAAGCACGTGGCTGAAGTTTTGCTACTGACAGCAGTTGGTTCCTGAAGATGCAAGTGGAGGTTGGGTGCTGGAACAAAAGCCTTCTTGCCCTGCTCCATCTCTTGGTTCTCTGAACCTTTGTGCTGTGGGGCTTGTACTGGTTCATGTTTCTGGCTTCACCTCAGGTTTTTGTACTTATGAACACTGAGAGTCTTTACAGCTTTGATTTGATTATTATTAGTGTTTTCTTTGTAGTATACTGGATTATGCACATTGGGACTGTGCTTCAATGTTTGCTCAGCATGAGGCCGTAGATGGGCACATTTATTACACTGTGACCTTACTACTGAAGAAAAAGGTTTTTTTTTAGCGGTTTTCATTTCTCTTAGATGACAGAGTAATAGAAGTATCCCTTAATATGGCTGGTGGCAGGGAAGTGATGGAGAGCATATGAGTGCTGCTGGGTGGCGTGGAGCAAATTGGTGGTCTTGGCATGGGCCCAGGCGGGGTGGAGGCTGTGTATTTCTGCTGCTGTAGGAGAGGTGGTGGGGTAGCAGAGGTTCAGCCCATGCTTGCCTTGAGCTCTGCCTTAGGTGAGAAGTACTAGAGCAGTTATCTTCCTGTGTGTTTATGCAGATTTACAGCAGATAGAGTGGTCCCTGAAGGGGATGGGTAGGGCAGAGGAGCCTCCCTTTCAGCACATGCACCCCCAAACGCAGAGCCTGCAGCTTATGATGCTGCTTGGTTAACTTTTGGGCCAAATGAGGCTTTTCTGCCATTGTTCCATCTTCCTCTTCTGTTTGCCCTGAATAAGGATGTGTGCTTTTTAGTCACAAGTTGTAGTTTCCTTAGCATTCATATGAAGAGGCAGAGGTCTTAACTTGATAACTGCACTTGCTAGTTGCTATCCTTGGGTCTAGTGCTCACTGATGGCTGCCATCCCTTACAAGTCTCCAAAAGTGCCCAAACACTCCTGTGTAACTTAACTACTGTGGTAAATTGCTGTAGTAAAAAGCAGCTGAGCACCACGTTAAAAGAAAAACAAAAAAAGAGGGGAAGGGGGAGGTATTGTAGGAGGCAGTTTTCCTGATACATTGTCTAGTTTGGGAAATCTAGCTTGTGTTGAAAGACAATTTTAAAGAAGGACAAAGACAAGCAGATGCTGCAAAAATGTTGCAATCATGTGCCTGCCAGTTGACCCTGTTTCATGCTTACCTGTTTAAAATTAAATTCAAGATATTGCTATGAATTTAAAAACAAACATCACCTGTCTTTGATACAGCATGGTATTTTTAAAACACCTGACTGGTGGAAAGACTTGTCCTTCTGAAAACACAGAAGAATGAATAGGGAAACTTGCTGAAGAGTTTTGCTTTGATTTGGCTCCATTTCTGTAAGTGCTTTCCTTTCTCTTTTTCTGTCTTAATTCAACAGTGGATTGCATGCACACTGATTAGGGATGTTCTTTCTTCGAACCTATGAAAATCAGACTGAGAACAAGATCTAAGATGTATCTATTCAGATAGTTTCCTGGGGCAGCTGCTTGTTTAAAAAAACAAAACAAAACAAAAACAAAAACAAACAAACAAAAAAACCCAACAAAACAAAATAAAAGCAAACAAATGAAAAATAAGAAAAGCAAGGAACCCCCAGAACTAAACATGTAGGATTTTGAAAACCTTTCTTGTGTAGTTATTGTTAATCAAATATATGAGAAATAATGTTTTGGATAAATTATGTGCAAGCAAGGAAGTCTACTTTGATTCAGAAATTTGTGAGCAGGACTCCTTTGAAAACCCCTGATGTGCTAATACGAAATGCTGATTTCCATTTTGACTAATTTAATGTCCTCTAGGCAATGTGTACTCTAATTCCAGAAAGAATTATAAATGAGTGTTAACTGGGGGATATTTTGTTATATTGAAGCAAGTTATTGTCAGGCATACATAATTTCGCATGTTTTAATTGCTTCACTTCACCCCAAGCAAATCATTGCATTCCCTCTATCAAAACTGAAGAAAAGTGTAAAGTTTTCCGTTCCTCTGCAGTCTTTTTGAGTCATGACCACTAATGAAACAATAGTGGTATGAGACTACTTATTTCCTGCATGTCTGGCTGCATTTTTTTTTTTGTTCAAGATGTTAACACTGAATTATTTATGTTTTCTGTTTTTCAAGCTATTTAATCAAATAAAATACATGGAGAAAGCATGTTCCAAAGGAATACCAAGAGAAGAAAAATACATTGCAATGAACAAAGGAAAAGATTAAGAGTTGAAGTGATCAAGAGTTCAGATTCAGAAGGTCAACTGATGAATTGCAAAAGGTGTTCCAAAGTCTTTTTCTGTAAGCTGTTCACTGTGTTCATATTTTCTTTGGCTAGTTAGGCTTTGTCTGAATTATATTGTTGAGTGGGTCTGAAGTCCAATTGGATTGCTATGAGTGAGAACACAGAGTTCAGTACAAACCAGTATATCATTAATTCAGTGTTTCCTTATGTTAATTTCAGTTTAAATCTGGCAAGGAATAACTTTGTTGAAATTGAGAAGAATTTAAATGTTTTGTTTAGCCCTGAGTTATTTAGACTTCAAAATCACAATTTAACTGTTTTAGTGCAGCCATAATAAAGTAAACAAGACCTGACTTGTTTTGAGGAAACAAAACCTGATCTAGGAAACCTGTCAAGTGTAATTTTAATTGTCATTTTAGCATATAATATCCAACCAACCACCTCACATTTGGCCATTTTCTCATTTGAAATGACACAACATTTAATGAGATGAATTAAAGGGCTGTTTAAGAAATACAGGGAGGCAAGAGTTTTCTCCTGGAAATATTTTAAACACCTGCCATATATACAATATCCTGATCAAAGTCTAAACACATGGCATTTTCTCTTCAAAGGTACCATCAAACTTCAGAGGTACTCAGCGGTTCTTTAAGACTGGTACATTGTAACTGCATTTCCTGTTGGATCATTTTGAAGGTGGAATGACAACCAACATTCAAATCATCTGTCTTGGGAAGATTGACAAAATAAAATAAGATCATTCCATCATGAAAATTAAGCAATAACAAATTTTTAATACATTTTTAATTAATGCTAACAAGAGAATAAATTAAAAACAGTGTTTCAAGGAATGAGGTAAAAAAACAGAGACTACAGATTTTCAGGAAGTGCATTAGGTGTCACCTCTTAAGCTTTTGAGGATTAACTCAGATATTTTTGATACAGCTCATTTGTTTGTACATGGCTTTAAACATACTAGCATACTATACACTCATACAAAATCTGTCTGTTATGCACCTTAAGTACCCTTTAGTTTTCAGCTTTGCAAATACATTTTTCCACAGCATAACCTCGTAATGACATTTATGTCACTTTGAAACACTTTTCAAACGCTCTCCTGCTTCATTGATGTATTCTTTAAAATTCTTTTCTACAAAAACAGTTTAGTAGAAACAGGACACATTAAAGATCAGGAGCATGGCATAATTCTTCACAAAACCAAACTTGCCATGGCCAGTGATTCTAAAACTATCTTTTATGTGATAATGCTGCCTGAAAACTGAAGCAAAAGTTTGGGATATTTGGTAGCAAAAATTATTGTGCATGTTAGGGTCTATGAGGAAGCACTTCACTTTTTCCATATCTGCAGAACTAAAACAGTTAAGAGCCCCCAAATTGTTCCTCCAGAATTATCATTAAAATGGGTGGTAGTAAAACTGGAACTAAAGCTGAGTCTCCTTTCAGAAACAACTACAGACCAGGGACTACATATGAAATATTTTTATTTTATAACATACAAACAACTAAAACAGTGTTTCATAGAATCATGGAATCATTTGGGTTGGAAGGGACCTTAATGATCATCTAGTTCCAACCCCTCTGCCATGGTCAGGGACACCTTCCCTTAGACCAGGTTGCTCAAAGCCCTGTCCAGCCTGGCCTTGAACCCTCCCAGGGAGGGGGCAGCTGCAGCTTTTCTGGGCAACCTGTGCCAGTGTCTCACCATGTTCACAGTAAAAACTTTTTTCCTTATATCTAATCTAAATTTATCCTGTTTCAGTTTAAAAGTGTTACCCCTTGTCCTACCATTACACTCCCTGATAAACAGTCCTTTGATATCTTTCCTATAGGCCCCCTTTAGGTACTGGAAGGCTGATACAAGGTGTTCCTGGAGCCTTCTGTTCTCTAGGCTGAACAACCCCAACTCTCGGCATGGCCTCCTCTGGACCTGCTCGAGCGGGTCCATGTTTTTCTTACGTTAGGGGCCCTAGACCTGGACCCAGCACTGCAGCTGGGGTCTCATGAGATCAGAGTAGAGGGGGAGAATCACCTCTCTCATCCTGCTTGTCATGCTTCTCTGGATGCAGCCCAGGACATGGGTGGCCTTCTGGGCTGCAAGCACACATTGCTGGCTTATAGTCACTTTTCCACCCACTAATACCCCCAAGTCCTTCTCCACAGGGCTGCTCTCAATCCACTCATTGCCCAACCTGTATTTGTGCTTGGGATGACCTCAACACATGTGCGGGACCTTGCACTTGGCCTTGTTGAATTTTGTGAGGTTTGCATGGGCTTACCTCTCAAGCCTGCTAAGGTCCCTCCAGATGGCAACCACTGGCAAACTTGCTGAGGGTACATTCAATCTCACTGTCCAAGTTGCCAACAAAGATGTTAAACATCACTGGTCCCAATACCAACCCCTGAGGAATACCGCTCATCACTGTTCTCCTCTTGGAATTGAACCAATGACCTCAACTCTTTGAGTGTGACCATCCAGCCAATTCCTTATCATCTAGGTGGTCCATCCGTCAAATCCATGTCTCTCCCATTTAGAGACAAGGATGTTGTGTGGGACAGTGTCAAATGCTTTGCACAAGTCCAGGTAAATGTTGTCATTTGCTCTTCCCTTATCTACCAACACTGTAACCCTGTTATAGAAGCTCACCAAAATTGTCAGTCATGATTTGCCTTTAGTGAAGCCATGTTGGCTGTCAGCAATCACCTCCTTATTTTCCATGTGCCCTAGCATAGTTTTCAGGAGCATGTGCTCCATGATCTTGCCAGGCACAGAGATAAGACCGGCTCATCTGTAATTCCCTGGGTCTTCCTTTTTTTTTCCCCCTTTTTATAAATGGTGTTATGTTTCCCCTTCTCTGGTCAGCAGGAACTTCACTGGCCTTCCATGACTTCTCAGATATGATGTATAGTGGCTTTGCTCCTTCATCTGCCAGTTCCTTTGGTACCAGCGGATGCATCTCATCAGGCCCCATGGACTTGTGCACCTTCAGGTTCCTTAGGTGGTCTCAAACCTGATCTTCTACAGTGAGCAGTTCTTTGTTCTCCCAGTCCCTGCCTTTGCCTTCTGCATCTTGGGTGGTGTGTCTGGAGCACTTGCTGGCGAAGGCTGAGGCAAAAAAGTCATTGAGTACCTCAGCCTTTTCCAGGAAACCAGGTGTCCCGTTTTCTGGTGGACATGGCTCACATTTCCCCTAGTCCTCCTTTTATCACTATAGGTACTATAGAAGCTTTTCTTGTTGCCCTTGATGTCCCTAACTAGATGTAATTCTATCAGGGCCTTGGCCTTCCTGACCAGATTGCTGGATTCTCGGGCAGTTTCTCTGTATCCCTCCCAGGCTATCTGTCCTTGCTTCTACCTTCTGTAGGCTTCCTTTTTGTGTTTGAGCTTGTCCAGGATCTCCTTGTTAATCCATGCTGATTTCTGGTGTTCCTACCTGACTTCCTCTTTTTTGGGATGCATTGCTTCTGAACTTGGAGATGATCCTTGAATATTAACCAGCTTTCTTGCCCCCCTCTTCCCTCTAGGGCTTTATCCCATGCTATTCTGCCAAGCAGATCCTTGAAGAGGCCAAAGTCTGCTCTCCTGAAGTCCAGAGTAGTGAGCTTGCTGTGTACTCTTCTTGCTGCCCTAAGGATCTTGAACTCCACCATTTCATGTCCCCTGCAGCCAAGGCTGCCCTTGGGCTTTACACTGTCCACCAGACCCTCCATCCTGGTAAGAACAAGGTCCAGCATAGCACCTCTCCTTCTTGGCTTCTCTATCACCTGGAGAAGGAAACTATCATCAATGCATTTTGTGTACGTGTGGCAAAGAGGGGATACAGCAGTAGCCCCTGTGGGAAGTTTCAAGAAGTCAGCTCCAAGTTGGACCCACATCTGGCCAAGGCCAAGCCAATTAGCAATGGTGGCTGTGCCTCTGTGATAACATTCTTAAGAAGGGGAAACTGTGAGGAGGAGTTGGAGTTGTGAGAAGGACACCTATGCAAACACTGAGATCAGTGGAAGAAAGGAGGAGGAGGGGAGATGAGCCAGAGCAGAGAATCCCCTGCAGCCCGTGCTGAGAGGGGAGGCTGTCCTCCTGCAGTCCATGGAGGTCCATGGTAGAGCAGATGTCCACCTACACCCTGATGAGGACCCTATGCCAGAGCCGGTGGCTGTACCTGAAAAAGGCTGGGACTCATTGCAGCCTGCTCTGGGGCAATTTGTTGCTGGGAGGATTGAAATGTGTGGCAGGGACCCATGCTGGTACAGTTCATGAAGAGCTGTAGCCCATGTGAAGGACTGATGTTGGAGAAAGATCATGGAGGATGTTTCCCATGAAAAGGATGCCATGATGGAGCAGGGGAAGAGTGCAAGGAGTCCTGCTGAGGAGGAACAAGCGGTGACAGTTTCTGTAACCTTATTCCCTACTTCTTGCACCGCTGCGGAGGAGGAGATAGAGAAATTGGGATCAAGGCTGAGACCTGGAGAAGAGAGGGGTAGGGGCGAGGGTGTTCTTGAGATGCGGTTATACTTCTCATTGTCCTGCTCTGATTGTTAATCTAAGTGTTGTTGTAGTTGTTTAAATGGGGTAGGGGTGAGGGTGTTCTTGAGATGTGGTTATACTTCTCATTGTCCTGCTCTGATTGTTAAACTAAGTGTTGTTGTAGTTGTTTAAATTAAATTTATGTTATTTTTCTTCCCTTAACGAGTCTGTCTTTTGCCCGTGACTGTAATGGGCAAGTCCTGCCTCCCTGTCCTTATCTCCATTCTTGAGCCTTTTGGTTTATTTTCTCTTTCCCATTCCTGAGAGGGAATGCATGAGCAAGCGGCTGCATGGTGCTCAATTGCCCTCTGGGCTCAAACCACAGCAACCTGCTGTGTTATCCCTCCAACAGATATTGGGGTGGTTGAAGTCCTCCATGAGGACCAGGGCTTGTGAATGTGAGGCTCCTCCTTGCTGTCTGTAGAGGGTCTAATCCGCTCGGTTGTCCTGGACAGGTGTCCTGTAGCAGACCCTCACTATAACATCTCCTGTCCCTCCTCTCCCTTTAAACCTCACCCACAAGCTCTTGGTCAGCTCCTCATCCATCCCCAGTCAGAGCTCCCTGCACTCCAGTTTGTCATTGACATAGAGGGTGACACCCCCTCCTTGTCTTCTCTGTCTGTCCTTTCTAAACTGCCTATATCCTTCCATTCCAACACTCCAGTCATAGGAGCCATCTCACAATGTCTCTGTGATGCCAATAAGATAGTAGCCCTGCAGGTGTGCACATGTCTCTAGCTCCTCTTTTCTATTCTCTGCGCTATGGGCATTTGCATAGAGGCATTTAAGTTGGGCCCCAGGTGAAGCTGACTTACTGGCTGGAATTTCTTTGTGCTGCTCTTTGAGTGCTCTCCTGCTGACTTGTGACCCCTCTCCAGTCTCTGGGCATCTATTGCTGGCACTGTCATCAAGCTGGCAGGAGTGGGATGGATTGAGGTTCCCTTCTACCAGTAACTTGTTTAAAGCCCTCTTCATCAGGTTGGGAAGCCTATGGCCAAAGATGCTTTTCCCCTTCTCTGACAGATGGACCCCACCAGCCCTCAGAGTAACAGGTTTCTCAAAGCGAGTCCCATGATCTAAGTAGCCAAACCCCTGTCTGTGGTACCAGTCCCATAAGCAATTGTTGATTTGCCAGATTTGACAGGTCCTTTCAAACCCCTTCCCTTTGACTGGGAGGATTGATGGAAAAACTACCTGTGCTCCACAGTCCCTTACCGCCACTCCCAGGGCTCTGTAATTCTTGATAATCCTCAGACTGCTCCAGGCTGTATCACTGGTGTCTACGTGAAACAACAGCAGCAGTTAACAGTCAATGGACTGTACAAGGCTTGGCTGTCTCTGGGTGACCCCCCTGATACAAGCCCCCAGTAAGCAGTACAGCTCTCTAGAGTGTGTCAGGCCAGCAGATGTGTGCCCCTGTGCACATCAGAAGCATCTCTCAGAAGAGAGTCATCTACTACTATCACCTGTCGCCTTTTCTTAGTTACACTGCTTGTTATAGGGGGAGCAGATCAGGCTGCTTTGCTCAACTTCAGCATCAATCCTGATGTATTTCAGTCAATAGTTTTCTGTTCTGTTTTGTTAGGTTTTTTTTTGGTTGGGTTTTTTTTTGAAGAAGAAGAAAAAAATCAATTTGCAAATGCAATTTTGTCCACTTTTTCCCCTGACATTTATAGAAGAGGAGAGTTGAAAAACTGTGAAATGAATGGCTTTCATACTTAAGAATGGCTTTCTTAGGTAAAACCCCAGCCGCAATCTATCAAATGTGTGTTTGGACAACATGGTCATTTTATTTTTATTGTTTTTACAGATTACCACAAAATTAGTAGCGCAAATACAATCTCATAAAAGTAGCATTTTTTAAGGTGAGGATTTTTAAAAACTAATTGTTCACTTCATGATGGAATTAGCTAGAACAAAACCAAGTATTCAGGGTTAGACCGTGTACCACCTTGAAGATTTTCTGCTTTTAAAGTCCAATCTCTATCTCTTCTCCCTCCCTTTTCTATTCTATATGCAAAGAAGAGTTTGTCAGCTACTTAGTAGGTAGGCCTGCAGTTTGAGAAGAAATACATCTGTGACTAGCTTTCAGGAATTAATATCTTGTGCCTAGCAGCATGTACATAGTGTATGTGAAATGCTTGTATACCAATGCATGCAGTGTGAGAAACAAACAGGATGAGTTAGAAGCATTGCTTAGCTCCAAGAGTTATGATGTTACTGGTATTAGTGAGAATTAGTGCAGTGAGTCCTGCTACTGGAGCGCTGGGATGGACGGCTACAGGCTGTTCAGGAGGCACAGGCAGGGCAAGTGAGGTGGAAATGTTGCACTCTGTGTAAAGGAGAGGTTTGATTGTACAACCCTTACAGTTAGTGATGATGTGGTTGAGAGCCTCTGGGTGAGGATTAGGGCAGTGGAAAGCAAAGCAGATGTGGTTGTGAGTGTCTACTACTATTCACTCTGCCATGCTGACAGCACTGGTGATATATTCTGTAGGCAATTAGGAAAAATCTCTGGATTGGTAGCCCTTGTCCCAATGGGAGATTTCAACTTCCCAGACATCAGCTGAGAATGTCGGAAGTGCTGTGACAAGCAGGTCTTGAAAATTCTTGACATTTGTAGGAGGTAACTTCTTGTCACAGGTGAGCCAACTAGGAAGGATGCCCTCCTAGACTTCTGGTTTGGGAATAGAGTAGGATTCATGGGGGATGTGATGGTAGGTGGCTGTCTTGGCCACAGTGATCGTGAAGTGTTGAGTTTCAGATTTCCAGTGTAATAAGGACTGCAGAGTTGCTACCCTGGACTTCAAGAGAGCAAACTTTAAGCTGCTTGGGAAGCTATGGGAATCTGCTTTTGAGGGCTTGAGAGCTGGTCAGTTTTTAAGAACCACCTTTAAAAAGCACAGGAGCAGGCAATCCCATTGTGCCAAAAGTCAAGCAAGAAGGGCAGAAGACTAGCTTTGCTGAAAAGAGAACTCCTTGTGGAGCTCAGGCAGAAAAAGAATCTGTATGATCTCTGGAAGCGAGATCAGGCTTCGCATATTACAGAGCTGTTCATATGTGCAAGAAGACACGAACGGTCAAAGGTCAACTAGACTTGAAGCTGGACAGTCTTGTTTCCGATAATAAGAAGGGTTTTTTTAAGCATGTTAATAGCAAGAGGAGGTCTATAGAAAACTTTGGACTGATACTTGTTGAAGATGGTCACCTGACTAATAGGGATGAAAAAAAAGCAGAGGCATTCAATGTGGGTTTTCCTCAGTCTTTAATAATACTGATAGACCTTGGGCTGCCCAGTCTTCTGAGTCAGAGGACCAAGAGTGTTGGAACAGGGACTTTCCACTTTTGGACACTGAAATTGTAAGGGATCAGCTGCATGGTCAGAAGTCCATGGGGCCTGTCCTGGTTTCAGCTGGGATAGAGGTAATTTTTCTTCTTGGTACCTAGGATACTGGTATGAGAAGAATGCTGATAATACGCTGATGTTTTCAGTTGTTGCTAAGTGGTCAAGGACTTTCTAACTCCCCATATCCTGCCCATTTGCAGATGTACAAGAATCTGGGAGGGAGCATGGCCAGAGCAACAAACCCAAGTTGGCCAGTGGATTATTCCATATCATGTAACATCATGCTCAGTATATAGAGGAAGGGCAGCTGGGAAGTGGGGGGCCGCTCTTTCTCAGTTCTGGGACTGTGGTTTAGGCACCATGGATTTTTGGGATTATTAGCCAGGAACAGGCTGGGTATTAGTCAGCGGGTGGTGAGCAATCGCATTGTGCATTACCCGTTTGTACTTTCTGTTATGTTTTTGTTTTTTTTTTTTTTTTTAATTTCAATTATTGAACTGTTTTTATCTCAACCTACAAGTCTCCCTTCACCCCTCCAGTTCTCTCCCCCATATTCCCTGGGCAGGTGGAGGGTGAATGAGCAGCTGGGTGGTATTTGGCTGCTGGCTGGCTTTAAACCACAATAGTCCTTTCTGGCGCTCAGTGTGGGGCAGAGGAATGCAAGGTAAGGATAGTAACTGGGAGAGGTAGTGGGCAAAACATGGACTGAGCCATGTTAGTGGATTAATCATGGGAATTTCTTTTGTTGCAATTGTGGTGGAGGGGCGAGGGGTATTGTGTGAACTGTGCTTTGCTATTGTGATGATATTATTTTTACTTTCATGTGGGCAAGTTTTTATTTCATTTTGGTTTGGTTTGGTTTATTTTTTGTGTTGATGTGAGTGAACTTTGTGAATACTGTCTTGTGTAACGAAGGTGGATTTTAATGACAATTCTTATATATGTGATTCTCAGAAGCAAAAGATGGAATGTGTTTGGTTTGTGTGTGTAGCAGGGGAGGAGGCTACAGCGTTGGCCCACTGTGAGAAGCTGCTCGAAGCTCTCCCAGCTCCAAGTTGGACCCACCTCTGGCCAAGGCCAAGGCAATTAGCAATGGTGGCTGTGCCTCTGTGATAACATATTTAAGAACGGGAATCTGGGAGGAGGAGTTGGCGTTGTGAGGAGGAGTTGTGAAGGAGACACCTCTGCAAACACTGAGGTCAAGGAAGGAAGGAGTAGGAGGAAGGGTGGGAGGTGCAGTGGAGCAGAGACTCCCCTGCAGCCTGTGGTGAGAGGACAGGCTGTCCCCTTGCAGCGCATGGAGGTCCATGGTGGAGCAGATGCTGACCTGCAACCCATGGAGGAACCCACAGTGGAGCAGACAGTTGTACCTGAAGAAGGCTGGGACTCTGTGGGAAGCCCCTGCTGTTGTAGTTCAGCACTGAGAGGACTGCAACATGTGGGAGGGACCTACACTGGAGCAGCTTGGGAAGAGCTGCAGCATGTGGGAGGAACCCATGCAAGAGCAGTATTGGAGGGGCTGTGGCCTGTGGGAAGGACTCACATCAGAGAAAGTTTGTGGAGGCCTGTCTCCCATGAGTGGGATGCTACACTGGAGCAGGAGAAGACTGCAAGGGATCTCTTCCCACTGAGTAGGAAGGAGCAGCAGGACTGGCTGTAACCCCATCCCCTGCGCTACTCGGGGGGAGGAGGTGGAGCAAGCGGGAGCAAAGCTGAGTCTGGAAAGAAAGGGGAGTGTTGGAGGAAGGTGTTTTTAAGATGTGGTTTTACATTGTCCTACTCTGTTAAGTGTTGTTAGTGTTTGAATTAAATTGATGTTCTTTTTCTTCCCCTAACAAGTCTGTCTTTTGCCCCTGACCATAGTGGGAGAGTTCACCCTCCCTGTCCTTATCTCGATTTCTGAGCCTTTTGGTTTTTTTCCTTCCCTTTCCTGAGGGAGAAGGGGTGAGCGAGAGGCTGCATGGTGCTCAGTTGCCCTCTGGGCTCAGACTCACCCCAGAGTACTGAAAGAGGTAGTGGATTTTGTGGCAGGACCCCTCTTGATCATATGCCAGTATGGGAGTCTGGGGATGTCCCTGCTGACTGGAAGCTAGCCAACGTTATTCCAATCTATGAAGAGAGCAAGAACTGTTAGTCTAACCTCAGTTCCTGGGAAAATTATGGAGAAGATTATACTAGGTGCCACTGCAAGACATGTAAAGGAAAGTACTATCATCAGGCACAGTCAACATGGGTTCACAAAGGAAGAGTCCTGTTTAACTAATCTGATATCTTTCTATGATAAGGTCACCTGTCTAGTGGGAGAAAAGGTAGATGTATTTTTTCTGGATTTTAGTAAACCTTTTGACACTGTCCCTCACAGCGTCCTTCTGGACAAGTTCTGCAAGTGTGGGATGAGCAGGTGCACCATGCACTGGCTGAAAAACTAGGTGAAGGGCAGAGCTCAAAGGGTTTTAGTGAATGGGGCTACATCTGGCTGGTGGCCAGTCACCAGCAGTGTTCCTCAGGGCTCAATTCTAGGGCCAGTTCTGTTCAATATGTTTATCAATAATCTGGAGGCAGGAGTTGAAGTTTAACAAGTTTGCTGATGATATTAAACTGGGAGGTGCTGTCTCTTGAAGGATAAGAGGCCTTCCAGAGGGATATAGATAGATTAAAGCATTGGGCTATAAATAATGGCATGAAATTCAACAAGAATAAATGTCAGACTCTGCATCTAGAAAGAAGTAATGCTGAGCACAAGTTTAAATTGGTAGAGGAATGGCTGGAGGGAAGCCCTGCAGAAAGGGATCTGGTTGTGCTGGTTGACATTAAGCTTAACATGAGCCAGCAGCATGTGCCCTGGCAGCCCAGAGGGCAAACCCCATCCTGGGTTGCATCAAACACAGCGTACCCTGTCGGTCACAAGGGGTGATTATTCCACTGGATTCAGCTTTGGTATGGCCTCACCTTGAGTACTGTGTGTAGCTCCAGGCCCCACAATTTAAGGAGGATGTGGAGATCCTTGAATGCATCCAGAGGAGGGAAACAAAGCTAGTGGAAGGGCTGTAAGGCATGACCTGTGTGGAGTGGCTGAAGTCTCTGGGTTTGTCTAGTCTGGAGAAAAGGAGGCTGAGTGGCGACCTTGTGGCTCTCTACAGCTTCCTGAGGAGGGGAAGTGGAGAGGGAGGTGCTGGTCTCTTCTCCTTGGGATCCAGTGACCAGATGTGTGGGAGTGGCTCAGACCTGTGCCAGGGGGGGTTCAGACTGAACGTTAGGAACCGTTTCTTTACCAAGAGGGTGGTCACACACTGGAACAGACTCCTTAGAGAGGTGGTTGATGCCCCATGCCTGTCAGTGTTTAAGGGGCGTTTGCACAATGACATTAATGACAGGCTTTGACGTGGTCAGCCCTGGAGAGGTCAAGCAGTTGGACTAAATGATCATTGTAGGTCCCTCCTATCTGAAATAGTTTATTCTGTTCTACCTCTCTTACACAGAAGAATAGAGCCGTAAGTGTGCTGTAGTGGTCAGAAACAGCATTGTGATTTTAATTATTTCTGTTTGAAGAAAATTTTAGCTTTTTATGACCCTTCTTTGTAAATCACTCATCATTAGTGTCATGTGGCTACCTCTTCTCCTTTCTTTTCCTCAAGATGGCAACAGCTGAACAGTATAATTGTTGTGATCATCACATTCATGCCAACATTTGCAACATCTGCATTACCTGCATGCAAACACAGCTCTTAAGATATTTTTTATGCCTGGAGCATGCGTTTATATCATATTCATTATAAATGTGTTTGCACACAGACTTCAAATCTCTGTGCCTAGGGTATTTTTGGTTGTAGAGTGTTGTAGGTGGTCTGTTACATAGCTAATGCTGAGTGAAAGCCAGAAAAAGCAGGCACAGTCATGTAAACATACTGTGTAAATAATTGTTCCAGGCTTTTTAGTACCCTTCTATAGTTTTAAGATCATATCATATTAATATGTCAATGTTTTGCTTAAATTAGGAAAGCATACTTTTTTTTTTTTATTTTCCCATTTGCTAGTGAACGGTATTAATGTGTTTGAAGAGGTATTTTTCTTTTCCTTCTCTTAGTCTCACTCTCCAATTTCTAAAATAACTATGAAATGTAGACTAGCACTCGTGATCTTATATGCAGGTGCTCTGAACAGCATCAGGAAGACTACCAGGTAGATGACAGAATCAAAATCGATTATGTTTTCCAGTATATTAAATATGAAGAAAGAAACATTGCAATTAATATTGAAATACTTTCTTACGAAGCAGTTTCTTGCTGACCTAAGTTAAAATATACTGCAGTCTGTCTGAAGGCTTCAAAGGACAATAAAGATATATAATGTGTGTTGTTCCTCTAACTGTAAAATGCTATTTCAACATATAAATAATGAGGATGTGCTAACTCTATTGAATTACTTTCTTGCTTTTAGATACTAGTTAATATTATTTCAAATACAAACTCTGTATTTACTGGGAACAGTAACTGAATTTTGCTACTTTCATGTTGATGTGCCTTATCTTACATTGCTTTCTTAGTTTTAAATAGTTCATTTTATCTTCTGTGAAGAAAAGTTCTCTGTTACTTGGCTTTTGCTGGAGATTTCTGATGTAGTCCAGGAGTTGTTCTGAGCATTCATAAATCCACTTGCTTTTGTTACTGGAACTACTTTTGTTTTGGGGTTTTTTAATCACTAGGTAAAAAGTCAGCTAAATTTTTGATGGCTAATCATAATGAAGAATGGTGAGTGCAGTAGCAGATTTTGTTCTTTGCTACTGAACTTTCACATAAGTTCTACCAGACAGCGTTACAGATGTATCCTCAGCTCTTGTTTCTTAATACAACGGAAAGATTTGTACCAACTTTGAGCATTAGGCAGCTCCCAGTTTTTCTGTTGTTAAGGATTCCCAAATGGGGAGACTTACCTTCTCAAGGCTGATGCAAACACAGTTTTCATATGACACTGTTCTTTACAAGAGAAATGTTCTGATATTTTTCTAAATTATCGTATGTTCTCCATAGAATGAAAAGCCTTACAAATAAAATAAATCATGCTTAGCTTATCATTAATGAAGTAAAATAACCACAAAGAACTGACAGATGTGATGGAAAAATTCTTAGCTTTGGCTTGCAGTTCGACAGAGAAAATTTGACACAAGTATGGCATCACTGAAATACAGAGTAGTTTAGATAGCTCTGAAAATACTTGTTTCGAGTTTGATCTTTGGATAGGATAATGAAGTTAAAATAGAGAACTAAATAGATATTTATTTGACTTTCTCCAGTGTCTGTCTGTGAGTTAAGAAAAATATTCTCTATGTGAAGTCTTTTTATTGAGCAGGGAGAAGTATGTTGTTAATAACCAAGATAGAAATTGCTTAAAATCCTGCAACTGTGGGATCTGTTTTCCTTGGTAAAAGAGAAAATCCCAAGAACTGTATTTTGTGTACAAATATGAAGAGCCATTAATGCACAATTACTAGGATTTTTTATTGATCTTAAAATAGTATCTACAGGACAAATTGAAGTTTATAGTCAGAATTTTTAGTGTTATATGTAATGTCTTTTCCACCAAAAATAATTGTCTAGTTTATCATGTTATTATCCTTAGCTGCAGTTCATCATGTTCATCTAGTTTGTCACGTTATTATCCTTAGCTGCAGTTCAGTTTTTAAGGATCTTTCCTGTTGAAGGGTTTTTCTTTTGCTTCAGTGGCATGCTTTTCTAAGGAAGACTTCTAGACCAGGTACTTTCTGGAAGTCATTTACTGCAATACATTGATACCTGAGTTACATTTTTTTTTTTTACAGTCTTGTTTTGAGAACCACTTCCTGTTGAAAAAAAAAAATCTAGAATTAGAAGGTGAAATGTAATGTAGGAATAACTAATTTAAAAACACTCTTTTCTCTCTTTCTCTCATTCCTGTCTTACCTGGAGGACACCTAAGGGAGTAGACAGAAGAGATGGGGGACATGAACTATGAATGGTCCTAGACATCTCCAGGAACTTGCATATGTCTCATTAAGGACTGTTGCTTGTCTGTGCCATGCAGAATATAACTAAATAGCTTTCTGTGTCCTTTAGTCAGGAGGGACTTCTGCACCATCTGGGACCTGTACTAAAGTTATAAAGCTTGAAAGTACCTTAGGGTTTTTTGATGTCGTGTATAGTGGGGCAGTCAAGAGAACTGCTCTTTCTGCTGGAAGTCCTGGAAGGGGTGGGAAAATACAGTTTAATACAGCATTTCAAGGTCTGGTAGCTGATTCGCTGCTAGCCAGTATTGCTCCAGAATCTGTCATACAAGGTGAAGCTTTTAAATAATGTCCCTCTCGTCTCCCATTTCAGCAAAGCTGGAAATACTACACAAATAAGTTGTGTGAATTTCAACAGTATAACTTCACACAAGAGGGAACTTCCAAGCTAAGGTAGCCTTTGCCTGTCATCTGTCAGTACAGATTACTTTCTCCTTTACTGTTAATGAGTGAAGATGCATTCTTTCCCATCTGCAGCATGCATACATTAAATGTCCTTGCACAGCATTATGAAATAATGAGGATACCTTAAGTCCCCTTTCTAATCTCAAACAGTTTATCTCAAAACAGTGATTGTACTATCAAGGGCTGGAGAGTGTTTTATATGTGCTGCAGAAAAAAAACTAAATTAGAAATTCCTGAATCCATTCAATTTGCAGCTTCTTGTTCTCAATTGTTTCTAAGACCTGCAGATGTGCTCTGAGAATTATTATAAGAAACCATTAAATTATAGAAAAACACCTTTAAAGTTATCTAAATTATTGATGGCATTGTAAATGTGATACTTCAGGTGGTTCCACCTGAATCAGAAGATGTAGGAAGCTCCATGATGTATTCAAACTCAAAATTGTGTGTTCAAGGCTTACTGCTGTCTTTGTGTGCTACAAGGAAGAGTTAGGAGGGCATATGTGATCTTTTAAATGTGTAAAAAAATGAACCAAAATAACCAATGCCCCTCTTTCCCCCCCCCCCCCCCCAAAAAAAAAAACCAAAACCAAAAAACCAACCAACCAACCAAACAAAACCACAACAACAACAAAACAATCTTAGTTCATTTTTGTTTGGAGTGATACAAAATCTGATTGTGAGAGAGTGGCTGTTTACTACTGTCTCTGCTGGTATTTTAGCAATGTTTAAAAGCCAGCGCTGACTTAAGTACTCTAGTAAGACCTGGTTTTGAAAAACCATGCCGGACATGACAGAGGTTTGATTGTATGATTGTAAATGCAATGCTGAAAGTTCAGTCTTAGTTCTCTTTTAGTGCCTTCTGTGCTTTCACTTCAGGGTTGTATCTGTCTCATGAAATACTTGTCAGTGTAAGGTGTTAAGCAAATGAGAACTCCTTATTCCTGGTGCAGGAGGTACCCTGGAACCCAAACTCAACTTGTTAATATTTGCTAGCTTTTGTTTGATCCTGCCTAGTGATTTGTTGGTATTAATGGCTGATGTGTGCCTGAAGGTAGGAATGGACCCATTCTCTTCCTAGGTTTTTTTTTATAGAGTCCAAGTACTGGAGGCCACCAGCTGGGAAGGTGAGCTACTGAGTAGCAGAGTCTAAGAACTTTTATAGAAATCACAGCTGTATATTTAAAGCTGACTTCTTACTGCAGGAGGGATTTGATACCGCAATCTTCCTTCCTCTGAAATTAAGTGCCACCCTTTTGTTGTGAGACTTCTTTTAATGAAGATGGTGATGAATAGAGGGAAGAGTTGATCAAAGAGTGAACAATATGTGCAAATTATAGGCAAGAACCTATAAAATACCAGTACAAAAATGTTATGATTAAACCAGTTCTTTTTCAGAAGGCTTAACTTCTTCCAAGTACTTGGTGTATGCTGCAGGGTTAACAAAATTTATCTAAACTGCTATAGTCACTATTCTGTGTTGTCCTGATGTTGTGTCAGCACCTGGCTAAAAGGAACTTCTGCCTTTCCTTAGTCATTTTGACTGCATTTTTAATAAAGGAAAAATCTAATCACAGTTAAGTGTTTGACAGTGTTAGAGTGGCAAAAGGATAACTCTTACTGTAATTTTGTTACAGCTACCTCCAAAGGCCTCAGTGTGGTCACTGTTACTAAAATGCGTCATCATGGCTTGATTTGCATCAGTTCCTTAGGTGTCAATCAATGTCTGATGCAACACACGGGAATGCATGCATGAACACAACAAAAGAAAAAGCAAAGCTTCACTTGTGGAATAAAGAAGTGAAACATTTGAGATAAATGACTTATGCCATTTATATGAGTTGTAGAAAAGGCATATTCCCCTAACAAATAGGGGATGGATAATTTGCAACTTGTAAATTCCTGTCCTGGCTTGCTGTGATCTTGGGTAACTCATTATACTTGCATTATCGAACAAATTTATTTGTAGAGTGCATTGAATGAGAACTGAACACTCATGTATCTCTTTCTTATATGTAGAAAGAGTATAATAGGCAATTTTACCAAAACAGATACTGAGACTTTATGGAAAATAAATCCTTGTTAATAAAATTGTGTATTAGTAATAATCATGTTACCGAGCTTTCATTCAAAGATGCACATTGATTTCTTGCAGTGATCTCTGGAAGGTGTGTTTAGTTTGAGGAGCATTTCAATAATCTTTATCAGCTGCAGACTGCTGAATGTGCATGTGTGGGTAGACTGGTCAAAATGAATGTTTCAGCACAGCTAATATGCTTCTGACTATTCCTCTTGTTTGTGAGGTGTTTGTAATACACCTAGGATTACAGGTGAGTGCATAAATAGTTCCCCTCAACGGAAATTAAGTGACATTATACTGCACGTGAGCACCTGAGATGTGTACAGTACTGGAGGTCAGTACCTGTGCAGTTGCACGTGTGTACATGTGTATGCTTCCACAACATTATGGAAAAATGGCATTCCACCTATGAGAACTACTTCTTGTCACAGGACCAGAGCTTTCTTGCCCTAGGTTCTACACCTTCCCCTCTTCCCTCCATCATTTGGCAGCTTGTGTAGTCTTTTAGTTTCACTAAGTTCAGGTTCCAGTGCAGTATTTGAACAGCTTTTGCTGTAGTTAGAGCCGTGTTTGATGTAAGTTCCCTTCTTTGGCCTCAAACGTAAAAATGTTACTACTCACTACAGCAGTTTTCACCACAAAGTACAATGAAACACGATGAAAGAAGGGATGTACATTTGCTGTATAATTGTGTCGCATAAACTATTTTTATTTCAGAATTGCACCAAAAATTGCTTTAGGAGGCTGGTCTATCTGTGTTCAGCAAATGCATTTGCAAATACCTAAGTTTAAACCTTTCATTTATGGAAGAAGAAAAATGATCCTGCATTCTGACAAAGACATGATAACAGTATAGTATCATGAACTCCTTATCTTGCCTTACATAGGCGGAAAAAAAAATCCAGTTTATTCTGTGGCCAGTGGGCCTAAAGAAATATGCATAGTTTTGTTTTTCTCTTCTCTTCTTCTGGCCCTACAGTTCTCATGAGAAGACACTGTGTTATAACTGGTTTGTAATTCTGCATACTGCTGTCTGCTTCTACCTGCATCTCAGTGAAGCTGTTCTCTGGAACTGCCTTCTCTGTGCAGGCACTAATTTTTAACTGGATCTGTAGGAATCTGTAGTGCCTTAATTGTTGTAAAGACTGTCTTGAAGTTGAACAACCTAGTCAAAAGATACAGGAGAGAGGGAAGAAATGCATTGTGATCATACAAGCTGTTTCCATAAGAAAAAAACCTGACCAAAATAATTCTTAGTGATAACTTTATGTAAGAGAGTTTGTTTATGTGGTGCTTGAAATGCATCTGTAGGTTCCACTTCAAAGGAGAGGAGCAGTCATTGGGGAAATGCCTCTGTCCCTTTGGATGAGGAGGAAATCGTTTATATGTAGAAGGATAGTGTTTCCTGCTTATCTACCTGGTCTAGTGTAGCTGCTTTTTTTAATGAGCTTTGAGAATCCTGTTAGGGTTTCCAGGTGCTTCCTTCCTCAAAATCCCTCCTTCCTAGTTTCTGTTTTTTGTTTTGCTCTATTGGTCTGTACTTGTCATTTGCTACTCTTTTCCTTCTCCACTACAGAGTGTTTTTTTTTTCTCTCCTGTTAATTTTTTCTTTCTACTTTTCCTGTGGTTTACCAAACTCTTGCGACTTCTCTCTTCTCCACTCAACGAAACTTGCTAGGATGGTTGCCTGTTGGCTTGGCTAGATCACACATGACATTGCAGCCTCTGTTAGTACTTGTGACAATGTCGTGGTTTGACTTCAGCTGGCAACTGAGCCCTATGCAACCATGCACTCACTCCCCCCCAGTGGGATGGCGGAGAGATTTGGAAGGTAAAAGTGGGAAAACTCACAGACTGAGGTAAAGGCAGTTTGATGGGTAGAGCAAAAGCCATGCATGCAAGCAAAGCAAACCAGGGAACTCATTTACCACTTCCCATGGGCAAGCAGTTGCTCAGCCATCCCCAGGGAAGCGGGGCTCCATTGCACATAACAGTGACTTGGTAAGACAAATGCCATAACTCTGAACATCCCCCCTTCC
This sequence comes from Tyto alba, assembly GCF_018691265.1. Lineage (NCBI taxonomy): Eukaryota > Metazoa > Chordata > Aves > Strigiformes > Tytonidae > Tyto > Tyto alba. Next base: position 41,030,127 of record NW_024881318.1, on the reverse strand, counting down.
TTCTTCTTCCTCCAATGGCATCATATGGCATGGAATATTCCTTTGGTCAGCTGGGGTCAGCTGTCCCGGCTGTATCCCCTCCCAATTCCTTGTGCACCCCCAGCCTGCTCACCAGTGGGGTGGTGTGAGGAGCAGAAAAAGCTTTGATTCTGAGTAAGCACTGCTCAGCAATAATGAAAACATCCCTATGTTATCAATCAATACTGTTTTCAGCACAAATTCAAACAGAGCTCCATACTAGCTACTATGAAGAAAATTTACTCTACCCCAGCCAAAATCAGCACAGACAGTTCAACAAACCAAAACCAGCTTATGCCAGTGAATGTTCATTGAGAGTGCAGAGATGCTGTTTCTGCCCGTGCATATAGTAGTGACTTCCACAAGAGTCGTGAGAAATGTGTAATACTTTTAATTTTAGTTGCAGTCTGCGTGTATGCAATAGCATGGAGCTTTGCTCAGTCACTTGCTTTTATTTTCAGGAAGATGTAATTCACAAGGTTGTAGAATCTTCCTTCTATTAAAAGCCCATCTTTCAGTTTGGGAAGGCACCCAAAGTAGTTTCCTTGTGATTCAGTGTTTTCTAACTGAGGACCCAAGTTTCAACGAAGCCTGCAAGTGTAACAGACTCTGTTCAGAACTGTAATGTGACACTTTGACAAGGTACTATTCAGCATGGCTAGCAGCTGTGTAAATCTGAAAGAAGAGATATTTGAGGAAGAGAATGAAAAATATTTATGCTGACAGTGTTTTCTACACCAGCTAAGTACTCTGGAAGAAGTTGATGTGATATTTATGTGAAAAAAAAAAAAAAAAAAAAAGTGATTTGTGACTTGTCACCTAATGGAGCTAGAAATCTCTGTAACAGTTAGTGTATTATTACAGATTCTAAAATTTCTGTGTTTCCATCTGGGTAATAATCTTTCCCTGTTTTTATATAAGTGAATTTCAGACTTCCAGACCCTGTATGGCCATTCAAATAATACTGAAAAGGCTTTCTCCTCAGGTTGTCTTCTGAAGGCAGAGGAGGACCAGAAAGGCTTCTTTATCTTTGACTGAAAAAGTTGTCAGTATATATTTCTGTAAATCTGTTGCTGAGCTTAACTAGGACTATTATATTTAAATTTTTCAAGTGCTGGTAAGCCCTCTTAATGGAAGACATGCTAATATAAATTGAAATACTATTTCTGTGAGGTTCTAACACAAAATGCTCAGTTTCCAACTTAAAAGCTTTGTATGTCTGAAACCACCTCTCAGATTTGACCTATCATTGTAAAACTTCAAAATCTTTGAAATCCCACTTTATAACCTGTAGGTCTTCTTTTTTTTCTGCCAAGAAAAACAATCTTAAGTTCTGTAGCTGTAATAGCACAGTGTTGCAGAAGAGTCTGGAAAAGAGGTTATTCTTGCTCTGTTTTTGTCATCCTTTTCCCTTTCCATTGATTGCATGAAGTAAAGTGGGTAGTGATAGCCAGCTGCAGTATGTGAGCAAGGACTTGGAAACTTCCTCATGCTTGAAGTCCCTGTGTGGGTTTGGTGCTAGGAGAACAGGAGAAGAATGGCAAGGTAGTAGGTGTTTTGCCAATTGACGGGGTTAACACAAAGGACACAGACACCAAGCTAAAGAAATAGGCTTATTTTACTTTAGTAGAAATAGAAATTTTACTATAGGAGAAATAGCAGAAAGAATAAGCAAGGTAATGCACCTAGACATTACTATTTAAAGCTAGCTATAGTGATTAAGAAAGATACATCACCAATTGCCCTCATACTTTACCATCATCCAGACCCGTGCATCAGCTGGGGAGCCCCGTCACAGCGAAGGGTCGGAGAGCCTTTCCCGGCAATTGGGAAGTCCTATGCGGTGCGTCCACTCGTAGGTGAGGTCTCTGTCTTTGCTGTGAGAGGGTCCAGCTTTTATACAGTTTAACAAACAAGTCTAAACAAAACGCACAGGAGATATCTGGTAGATTGATATGCCTCACTCAGGCATGTCCGGATCTGGCCAGGATCCGGGCATGTCTGAGGAGTTTCTGTTTTTCTTTACATTCGGGATTTATAGTTACTTCCTATTGTTTACTTATAGTTCCCAAGGATTGTTCCCAGGGTTACATTTTCATGCTGGTAAGATGCTGGTTGCTTCAGTCTGCTGATAAGATGCTGATTGCTGGTCGGGGAATTCACTCAGAAGTCAACCTTGGTTTGAGGCCTATTGTTTGGGCCCCTTTTTGTTTCAATCGGTCCTTTGACTTATGAGTGAAGATCACGACCCTTTTGGAAGAGCCCAACATGTTCGCTCTATCCGTTTGATATGATACCATACATAACAATTATATAAAGTAATAATAATAATGATAACTAGCAATATTACAAGAGGATGTATTAAGAAATTCAACACTTGGGTTGCAGAGGATGAATATCCAGTAAAGATGTCCCACCAGTGGTGTGCAGTCTCCTTTTCCATCTGGCTAGCTAGCGACATTAGTTGATTCTTTGTGATTACAGTCTGTATCACAGAGTCTGACAGAGTTTTATTTCGTCGTTCTAAGTGTCGTCGCAAATGTTCTGATTGTTCCATGATGGTTTTCAGTGGAGTCAGGGATAAGCTGATTCCATTAAGTCCTAAGCTTTGGGGATGCCAGTACATGTTTAGTCGTTCTTCATGCGTTGAATAAAAAGTATACATCTGTCCGTGCCAGATGAGATAGAATACATTTCTGAGGCATCCCGAAAATGGAGTACTTAGATTATACATTTCTATAATATTTTTATCATTTGTTACTATACAAACATTCTTAGCACTAATTTCTACAAACATATCAAAGCTTTTGGGCAAAATTGTCCATTTACACAGATTCACTGAATGTTCCAATAAACATGGTTCATATAACCGCGAGCTTTGTCCACACAATAAACCATTTGCTGTGGACGTACACAAATCTAATTTATGGGTTCGATTCCTAGAGTCTATATAATCTCCCTCCAAGTGGGGCAGCCAATATTCTGGTTCAAAGGATGTTTTTTCCCCCAAAATTACAGGCAGTACTAGAAAGTTACACATAACTTCAGGTTGGCTAACATCGTAGTGGATTATTTGACCAGCACAGAATAAATCTGTGCACTGCACTGTCTGTGGAGATAATTTGACCCAATGGGTTTGAGGAATCCATTTCTTAAATATGTTTCTCCATAACAGCTCATTATTAGCCATTAAGTACTAGATAGAGTGACATTTGAATTATCTGTAGGACAGGTTACAAAAAGACGTCCACGATCTCTCCATCGTGATGCTGGTCCTGAAGGCCACCAGTATGTACATGTTTCGTTATACTGAGTACTGAAAGTAAGATTGGCTATGATACAGGCAGAATTGGCTTTGCATCGGAAATCATCCTGTTGTCTTGTCTTGGTTGCATTTTTCCATTGCCACCTAAGTGGTGTCTCTCATGGACCTTCCAATGGCCATCCTGGGGTAAAAGCCTTTCCCAAATGGACCATGATGATACACAGGCAAATCCATTTTAGCAGAATCTAAAAGATAGAATCTTAAGACATCTAGTTATTCTCGCAGATAACATTTAGTTGCAGGAACATATTCCCATTTTTCCTGTCCAGGTTTCATGATTAAAACAGTATTGTCTTTTCCTGTGGCTATTGCTTGAGCTGATTCAGGAGGTCCGCTTGAACTCTGGACCCATACTTTAGCTCCGTTATTGAAATTAGTTGATCCAAACCCTTTATCTCCACGAACAGTGGTAACTTGAGGTAGATCCCCTTTTTTCACAATTGCTTTCAAAACTGGCAATATCAATAGTTGTGCTATTCTGTCGTGGGGATGAATAATCAAATCTTGTTCACCATTGTTTAACAGAATTACTCTAATTTCTCCTTGATAATCCGCATCAATCACTCCTCCCATGACGTGAATACTTTTCAAGGCTAGGCTCGAATGGGCAGTTATCAAACCAAAGTGTCCTGGAGGAATTTTAATTCCTATCCCAGTATTGATAACTTTCACCTGGTTTTGGTTTATCCTGATCAATTCCAATGCATAGAGATCTAGCCCTGCAGCCTCTGGAGTGGCCCGGTAAGGGGCCATCGCACCCAGAACAATTTCCCAGTAAGTCAAAGTCTCACTGTCAGAGGTTTTATTTGTAAATTGGGTGTAGTCATGCGCATCAAAGGGGTTTCCATTTCCCCAATGGGCCTATTGTTAAGAATATGTAGCGCATCTGTGAGATGAGTTTTCCATCGGGATAGGTTCCCATCTCCTAACTTCTTCAACTGCTCTTTCAACAACCCATTCATTCGTTCAATCAATCCTGCAGCTTGTGTATAGTACGGTATATGAAAAACCCACTGAATATTTTGCTGTTCAGCATACTGTTGAACAAATTTGTTTCGAAAATGAGACCCATTGTCAGTTTGAATCTGCAATGGAATTCCATAGTACAAAATGATTATGCCTATAGTACAGATAGTACTATGATGAGTAGCTTTCTTACAAGGATGGGCAATCAAATATCCAGAATATGTATCTACAGCAGTGCAGACATATTTACACCCTAGGTTCTGGGGTAAAGGTCCAATATAATCCATTTGCCAAATTTGTCCTGGCAGTTTTCCTCTTCCCAGTTGTCCTTTCACAATATTAGGCACTGGACGTTTGTGAATATGTTGGCACACGGGGCACTGGGCGATTATAGTTTTGATCATATCAAGTGACATTGTTATGCCACGCTCTTGGGCCCACCTGTAAGTGGCTTTCTCTCCAAGGTGCCCACACTTTTGGTGTGCCCATTTTGCCAAGCCTTCATGATCATCCTTTTGAGGGAATTCTAATCCAGCTTGGGAAATCTTTGCCCGGTTGTCTACAACAGAGTTATAAAGTCGTTCTAAAGTGTTCACATTACTATGAGCATCAACATGAAACACAGACACCTTAGTCCTCTGTACTATTTCCCAAATATCCTTCCACAATTCCTTTCCTCAGACTTCTTTGGAGTATATTTTCCAATCTTTGGCTACCCATGTTGGCAGCCAAGTAGCTAACCCATTAGCTACTGACCAGGAGTCAGTATATAAATGACATTCTCCTAGGTCTCCTTGTTTCAAGGCCATATAAGCTGCATATAATTCAGCATACTGGCTGCTTTTCCCTTCTCCTGTAGTTTCTAAAAATTCTTCTAGATGGGGATAGTAAGCTACTGCTTTCCAAAACCTCTTCCCTCCTATATACTTAGCTGATCCATCAGTGAACCAAGCATGTTCCTTTTCAGAGGGTGTCAATTGGTCAAAAGCTTTTCCCCATCGTACTGGGGATTCCCGTTCAACTGTGAAATCGGGGTTCATTACTTGATCACCTGTGGGGGCAGTAGCTACTCTCTCGTGGAGGGTAGCTACTCCACCAACCCCTACCTTGGCCCTATCCTGAATATACCATTTCCACTTTATGATACTCGATTCTTGAGCATGCCCAATTCTATGGGTTTTAGGAGAGCTTTTAACCCATTGCATGATAGGAATTTCAGGACGAAGGGACACTTCATGTCCTATTGTAAGCTGCTCTGTTTCTACCAACGCCCAATAACATGCCAATAGTTGTGTCTCAAAAGGTGTATAATTATTTCCTGCCTCTGGCAGCTTTCGTCCCCAAAAACCTAAGGGAACCTTTTTCCTTCCCTGTTTTTGCCATAGGCTCCAATTGGCATGTAATCCATTTACCAACACATTTAACTCCACTTCTCCCTCCTGCAATGGCCACAAATCTAGGGCCTTTTGAATAGCTTCCTTTGCTGACTCAAAAGCAGCTTGCTGTTCATTTCCCCATTCAAACTCATATTTTTTCCTTGTTACTTTATGCAAAGGAGTCAGAATCTGTCCTAAATGGGGAATATGCTGCTGCCAAAAGCCAAACAATCCAATAAATCTCTGTGCCTCATTTTTATTTTGTGGTACTGCAAAATCCAAAATTTTCTGTCGAGCTTTGGGTAGTATTTCCCGATGCCCACAATGCCATTGAATCCCTAAAAATTTTACCGTTTGGGATGGTTCTTGAATCTTGTTAGGATTAATTTCCCAACTTTTCTGTCTCATATGATCTACCACCTGTTGAAGTATTTGTTGCACTTCCTTCTCATCGTTTCCCTGAATTAGGATATCATCAATGTAATGCACTATTTGCATATGAGGAGGCAATTTTATCTTATCCAGATGCTCAGCCACTGTCCGATGGCAAATGGTTGGACTATGCAGCCATCCCTGAGGCAATCTGGTAAAGGTATAGTGTCTTCCTTGCCAGGTGAAGGCAAATTGGTCCCAATGCTCCTCTGCAATTGGGATAGTGAAAAAGGCGTTAGCTAAATCTATTAGAGCATACCAAGTCCCTGAGTGCTTTTGTACCTTTTCTATTAAAGTAATAGTATCTGGTACAGCTGGTGTAAGCGGTGGGTTATGTTTATTTAATTCCCTAAAATCTACTGTCATTCTCCATGACCCATCACTTTTCTTGACAGGCCATACCGGATTGTTCCAAGCTGTGGTAACTGGTTTCAACACTCCTGCATCTAATAAATCTTTAATTGTCTGTGATATCTCCTCATGCCCTCCTGGAATTCTATATTGTTTCATAGTCACTAATTTAGTAGCAGCAGGAATCTGTACAGGAGGCATTTTCACTTTTCCTACTAAAATTGTTCTAATACTGATATGATTTTTCACCCCAAACTGGTACTGACCATCTGGGAGATTCAAAGTTAGTCCCTTCAGAATGTCTATTCCTATTATGTATTCAGGAATGGGGACAATCATGACTGAATACAGTCGTTTTGGGAGGTTTCCTATTTTCATTTCAATTTGAGTTTGTACAGCTTCAATTTGTTTCCCTCCCAGACCTGTAATGATTACAGGTTGTCCTTTAAATTTCTTTGGATTCCCATATATCAAGGAGGCCTCCACTCCTGTGTCAATTAAGGCTTTTACTGTTTGTGAGGACCGGTTTTTCCAAAATATTTGGACCTCCGCATGGGGCCGTCGGTCCTTCCATGCCCATTGCACTGGAGCTTGGCCATAATTTCATTCCCGTTTACTACGCTGGACAATTTCCCTAGTTTCCTTCCAGGGGTATAAATCAGAATACAGCTCCCAACCCCCCCTTTCCCCCGGAACAACTGATCTGCCCGCGGAGGGCCCACCGTCTGCAGATGGGAAGTCCCGTTGAGGCTCAGGAGGAGGTGCTGTAGGCTGAGTTACCCCTGGCTTCTTAGTTTCAGAACTTTGAACTCTCCTGCTAGGCTTATTCAGCCCTCTTTGTTTGTATATTCGCCACAGCTCGTTGGAACACCATCAATCTTTTCACGAGACAGGCCATCCTTCAATAAAGCTGTAAACATTTCTTTGCGAGAGACTCTGTTCTCATTTCCTTTAGGGCTGTCCCGAGTATTTCGGTTTCCTGCACTTCCTCGGGGGCCCCATTCTCCAAGATCACCTAGCTGCTGTATTTTTTCAATTATCTCATCAATGGGATTTCCGGTCTCATTAATTAAGAGAGTCATTATTACATTTTTATATGCTGGTGGGGCAGTCTTAATCAATCGGTTTCTATGAGTGACAGACAAAGCAGCTTGCATCATTCTGTCAGGGTCTCCTATAAAGATTGCCAATTTCATCGCTTCCTCCTTCATCCGCTGTATACAGTCTCGCAAAGTATACCAGGGACGTTCCCCACCTGGCCAATCATTCTCCGTGGAGTATTTATTATTACATCCCCGGGCAGCCAAGGTTAACAAATTTGTATACTGAGGATTATTTCGGAATGCATCTTGCACAAAGGAGTCAGAACTTAAAACTAAAAACTTCCTAGAGTCCTCTGGATCTAGGGTTACCCCTGCTGCTCCCTGATCGTGCAAATGCACCATCCAAGAGAGCAGGGGTTCCCCCGGTCTCTGCTTAAATCTTTCAATTATATCATTTATTTCATGCTGAGTATAATCCTCAATCACATCCTTCCTTACTTGTTGCCCGTTAGTATCCAATTCTATTTTCCGTCTCCACACTGGTTTTACATCCACAGGTTCATCTGAGGAACCAGCCTCATCAGATATCATAGAATCCCAAATATCTCCATCCCATCTGTCAGGATCCCACTGTACCCCCGCTTCTGCAATCACAGCATGCACTTTCCTATGGTTTACTCGTCCCCTTCTTTTCTTATACTTACACTGTGCAACTCTTACTGCAGCTCTTTCAGCTACAGTCTGATAAGTATCCAACTTATCGGCAAGCAACTTGTTTTGACACTGTAACATTACAATTTGATTCTGCCAATCACACATCTGTCGCTCCATGTGGGAGCGCTCTAACAGCAGTTTTTCTTTCTGTTGGTGCTGTTTCCGATATGCTGTTAACAAAACCCATCCCCGTCTTCCCGAACACACAATTTCTTTTCCTTTTTCGATAGATAATTTTTGGATACATTTTAATACATCCAGTGGTTCAGCTTCTTTTAGCCGACTTTCCCACTGTTCACATGGTCCTCCGACCTTAGCCCACTCAAGAGCCAGTGAACTATAAGGAAGGTCTTCCCATCCAGGAATTTCAGATGGAGCTGATTCATTACGTTTAGATTTTAAAAATGACATTTTGTTCTAATCCTGTCCGTGATGCCAAATTTGTTTTGCCAATTGACAGGGTTAACACAAAGGACACAGACACCAAGCTAAAGAAATAGGCTTATTTTACTTCAGTAGAAATAGAAATTTTACTATAGGAGAAATAGCAGAAAGAATAAGCAGGTAATGCACCTAGACATTACTATTTAAAGCTAGCTATAGTGATTAAGAAAGATACATCACCAGTTGCCCTCATACTTTACCATCATCCAGACCCGTGCATCAAGCTGGGGAGCCCCGTCACAGCGAAGGGTCGGAGAGCCTTTCCCGGCAATTGGGAAGTCCTATGCGGTGCGTCCACTCGTAGGTGAGGTCTCCGTCTTTGCTGTGAGAGGGTCCGGCTTTTATACAGTTTAACAAACAAGTCTAAACAAAACGCACAGGAGATATCTGGTAGATTGATATGCCTCACTCAGGCATGTCCGGATCTGGCCAGGATCCGGGCATGTCTGAGGAGTTTCTGTTTTTCTTTACATTTGGGATTTATAGTTACTTCCTATTGTTTACTTATAGTTCCCAAGGATTGTTCCCAGGGTTACATTTTCATGCTGGTAAGATGCTGGTTGCTTCAGTCTGCTGATAAGATGCTGATTGCTGGTCGGGGAATTCACTCAGAAGTCAACCTTGGTTTGAGGCCTATTGTTTGGGCCCCTTTTTGTTTCAGTAGGAGAAAATTCTGCTGTGTTCATTTACTTGGGGATTAACCAAGCTTTCATGTCCTGAGAAGACTGATGTACTGACCATACTATTGAGAATGTATCAGTGGTTATATTCCTGGATGTGTCTGATGTGCCTTGTCATGTTTTCAGGATGATAGAGAGTGGTAAGTGTCCATCTGTAGTGCTTTACTAAAAAGAATAATTTTGGTATTCAGGCCCTGCACAGTTGATTGCAAGACACATGTTTTGTAAAGTATAGTTTAAGTTGCACTTTATACAGTGCAGTGTGCCACTGTCAGGCAATTCTGAAAAGAGCATGCACCTTAGCAAATGATGATCCATCTGGGTGTCTGAATTTATTTTTTTCAGTCAGCAAGATTGATAGAGCTTGAGCAAATGTTTCTGAAGAAGTCAACCCTTTGTATATGAATTGCATCATTCTACCAGTCTACAGTAGAGAAACTGTCATTGTCCTATGATGTAATTGAGATGGTAGTGCATATGACAAGTTGTCATACATATCAATGCAGCATTTAGAAGCATCTGAGTTGATGCTACAGGAGATGTGTGGTTTCTCAAGCTTAGCTTACCTTTCTGCTTATGTGTTACATGGACATGAATTCTGTAATGAGATTGTCACACAGCCAAACAGGAGAAGAAAAAGGTGGCTTCTGTTCCAAGTTCTTTAACCACATTCTTTTTGTCACTGGCTGGAGTTGACAGGCTAGTGCTACTTTCTTCAGAGAGCTTATGTTCAATACTAGGGAGATTTCATGTAACAAAAAGCCCTTACAATAAACTGAAAACTTGAAGGAAAAGATTGTATGTTGGAGCTAGTAATACTCACTGTCATGTTAAAGAAGGTAAACCTGGATACTGTTTTAACATAATACAATTGTTAACCTTCCTGAGGTTCTCCACTATGTAATGGAAAGTTGTGTTGTGACCCTGCTCCACCAAATAATACAGATTTCGATTTTATTAGCATTAGTTCTAATTCAAATAATTTATTTATTTTAAATGACATTTATTCGAACCAGGATTTTATTAGTGTTAGGTTATGAATATGTGAATGGCAGTTATTCTGCCCTCTACATGTTTAACTATCTCTGAGTGGAATCCTATATATTTTCCATTCCCAGAACAAGCCTTGGCTGCAGTGCCAGTGTAGCTGTTGTGGGTACTCAGTGGGTCCACCTGGTGTTGAAGTCCCTGGTGGTTCTGCTTTAGCAGTCTGAAAGGATTGGAAAAGCTAAAAATAAAAAATTGTTATCCCTAACCTAGATTGTGTGCAGGCAGGAACAATTTGCTTTCAAGATTCACACTGAGTTGTGCACAGGTATGCCCTACTACGTGTGTGCAGTTTTGTCATGGTGCTGCCATAGAACTGTTGTCATAGATTATTTGCTCATATGTTTACTTGTGCATTTAAAACTTTTGTTTTTAGTGTTAAATACAGGTTTTTCTCTTTGTTTCAGTGTGCAAGGATCCACCCTACAAAGTTGAAGAATCTGGGTATGCTGGTTTCATTTTACCAATAGAGGTTTACTTCAAAAACAAGGTATGGAATCGCATGCTTTTCACTAAATAAAAGATAACAAAAAAATGTTATGGATGTCAGGACTTTTTAAAGATTTACAGTTTAATTCATAAACTCTGTTAAAAGTTAGGAGTAAAGCTATCTTTGTCAGTGCAGTTCCTCAATTCAAAGTCACTGTAACTTTTAGAAATGTGTAATTGTATTTAGTACATAACTCTATGAAATGAGGATTACCTGTTAAATAAGTTGAATGTAATTATTCAGAAGAATTACTAGCCCTACGCAAAGGTAGACAAACTTTAAATAATGCTTAAGGAAGTTCAAGAGCCACTTAAACTTTAAGAAAGGAAACCGATCTTGATTATGTTTGTTTCCTAATGAATTAATTGATCTATGTTAGTATTGCTGTTCTTTGTAATTTGTTCAGGTTTTGATTTTTCAAAACAGTAATTTTTTTAATCCTGCATTCTCAGTCTGAAAAAACATTCTTCTAAACTGCATGTGAACATTGATTCTGCTCAACTCAACATTACCAGGGGGCACAGTTTAAAAACAAATCCAGTGCCTTTGTACAAAGCTTGTATTATTGTAATATGTCAAATTCTGAGCCTAAGTAAATGCCGCACTTACTGTGAGTCTCTTAGCAAATACAGAGGTTTCCTTTAATATACGTAACAGGGTCTGTATTACTAATAAGTCATTTGAATAATTAGATGTGGGTAGAATTAAAGAGCAAAAATCTTGCAAGGTTTCATGTACAGTACCTTAATAACTGAAATATTATAGGTTCCTTTTGTATGTCATATGGCTCAGTGTACCTGTTATTATACTTTGCATGCACTCCTAAGATACCTGTGTGTTTATTTTATATTACCAAGATATAGTTTAACATATTTATTTTAATCAAGTCAGTGTTACACCTTTAATGTGTTGAATGCTTTGTAAAAAAACTAAAACCAAAAGAAAATAGAAATGCATAGTAAAAGACTTTTGCTGAAACCCTGGCCACTTACAATTTGTGTTAGAGTACAACTCTGTTAGCTGTGTATGCCTTCAAGTAGATATTCCGTCAAGGTGTGAGGTGTGGATAGTTTTGCTCAGGCACTTTCTGAGTTGTAAATTTTTAACAGGTAGTTCTGAAATGTTCCCTGTATCAATCTGTGAAGAGCAGGGCTTAGTCTACCCTGTTTGCTGTTAGAAAAGGAAAGAGAATGCCTCAGTGAGTTGACTGGTCTTTTTGGTATGCATTTTAGCTCTATCTCCATTAGTGAAGCAGGTTTGATTCATTCAGGAAATCTGATGAATAACAGATTCTCTTTAACTCCTCTGTTAAGTGCTCATCCCAACACTGGGCAGACAAAGTCAGAAGACAGTGAGTCAATCATTGAAGCATCTCTACAGAAAGCTTCCTGCCCAACATTTCTTTTTTTGTTTTCCACTTAGACTTTTGGCTGCCTTTGCTGAATGTGGAGACCTGCAAGTCTCAGGAGTTCTCCAGCAGGAGTTGTGGCTTAGACTGAGATCAAGAGGGCAGCAGTGATTACAACTCAGCTCACCCTCAAGCAGCATGTGGAATTAGGAAGTTTGCAAACATGCCTCACCCCTATTTTGGTGTCATGGAATACAACTCACACAGCTGCAACAGCATGCCCTTCCCTGGGGTTGGTACAATACAAAGGAAAAGTGGCACAAAAATTGAGCTGGCATTCCTGAGGCAAATTGCTACTTTCTCCTGGCTCAGCTACTCTTCCTCCCTAAGCCACTTCACAGATATTCCAGTACAGAAAAAGAGGAGATAGAAGGAGGAAGAGGAGACAGACCACCATCACTTACTCAAGGTAGACAACTTTTCAATTTCTGGTTCAGAAAGTCCCCTAATGAATAGAGAAAGCAGGGGTAGGGGAAGCCACCTGGACCATGGAGAATTAAAGGGTGCCTGTTCCCAGAATTAAGCAGAAATTGGTAAAAAATTTAATAGGCATTTCCCCCAGCAGAAACTGTTCTAAACTTTAAAGAATTAGGGAAATGACACATAAACCCTCCTCCCAAATTCAGCAGCAGCGAGGCTATAGCTGTTAGCCATTAAGACAAAGTCCTTGGAAAAAATGCTTTTAGGTCAAAAGACTCCCACTCTGGAGAATGCAGTCCATTTATGATAAGGCTCATAAACTGCATAAACTCATATTCTCCCTTCACTGTCACACTGTTCTGAAATAATGGCAGTGGTATTGGGAGTCCTTTGTGTAGTAAAAGTCTGCTTTGAAATCACTGGTTATGTTCATCTAACTTTCAACAGAATTCTTTGAAGACACCCATTTATAATTCCTTATAACTTCGCTTTTATGACTAAGGTTCTGGTGCCAACTGTTTGCCTGTAGCAACATCACAGTTGTCTAAGCAGACTGGGGAGTAAGTCAGTTCCATTTTTTTCTGCAAGAAATCAAGTGTTAATCTTTCTAACAATAAGAAATATCTTTGAAAATGGTCTGTCAAGAAAATAGTTCTATCTGAGAGAACTACTGTCTTCTGTCTTCAGAAGCAGATTACTGAAGGCCTTTTATTTCAGGTCCCCCTTCTGTTGTCTCTTTTCCATGTTTAGAGATGTGAAGACGAGGATGTCTTTTGTCTATGATTGAAACCTCTGATTTAACTTTTAGAATAAACGAGATTTCTACGCTTTCTGTTCTTCACTTATTTGGAATCCTGAATCAAACTAAACATTTTTGACTGAATTTTTTAAGCATCTGTGACTGAACAGAGCACACATTTTGATTGCATATAGGGCTGGATATGTGCTAAGATTTTGCTGTATCTCTTCCCCCTCTTCCCTCATGGTTCCCTTTTTACTAAAGCGTTTCCTGAATTTGACCTTTTTCTTGTGTTCTGCCTTAAGAGTAACATTGGTTTGATGGCTTCTGTTGCACAGGAGGACCTCTGGAGGGAGGGCTATTGCCTTAAGACAGCACTTAAATACAGCTTCTAGAAGGGACTGTGTAAACGTATAACACAAAACGTACTTAGTATCTTTTCTCTGGTATTACAAACTGAAGTCTATTCAATGCCACTAGTGTCCTTTTTCAGCTGAGGCTTTCTTAGGGCAGTAGAGTACTGATGATTTCTTCTAAGATAATTTTGCCTTTCCTGGTTTTTCTCTCTCCATATTGGTACAGGGAACATTCAGTTTAATTTTTTCACTGCAGTGGCAGAGAATTTTAATTGCTTGGAAGCTGTGGTGGAACACTTGAAATCTAGCTGTCTGCACTCATTCAAGGCAATAAAGTTTCATTAGTAAATGAGCAGACCCTGTACATAGGAAATCAAATATAGTTGGCTGCATCAGTTTCATTCTTACTCCTTTCTACAACTTGTGAAGAAAACAATAGTGTTTGTCTTCAGTGGAGAAATTTGCATTCAAAACTTACTGCAGTGTCTTCAGTACTGTCTAGGGCTCAGAGGCATGATTGTATTGAAGATTGGGTTACCCTGTGTCAGCTGAATCATAATACTTGCTTATGTATATGTCTGTAGCCTGCGCCAAACATGACATAACACTTTAAGCCTTGTCAGGACAGCTTGATGTTCATGAAGTTCATGCATTTTTACCACGTGTTGTCATGGGCTGATAGGAGCTTCTCTGATTTACTGTAGCTCAGCTGACGGATGGTAAATCCCATCATGTGTCTGAGAAGACAGTAAATGGTTAAAAATTACATAATTTTCATTTTAATTGACAGTCTTATATAGCCCTTGTTTTCAACGTAGTTAGTTTTGGTGCTAGATGTTTCTATTTGGTTATTTTCAACCCTTAGGAAGAACCTAAGAAAGTTCGATTTGACTATGACTTATTCCTGCACCTTGAAGGCCACCCACCTGTAAATCACCTGCGCTGTGAAAAGCTCACATTCAACAACCCGACAGAGGAATTCAGAAGAAAGCTGCTAAAGGCAGGAGGGGTGAGTCCCTGCACCCATGTCAAAAGCCATCACAATATAGATGTTGCTGCTTATTGCTGGTACATGATTAGTGTAATAAAGATTGACCAGACAGTGAAACAAAATGAAGTGATTTTGTGATTAACTTCATATAGGAACTCAGTGTTGTCTTTAGGTGGAAAGAGTGAGCAAATGAGCATGTGCCTACCTTAAATACACAATTAGATATCTGTCTTCACAACCAAGTAATTCATGTTTACTTCTTCAAAAGCAGAACTTAGGCCTTATACATGAAGCATTGCTTGCTTGACTTCACAGAGATGAAATACAGGAGGGCTACTGTAATAGGAGAAAGCAATAAAAAAATAAAATGTCTCTCATTTAAAGAGAAATGGTTCTATATTAAGCAGAATATATTCAGTAGTTCTAAGGTAGAACAAGTTAGAAATTGTAAGTATAAATAAACCTACTTAATTATATAATACGTGTTGCACAGTCTGAAACAGCAAATCTACCAACTTCTTTACATGTTGGTAGAAGAGGAAGTTTGCCCATTTGGAGAGGGGAGAGGGCCAAACCTTTAGGTTTACACTTTGTTAGTGGAAATGGTTCGGCTGTGTTTCACACAATGGCAGGATCATTCATGCTTGCAGCGACCATCAGAGGCTCAGCCATGGGGTCAGACCATGCTGCTCAGGACTTCACTCCTTCTTTGCAGGTTGTGAAAACTGGCCAAAGATGGCCCAACCTCCCTGGGTCCCAGCTTCACTGCTGGGCTGTCTTCAGCAGGAAAAGGCTTCTCCTTATCTCCAGCCTGAGCCTCTCCTGTGTCAGCTTGTGCTGCTGCCTCTTGCCCTCCTGCCATACACCCCTGTGAAGAGCCTGACTGCATCTCCTGCATTCCGTCCCATCAGTGCTAGGCATGCTGTTGGGTGCCCCCAAAGTCATCCCTCCTCCCAGCTGAACCAGCCCTGGTCCCACAACCTTTCCTTGCAAGGCAAAGGCTCCAGCACCACTGCCTCAGTGGCCTCCTCTCACCTTCCACCGTGTTGGTGGTGTTTCTGTGTTGGGGACACAAACTGGAGGCAGTGCCGAGATGGGTTCTGACAAGCACCAAGCAGAGGGGACAGTCCCTACCCTCCCCTGGCTCTCAGGGCTGTGACCTGCTCACGAGCCTCTAGGCACTGCTGGCACTTGTTGCTGCCCAAGCAACACAGGTGGCCCTGGCTCAGCTTGCTGCCCTCTAGTGCCCAGGGCCATAACCCAGAGCTATTTCACAGCCCTAGCCTCATGGCTGCAGGGCTCTGACTTTCAGTGACAGGGCTTAGCAGTTAGCATTTGTAGTGACTGTATTTCATGAGGCTGCTGTTAACCCATTACTCCAGAGTGTCTGAGTCCCTCCTAGTGGCAGCCCTGCTCTTGAGTGTCAGCTGCTTCCCCAATTGGTTGTCATCTGCAAACCTTAAGAATAGGAGTATGTTCTGTCTTCTCATCCAGGTCACTGATAGAGATGTTAAGCAAACCTTCATATTGTGGGTTTACTAATGTAAATGCCAATGCTTATCTTTACATTTTTGAACAGTGGTAACAAAAATTGGCAGCCCTGTCTAGCACAATTAGGTAGTAGTAGATTCTGGGCTGGAGATAAAAGAGAACTAGTGTAAGAATATTCAGTCTGCTGAAGAGGATCTTTGAAGACACAGGAAAAATAAATAGCGGGTATTCTCTGAAAGACCTTGTTATCCTCCTGGAGAACACAACTGATACAACTATAGTTGTATTGAAATAGAAGCATGAGCTATGTTCTGTGTTTACATTTATTAGGTGCAAGAGGGTATCCATGTCTGGACAATGTATTGGTTCTTTAGCGTGTTTGCAAATAAAACATCAAGATTGTATTCTGGAAAACTTCATGTGCCACTGCTTTAATATTAATTGTATCAGGTCAATTGTCAATGGACAAGTTCTACCCACAAGTATAATAAATTGATATGATGCCAGCAGAGACTTTGGGAGATGGTGAGGGGTGGTTAAAGAGGTAAAAATAGGAAAGGTCCCTTTTGTTTCTTTTTTTTCTGTGCCTTCTAATTTTAGATTTCTTGAGTTAACAAAAGCAAAAATGTTGCCTAATTGTAAACAATGAAACAATTCATTGTAAACAATGAATGTTGATCTGGAGCAACTGTGATAGCTTATGTAGTTTCAAACTGTGTAAGTATATATGTGGGGTGGTAGATCTATGACTCCTATGCATCAGCGGTGGCATGATCAATGAAATTGATCAAATTATTTTCCTGAATATATGAGTGTAGTCATTCTTAAAATGCTTTGCGTCTTTGTCTTTTATCTTCTGGAGGCTACAGATTGCTTGTTTTTTTCTTGTGTTTTTTAACTTTTTTTCTTTTTTCTTCTTAATTTTCCCAATTTTCTTGCAAGAAATGGGTCCCTTTTTTTGAAGCTATCGCTGTTTTGTGCTTCCCTGTATCGGCTCTCTGTCCTGTTTGGGGCTGGACTAGAGTTCCTGTTGGTTTGGCAGCAGGAGGAGTGCTGCAGCACACTGAGACCCCAGGGGCTCCCCAGGTCCCAGTGCCCTCACCTGTGTGTGGGGGTGGGGGGAGCACAGCTGGAGGGCTGGGCCCGGATTGGCCAATAGTCCATGTCATGTGACATTGTGCTCACTATATAAAGGCAGGAGTGGGCTAGGAGGGGCTGCCACTTCTGGGAGTGTGGCTGTGGGGCCTTTGTGTTCAGGATTGCCAGCTGGGATCAGGCAGGTGTCGGTCGGTCGGTCGGGGGGGGGGGTGGTGAGCAGCTGTATGGTACATTACCCGCTGATACTGCTGTCCGTGTATTGTTCTGTTACTGTTATTAAACTGTTTTTATCTCAACCCGCGAGTCTCCCTTTGCCCCTCCGATTCCCTCCCCATTCCCAAGTGGGGGGAGGGTGGGTGAGTGACTGCGGGGCGTTTAGCTGCTGAGTAGGCTCAAATTAGGAGGCTCAAACAATGACACTGACCTAGTTTGATCAACTTGGCAGAGATGATGTAATAGCATTGTCTGCCTTGTTACTGAAAGTCTCTGTGGAGGGCTTACATCTCCCAGGATTGAAAGGCCTATTATACTTTTATGAAGTGCTGTACACTGGGTTTTGACTGTTGTAGAAGCCATGGAAAGCTATCTCTCACTTCCAAGTATAAGTAGAATAGACAACCAAATGAATTCACGAAACATTAACTCACTTGTAACTTCCATGCTTTAAGTGGACAAAAGCATTTACAGGATAATTCATGGGTCTTGCACTTACTTATAGGTCAAAACAATTAATACTTCTAGGTTATGACCGTCTTCAAGAAAAAATAAAAGTAACTGGTCACTGAATTTCCCTGAGGCAACAGGTCAGGCGAAATAAAGTTCATGTCCTTCAAAATGAATGAGATGCCATATTAATGTAAGATGCTGAGTGGTATCTTTAAGAAAAGCACTCTAAAATGGTGGACTTTTGCTTACATGCTTTTAAGTAATGGTG
Source organism: Tyto alba (assembly GCF_018691265.1). Lineage (NCBI taxonomy): Eukaryota > Metazoa > Chordata > Aves > Strigiformes > Tytonidae > Tyto > Tyto alba. Next base: position 41,011,804 of record NW_024881318.1, on the reverse strand, counting down.
TAAATCACTTGATTTCTGTGCACCTCAAAACCCAGATCTCGCATTAATTTTTCTCCAAGCAAAAGTCATGGGATGTGTGATTCCACTGACTTAAACTACTGAACATGATTATTTTTTTCTCATTTGCATAAACAAATTTGTATATTTGTATTTGTGTATTTGTATTTTTAAAGCAAATTTGTATATTACAAATAGTACATCCTTCTGAAGGTAAAAGTGCAGACTCACCTGGCACCTGCATGCTGCCATATTCAGTATAGACTTGTCTATATGTTTGTCTCTTGCTACAGACTCCTTATATTATTGCTTGGATGCTCACAACTTCCCTTTTCCCTCACACATAAATCTCATGACACTCCAAATGCAAACTAGGCAGAGATACTTGCTACAGCCAATGTTCTTTGGTCTTTCAGGCTAAGAACCTATTTTCTTGTTTAAAATGAAATGCTAGCAGTCTGCCAGTATATTCTCATGGTTACCCTTCCCCATATGCATTCCATCCTTCATGTGGCAGAGGTCTGACTGGTTATCCAGCAGTTCACTGGGAGAGAACTGAGAGAGTATGCAGGCAACATTTAATAGTTGAATTTTCTTTCATAAAAGGAAAAAAGCCTTATAGATGTTCCTTAAAGAGGAGTTGCCACTTTTAACAAAAATAGTAAAATTCTTAACATTATTTCAAATGCATATGTCTATTAATGATACAGTTTGAGGTTTCGGATTTAGAGGATGCAAGGAATACATCATTTTTAGAGCAGTAATGATTCTTTTTAGCAGCAGAGATGTCCTTTTAGTCTGTTTTCTGTAATATTAATTTGGAAGTACAAGCAGCAGTGCTTATGTAACAAGGCAACACTTTCCTTGAAGACAGTTGATCTATTAATGAGTCAAGAGAAAGAATCATTCTGAGAGGGGTGCAATTTTTAGAGAAATAAATCTAAGTAAAAATGCATGTTTTGCCAAAAAACCCACTGTGTTCTCTTGAGGTTTTTTCAAGTCTTTTTGTTTTTACTATTTAACAGTTGAGAAACGTCTTTTCAGTCACTTGAGATGCTTGCATAATGCCTGTTCTGAAAGCTATGCTCCTAATCCATGTAATGGAGATGAAATCATGGGGATTTTCGTCTATTTTCTATCCTCTCTCTTTCCTTGCAAGTCCTCTGTGTCAGTTGGAATTGTTGGCTTCTACCCAGAGCCAAACTTAGGTATAATGCTGTTCTAGGAAATGGATTATCTTTAATCTTGTGCTTTTCATAATTAAGTAGTTGAATTTTCTTAAACTATATATAATTTTACTTTCAAGCAAATAATTTTAAAGAATTGTAAAAGTTTTTATATTGCCTTGTGAGTTTTGGGGTTTAAATAGGAATAACAGTTGTTGAGGACAACTGGATTTTTGTTGTTACTCTTAGTGCTTTCAGTGGTGAATGAACTTGTTCTTCACCATAAAACGATGTGGGGTGTAGCAGCTGAGGACCACACAAAGAAGTTCATTTGTCTGATGCTGAGTGAGTATAATTCATTTGCAGTGCTGCAGAAATGTTGTAGTAATGGTTCATTCTTCCTAGAGTTCTAGCAGATATCTCATAGCTCTTACTGAAAGTGCTATTTGAAATTTTCTGCAGCGCATTGTGGGGAACCTCACCAGCCTGTTCTGAGGCTGCTGTATGAAGGTTTTCTTAGATTAACCAGCAAAGTATTGAAGCTACAACAGGTAGCTTGGTGTGGATCTGTTTGAGGCAATATTATTCCAGCTTTGTTGATGGGCTCCTTTCATTCAGGAAAATGAAGAAGTAGGAGACAGACAACAGCTTTTTGGTAGTGGTTCTTTCCTGCAGAAACTCCACTTTGCATTAATAAGGAGATTGTGTTGATCTGGAGCAACTGTGATAGCTTATGTAGTTTCAAACTGTGTAAGTATATATGTGGGGTGGTAGATCTATGACTCCTATGCATCAGCGGTGGCATGATGTGCATTTGTAAAAATAGGCAATAAGAGAAGACCAGCTTCCATGGAACATTTTGAGGCTATTCATCATGCTTTCTGTACTGGAATCTAAAAAGTAAAGTTTTGTATTTTTAAAGTGGGTTGTTCTTGTTGGCTACATGAGTATTCCAAGCTGCCAACATGTTGGTTGTATGTGTTGTCTTCGACAGGTCAGGTTTTTGTAAGGAGACTGTGAAAGACAACTTGTGACACGGGACGTGACAGAAACTTCTGAATCAGTTGTTGTTAGGTTTATGTACAGCTATTACAATTTCATAATTTTTCCCAAATTGCTCTAAAAGGGACAGCGGAAAAAGGTTCTCAGTTATATTAAGAAAATTGGTGGTGCATAGTTGTTGTTCCCTGATCTCCTTTGTTCAGCAGTGCATGGAACTACATAAACTAAATATATGGCATTTTTCATTCCATAGCACTCAGTTGTCTTGAGTAGCAAATTAGAATGCTCTTAGAAGGCGTCTGCAGCTCAGGTATTATGGAAACTGGTCACTTCAGGTTGGTCGAGCAGGTAGGATCATTCCTACTGAATAATATGGATACCAATGGATTTCCTCTGCCCACTGTTTTGTTTTGAAAAATAAGTTTTCCTTTGCACTTGCCCAGGAAGCCATCTTTTATTTAAAGCAACTGGTAGACAAAGGTTTTAAATACCAGCTCAACAGCTGAAGGCTAGTGAAGTTTGGTGAACTGGAGGCAAGATACCACTACCAGCAGATCAATTTGAATGCTTGTATGCATAATGCTCTATTATCATATATGACAAAGGGAGAAAAATCTTTCTCCAGGGGTTGACTGGTGAGAAAAGTGTTGGGGGCAGGGGAGAAGCTGTCTTATACATCTGTCCATATCTTCAGTGGAAGATAGCTTATGTACACTTGTTCTTTTGCTCTGTGGTAGGAGCTGTTTACAATAGTAGATAATACTGGCGTGATATTCATGTGATATTTGTACACTCCAATATGATTTAGTCTTGCATTGTTTTAATACATTTTTCTTAGATGTGCTGTTAGGATGAGATCTTGTTAAACCTTGTTTTGGTGTTATCATCTCTTCCCTATGTTGAGCTAAACCTTTATGGAATGCCTTATTAGTGGTGGTATAGGAAATCTCCCCGTTACAGTGTAAACCAGAAGAAAGCAAAATTAAGAAAGGTAATTTTCTCTTGTCCAAGTTTAGACTTGTGTGTTAAGTAGCTGCCACACTGATGCTCATTTTCCTTTCACAGAGAAAGTGAGATGGAGCATGGCTTCTATCTCTGATGTGTGTTGCTAAAATAACTCTTCTCCCAGAACTGTTCATTAACTGCAGTCTTTGGTGTCATTTGCTCTGAAAGCTGGTTGAAGTACATCTACCAGCCTGTGTGTTTCTGTGTTTGTCTAGTGGGAGGCAGTTACCCACTGCAGAACTTGCTGTAATTTTGTCAGTTGAGCTCTTTCAGTAAACTTAAACTGAATGTATAGCTGTCTCTTTCCTAAATTTAGCCAAAAAGGAAATACATCTCAATTTCAAAAGGTGTTTGCAATGGAGGGGCTTTTTACATAGCTAATCTTAGCTCTTGTGGTTTGAGCCCAGAGGGCAACTGAGCTCATTGCAGCCAGTTGCTCAACCCTTCCCCCTCAGAAATGGGAAGGAGAAAATAAAGCAAAAAGCTCTGGAATTGAGATAAGGACAGGGAGGGATGGGTCACGCATTAGGGTCATCCTTAGGGGAAGAAAAGAGAATATCAATTCCATTCAAACACTAACAACAACATTTAACAGACAGAGTAGGACAGTGAGAAGCATTACCACATCTTAAAAACACCTTCCCCCACCCCTCCCTTCTTCCTGAGCTCAGTTTTGCTCCTGATTTCTCTACCTCCTCTCCCCAAGCAGTTCAGGGGGTAGGGAATGGGGGCTTCCAGACAGTCCTGCCACTCCTTCCTTCTCAGGGGGAGGACTCCTCCATTCTTCCCCTGCTCCAGCATGGTTTCCCTCTCATGGGAGACAGTCCTCCTGAAACTTCCTCTGATGTGAGTCCTTCCCATGGGCTGCAGCCCTTCCTGAGCTGCTTCAGTATCGGTCCCTCCCACATGTTGCAGCCCTCCCAGTGACAAATTGCCCCAGCACAGGCTGCCCTTAGAGTCACGTCCTTTTTCAGGTACAGCCTCCTGCTCCGGGCTGCAGGTTGGCATCTGCACCACTGTGGACCTCCAGAGGTGGAAGCAGGGGCTGCCCTGCGGTCTCATCACGGGCTTTAGGGGAGTCTTTGCTCTGATGCCCCTCCACCCTTTCCTTCTCCTTCCTTCCCCTGACCTCAGTGTTTGCATAGGTGTCCTCATCGCAACTCCCCCTCACAACTCCAACTCCTCCTCCCAGGTTCCCCTTCTTAAATATGTTATGGCAGAGGTACAGCCTCCACTGCTGATTGGCTCAGCCCTGACCAGAGGTGTGTCTGACTTGGAGCCAGGGAAGCTTCAAGAAGCTTCTCAGAAGGACTACTGTTGTAGCCCCCTCCTCTGCTACCAAAAACCCTACCACAAACACAAGCCCATCACATTGGCAAAGAAAATAAATATTTTGGAAGAGTTCCTGAAGAGTTACTTAATGTTAATATTAACTTTATTATTTGAGAGGGAGGAGGATGAAAGTGATTTTTTTTTTTCTGATAAAGGGGACTTGTATGAAGACCATGCCCTTTTGCTGACAGAGATCAGGTTGGAAGAGAGGTGTGTTTTATTGTAGAGGCCAAAAGCTTAATTTTGCATGAGATTTTCTTGGTCTTTTGTCGTCTTTACAGATGGTAAAGTAGGTAGTCAGAACTGAAGTTCTGTCTTACTGCATATATTGTTAATCACATTAAAATTTTGAATCTATAGTTGCCATTTTGATAGGGTTTACAATGAAATAACAGGCTGCAGGATTCAATACACTGAAATTTTTAGGACTCACAGTTTAGACTGTCCAGATTTTGTCTTCTACAAATTATATGGGATTTATTTTCTCTCTGTGTGGAACTAGATTTGCCAAATCTGCAAGGTCTCAGATGGTACTAATGCTGTTTATCCCTGCCCTGTAGATCTTTGTGTAGACAGTCATCCTGCTTCTAGATACACAGTCTGTAATACCAGATGGTTAATAGTCCAAATACTTGCCCAGAAACTGCGATATCTCAGAAGTCCATACCCTTTTTTAAATGTCAGCTTTCTAAGAATGTCCATGTGTAATGATAACTATATAAGTATTTCCAAACTGGAATACTTCTGAATTTAAAAAGAAAAAAAAAAAAGTATACAGGGGTTGAACCTCACTTTATTTTAGTGAGCCAGACTTTTATGCTTCAGGGAGAAAATGGCAGCTTCCAACCCTGGGAGAAAGAATCCTTCTCAGAATTTTTTTGTTTCTTTGCTTTTAATTTCAAGGCAGGGCAAATCCTGGTACTCCTGACTATATTTCTCTTCCACATGGATGTGCATCTTTTTTTCTTATGAGTACATGAACAAAACTACTCTGTGTCAATAAAATACTTGCTTAAACGCGATAATTAATGGGTAACCTTATGTATACTTTTTCTGAAAGATGATTTGATTTTGATGGAGTTGGTATTTTCTATGAAGTTAGTGGGTTTGAAACATTGCAATGAGTTTAATTTAAAGAACAGTCTTATTTAACCACCTATTTGACTCAGTCTGTGAGAGGAAATAGCGAGAGAGACGTGCATTTTCTCTGCCTATTGTGCAGGTCTATGATATACACATGTGGCTACAGATTTTCATTGTCCTTGTTGCTGATTTTTCTTTGTTAGCTTGTTCCTTCTCTTGCATTTAGCTGGGCTGAATTCAGCCAAAGCCCTTGGCAAGTTTAGGTTAAAAGTATTTGTCAGGCTAAAAGAAATCACTTATTGTGATTCACAATAGCTAATGGCTATCAACGTTAGCATGATTACAAGAAGGATGTCATTGCTTTTGCCCAGCTGATTTTTCAGAGTTCTGTCTCCTGGCAGGCCCTGGTTTAGGTGTCTATGAAATGGAAATGAGGATTTGGGAAGAAAATTTGTGAGATCTTACTTTCACAAAATGTTTGAATACATCAATAAGTTCTAAAGATTTTTTTTTTTATTGTTGTTAATGCATGAACCTATGGTCAAGGAAAGAGAACAATTTTATTGCCTTCTTCTTCCACCTTTGGATTCTGGCAGTAGTGTTGAAAGGTAATGCTCTATTTACAAGCCAATAAAAGTAATCTTTATTACCTAGACATGTGCCTTAATATTCTCCAGGTTAACACATGATCTTTTGAACAAAGTTGTCTGTAACAAGATTCATTTGGAGCAGTGTTTCAATAAAAAATTAAAAAAAAAAAAGAAAAGAAAAAATTGAAATCCTGTCTTGAAGAAGCTGTAGGCAGTACATATCAACTTGACATGGAGAGGTAAAATGTGCAGTATACATATCTATAACCTAGATGTCCCAATTTTGCACTTCCTATTACTCCTTTAACATAAGGTGCACAAAGCATATCATGAGTCAGTCACTCCCTGTCCCCAATATTAGAAGATGTTTTGGTCCTGTGAAGAGGCAAGGGTGACCAGACAGGGCATCCACAAAACCAAATGTGACTTCTTGCATGGGAACCTGTGGAAAGAGAGATATGTTTCCTTGCAGGTTTCCTCTCCAGATTTTCAGAGCTTGCCAGACAGCAGGTAAGCTGTCTCTGGCATTTTGGGGTTTGAAACAATTGATAAATGAATAGCTGTGGTAGGAAGCAGTAAAATCGAGGCACAGCTGCACTGGAGCAGAAGACGGGAGCTAGCCGAGTTTCTCTCAGATGGAAGGCATAATCTTCACATGTTTGGTAGCTGTTCTGTGATGGCTGATTTATCTGTGGTCTCTGGAAATTATCTGTTTGTACTTAAGAGTCTTTAAAATCAAGAAAGGAAACTAGACCCTTTTTGTAGCAAAAATGCTGCTTTCTCACCAGCCATCCAGTTTACTGTATTCCAGAAAAAGCAGAATCTTGAGGAGCTATACTGCTTTCACATTAAAACCTCAGGCTGTTTTTACAGTGTACCTCTGCGGCCAGTTAACCTTGGCTAAGGGCTAAACTCTCACTCAGAGACCTGGTCACTCACTCTGCCTCCTCAGTAGCACAGGGCATGAAGACAGGGTTAGAAGGCTCATGGGTCAACATAAAGACAGGAAAATTGCTCACCAGTTAATGTCATGGGCAAAATAGGCTTGACTTGGGGAAAATTAATTTATTTTTTTGCAAATTAAAATAGATTTGGGTAATGAGAAACAAATAAACAAACAAAACAAAAATGAAAACACCACCCCGTGACACCACCTTCCCATGCTCAACTTCACTCTTTGTTCAGGACTTGCTTATTTCTTCCACCTTCCTGAGTGGCACAGGGGGTTGGGGGAATGGCATTTGCAGTCAATCTATAACATCTCCTCTCTGCTGCTTCTCCCTCCTCACACTTTCCCCTGCTCCAGTATGGGGGCTCTCTGTGGGCTGAAGGGAAGTACCTTTTCCAGCACCTGGAGCACCTCTTTCTGTCCTCCTTTGACCTTGGTGTTCACACTGTGGTTTCTCAGTTTTCTTTTTTTTTCCTCACATCCTCTGTATGTGCAGTGTTTTGACCTTTCTTGTGCCTGTTTTCCATGAGGCACCACCATCTTGCCTGAGGGGCTCAGACATGTGGGTCCATTGGAACCAGCCGGATCCATCTGTCTGGCACAGTGGAGTCACTGGTCTCTCTTCACCTCTGCTACCCAAACCTTGTCACTTATACCCATTACAGTTTTCCTTCACTTCACTTTAGTTGAAAGTGAAGACTGCTGCACATACATATTTATGGGATGTCAGCAGCCTGCAGGACCTTTTACTGCAGGTGGGATGATCTTTCATGTGTCCTAGACATTTCTCAGGACAAGAGAAAGAGCGCTAAAGACTCAGGTGCTATAGTGTGTAGCAGCCATAATAGGATGAGTTATGCCATTTTCTGAGGGGCTTGCATTGTATTTGCATGGAAACTGAAACATGTGATTTGCTTATTAAATAGAGGATGACAGTGTGGTTTCATTAAATCATCCCCTGTTGAGAAGAAACATGGACACTGTTGGAGAAGTTTTATTTTCCTACCAATGTGATTTGCTAGTTCTTAGTCAGGTGAGACTCCCTCTGTTTCTGTTGATAATGTTTGGCTGACATGATTTTCCTCTTATAACAGATCATGGTAATGTCAGATGGCACATCGTTCTTTTCAGGACAGAGCCTTTATCTCCCCAACCTGCCCAGTAACTCCCTGTCTTTTTCCGAAGTGAAGAAGAAATCATCTCATGGGCCAAAGGTGAGACTTAATTTCTATAAGATACTTGAGCCAATGGTGCTTTCCCTGGGAATTAACTTGAGAAAAAAAATACTGCTAAGTGTTTTTGCAATCTCATGACATAGTCCAGTGATAATAGGTGTTGATGTTTCTTCGTTGTGAACCTACTGTTCACCACATGAAAATAATGCAGAACAAGGATGGCTGTGAGAACAGGTGCCAATGAAGGTACTGCTTTTCTGGTTTTTGTACTTGTACAATTGTTTTCTTCCTTTCCCAGAAGGAAATCTAATAGTCTGTTGTAGTATTAGGGGATTCTGGTGATGGCAGTGTGATCTACAGAAATGTAAAGAATATGAGAAAATACTATAATAATTGTTTCATTTATTAAGTATTTTAGAATACTTTCAAAGATAATTGTGTAAAGTGAAACTTGAAGTTGTGTTCTCTAGAATTTTTACTTTTGTTTCAATTTCAAGCGTTAATTCTTTACTAGGTGTTTCAATGACTGCAGTGTATCATCAGTCTGTAAGACATCAAATTGAATCCCCAACCTAGAACATGGTAAAAAGGATAGTAAAATGTACCTTTTGAGTAATACAAATGGACCTTTCCGAACATCAGATAATTTCTTCAGTTTGACAAAATGAATGAATGGTGTGGGAGAATAAAGAACATCTTGTTGTTTATTCAAATAAGAAATAAAACAAAACAACTTGCTTCATAAATGAATTGACATATGTGCCTTTTCTCCATTGTTAAATTGTTTGGGTTTGGATTTTCTTTCTTAGCATCTTGTGAATTTGAAATATGTTGCTTAATCTTGCAGCTTATGTATTGCAAGGGGCAATACCCATTTTTATCAATGACTTTCATGTTCTGTAGCTGTGCGAAATCTTGTATCTCGTAAGAATTGCGAGGTAATGAACTATGGGTATGCCTAAGTGTGTCTACAGCAGTAATGATACATAGAGAGGGGGGGGAAAAAAGTTCTTTGAGGTGTTTCTGCCTGGTATGCATTGTACCCGAGTGCCTCACAATCTCTGATTCAGGTCTTCTTGCAACATTTAAAGGATATATGGATGTATGATTATTTTTATTTTCCTAATGAGGAGCTGAGGTAGATTGAATCTGAGGATTAGACTGAAGGCATTTACTTTGGAATGCTAAAATGACTGCTTTAATGCCTAAAAGGAAGGCACCTGGCTAAACCAAGTGCTGCAGCAAGGTGCTGAAGATAATTGTCCAACTGTTTAGACTGGGACACATCTCGATCTACTTGGATACTGAAGATGAGTTACTTAGACACTTTCCATCTATAATAGGGGTTCTTGTGAGGTTGTGTAGCTCTCTAGAGTTTAGTTTCCAATCACTTCTCCAAATTTGGCTGTGAAGTTAATTCACCCATGTCTTGCATTACATGCCAAAGCAGGCATACTGTGACTTGGCCTGAATAAGCAAGCCAAACAGCTGCAGGGCTTCAGGGAGCTACTGACAGGATATCAAGTCCTACACTAATACTCCATCTAGTAACTGCACACCATGATAAGAATGTATCTCCAGTGTAAATTTTTTCATAAGCAAATACTAACCTGGGATGTCATTTTCTGAACCATATTCAGACAATTAACTTTTGTCTGGTGTATAAACCTGACAATCGTGAAGTGTGGTTGGGGTGAAGCAGGGTGAAGGGAGTGTTGCATGTTTTCTGCACATGTCCTTATCAATGAACATTTGAAATCTTTAATTTTTGCTGAAGAAACCCAACCACCTGCTGTGAGTTTGACACGTATCAGGAAGTTAAGAAGTCAGTAGGCAGGTTAAGTGTGCATTACATCTCAGGACTGTGTTCAATATCTGTAAAACTGTTACCTGTGAATGCTTTTTAGGTATTTGGTTTCAAAGTAGCGATATTCAGCAGCAATGTTATCTATTTGAAATAATAATTTTTTCAATCTTTTATGCTGTTCATTGGAGTTTTTAATAGTGGGAAGAAATCTTACATCAATACAACTGTTTCTTGCCAGTCAGTGTGAATATTCAATTTTTCCCCTTCCCTCAGCAATCTCTGTCTCCTCCTGTCCAACTGAAAACACACACTAATGAGCAACTGTTCTTGTCTCTCATAAAGGAAGAATTGTAAATACCTGCCTTACTGAGGATCATCAGCAGTTTTTGAGAAATGGAAACATGAAGTAACCTTGGTTTTAGTACAACAAAAAAAGTTTGTATTTTTTATTATAAATCCTGTTGCTGGAGTTTCTGTTGTGGTTTGGGGGCAGGAGAGCTACAGCCAATGTGTAAACAAATTTTTGTTTTTGTCATTTGGAATAACTCCTTTGATGGAACAACTTCAGTGTCCTAATTTCATTTAAATATGCCTCTAGAATAGAAGCTGTATAAGGGTCTTAGTTCTTGGGTGTAAGCTGTCTGTACCAAAACTGTGGGTGCATGTACTCCAGGTGTCTGTCCTGGATGATTTGGGGATTTTTCTGCTGCAGCAACAGCCCTTTGATGTGCTTGGCTTGGTTTTGGTTTGCTTTGTGTCTGTGAATACCAAAATAAACTTTGAGGTTAGTTTTAAACTCTGAGTATGGAAAACCAGAACCTAAGAATATTTGTGTACCCATTTGCCGCTACAAAGCACCATATAGACTTTCTGGTTAAGGGAAAATTGCAGTCAAGACAATAAAACCAGTGCAACAAAGTAGTACTGTTGGTTTAGCATTCACTTATAAAAAAATACAATGCAGTATGAAATAAGAGAGAAGTGTCAGTTTGCTTTCTGTCACATCCTCTTTAGAAATATATATTTAAAAAATACAGATATATTTCTGAATTTCCATGATTTTTTGTTTAATTTAACAGAGATGCTATTAGCAAGACCTGTTATTGTGATTCTAAAACAAAGCTTTAGTCTTGGAAATAAAGAAGACAGGCAGAAAAGCATGAAACCTTACTTCATTAATTTTTTCAGAATATAAAAAAATCTGCAGGCTAGCTACAGATTCTTGTGTTGCTTTTAAATCAGTTGTATTACTGTGCCTGTTTGTATTATGTAAATACTACATGCACAGAATACATGGAAACAGCTTGATTAGTTTTGTTGGGATGATTATGTCTTTTGGAATGAGCTGTAGTGTCAGCTACAGTGAAATGAGGTTTACTTTATAAACAAAAAAAAAGAAAAGCTCATATTCCCTTGTGTGACCAGAAAAAAAAAAAAACAAAACAAAACAAAAAAACCCCAATTGTTTTATGCTCTCCCTTTTGGCTTTCTCTGTCAAACCAGTGAGCCTTGTAATTTTCCACCTGCTTCTAATTCTCCTGATGTCATTGGTCATAATAGTTTGATGGGCTGGACAAGCTGAAAGCTTTGTCAATGTGTGATACAGTAGTAATCTGTAAGAAGAACTAGCAGCAAGTAAATTCATCTCTAGCATGTGTCTAGTAAATGGAAAAATACCATAGTATTTGTGGAAGCTTTCAAAATGCTGGAGTTTGGGGGGGTTTCTTGTTTTGCTTTGTTTTGGTTTGGTTTGTTTTTCCAGCCAAATCAGTTAGTGTTTTTATTCAATAATAAACACATTTATATTCATCAGAAATCTGAATTTCCTTGAGTGAGCATCATGGTTTGAGCTCAGAGGGCAACTGAGCACCATGCAGCCACTCACTTCGCCCTTCCCCCCAGCGCTAAGAAGGAGAAAATAAGGTAGGCTTGGGATTCGAGATAGGACAGGGAGGGGAGAGTCACCTATTATGGTCACTGACAAAAGGAAGACTCATTAGGGGAAGAAATAAAAGAGCATAAATTTAATACAGACATTAACAACAACAGTTAACAGACAGAGTAGGACAGTGAGAGGTGTTAACACATCTTGAAAACACCTCTCCTCACCCCTCCCTTCTTTCGCATCTCAGCTTTGCTCCTGATACCTCTACCTCCACCCCCAGAAGTGCAGGGGCAGGAAATGGGAGGTGCAGTCCGTGCTACCACTTTTTCCATCTTTGGTGCGGGAAGGAACTTCTGGAACTTGTTCCCCCTGCTCCATCGTGGTCCCCCTCTCACAGGAGACAGTCCTCCACAAACTTTCTCCAACTTGAGTCCCTCTCACAGGCCGCAGCATCTCCCCAGCTGCTTCAGCCTGGGACACCAACTTTCTCTGATTTGAGTCCCTCTCACGAGCTGCAGCCCTTCCCAGGCTGCTCCAGTGTGGGACACCCCCACATACTGCAATCCTCCCAGCACCGAACTACAGCAGCGGGGACTGCTTTTTCCAACAGGGTCCTGGCCTCCTTCAGGCTTAAGCACTTGAGACAATGTGCAGCCTCCCACAGACCACAGGTCAGTCTCTGCTCCACCATAGACCTCATGGGTGGTGGGGGGCCACCCTGCCATATCACCACAGGATACCAGGCGTCTCTGCTCTGGCACACCTTTACCCCCCACCCCCTTTCCTCCTCTGTTCTTCCACTGACCTCGGTGTTCACATAGATGTTGCAACTCCTCCTCCCAAGTCCAACTCCTCCTCCCAGGCCCCTTCTTAAATACATTACCACAGACGCTCAGCCAATTGTTTCAGCCTTGGTGCAAACATGGGTCCAACTTGGAGCCAGGGGTGCTTTGAGATGCTTCTCACAGGGGCCACAACTGTAGCCTCCTCCCCTGCTACCAAAAACCCTACCACTTACTCAAAACCAGGACAGCAAGTAATCCCTTCTAGATATCTTCTTCTTCTTTTCCTCTTAAGAGCTGGAGGAATTGGCTTAAGATGGACACATTGTTTCAGTAGACATAATATTCGAAAAAATACTTTTTTATTACAAATTAAAATAATGCATGTTTTTATGATCACTAAATTTGTAGGCTAAACCCAGAGTACAGTAGACTAGCATGGCCTTGCCAGTGTGCTCAGTTTAATGATTAAATAAAATTCAATGAACTACCCCTCCATCCCCACAACTGCTTCATCTGCTAATTAGGTTCCTAATGTCTGTCAGCAACTGGAGAGGTTTGAAATAGTTTCTGGAGGATACTGATATTCAAACTCATGTTCAACCAAATTGGGAATTACATTTTGTTGTGTGAAATCAGATTCCGACCCTGCAAGATATAGAGTTCAACACTATTTTTTGCCTTGTAGTTACAAAAGTGTTTTAATCTGCAAATGTGTTACCTGTTGAGCAGCTGCCACAGTCCATTTGGAGCTCTTAAATTTGCCGGGCAATGTAGTCTGTGATTTAAACTTTATTTCATGAGCTCGTTAAGAAATACAACAAACAAACAAGGCAAACAGGGCTCAGTCCCCTTCACCTAGACTAGTCTATCAGGTGAATTCTCTTACTCACCACTGAAGCCATACATCAGGCCTTAGCATGAGCTGTGTTAGCCAAAATCTGAACAGGATTTGAATGCAACAGCCACAGCATCACAGTCTTTCTCTGTTGGTGAAACCTTAGATTTTTATTATGCTTTCCAAAATATTTATTTTTAAATATCTGTTAGCACTCCTTTATGAAAGGGGTTATATATCTTTAAGTACTGTATGTACATGGTGTTACCTGGCTTAAGAAAACAAAACATCTGCAGGTATTTTAGCATGCATATAATCCTCTGTATTATTCTTTTGATGTTTGTTATGCAGCGTGTCAAAGTCTAAGATTCACTTGGGTTGCTCCCATATTTGATGAATACACAAATGTAAGCTATAGTGTATAAATACATTACCTGTCAAAACCCCATGATCTCAATTTTACATATGAACTTGAGAAAAGACTGATTTATTTGTCCCTCTTCACAGAAATACATTATTCACTCTTATTTCTTACTACACTTCTTAAGGTGGGAAGGAAGAGAAATATTTAAACACACCATTAGATTTTCATAAATAAGAAAATGGATTGAAAGTACATTCCAATTTTCAGTAAGATCTGTCCTCTACATGATGTGAATATTTAGCCATATTTCATCCCCACCAGCCTTCCACATTCATCATTAGCTTTGATATAATTTTACCAATTAATATATTTGGGGTCTTTTCTGTCTTACAAATTTTATGTTCCTCTCACTGTTTCCTATAACTGATTGTTGGCTTCTGTTAGGGTCATTGCATAATCTTAGGAAATATGAAAAAATACTTTTTTTTTACTTTGAGAATGAATGCATATATAAAAGCAATGGGTTGGCTGTCTTAATGAAAGAGTAGCTCTCAGAGAGCATGGCAGGAGTGCATATAAATATGTCTATATCATAAGTATGTCATATACTTGTACTATTATTTCTATGAAAACATCAGTTTCCATTTTACAGAAAGATGAAAGAAGTCTGGTTTTAAAATTGAAAAGACAAGAAAGATCTCAAGTCCCTATTGGTTTTAATACTACTGCATGCCAGGACCTACATTTCAGTTCTCATCTATTGGAAAACCACTAAAATGAGTTGTGTCTCTCCTTTTGGAGCAATTAAAAATATGTGGTAAGGAGACCACTGAGAAATGTAAGGACTCCATCTAGTTTAACAATGGCCCATATTTTATTCCTCCCCTGGACAATACAATTCTGGCATGACAAAATGAGATGTGAGGATAAAAGCATTAATAATCAGTTCATATGTCAACCTTTGGGGCTGGTCTTGCATCAAACAAAATATGGAACTTATTTTTATATTTATTTTAAAAAAACTCACCAGGAAAGGAGTTTTGGCTCAAGTAAAACATCCCAAAGAGTGATTAGTGCTTTTTAAATTTTTCTTTCTTAATTACTGGCTTAGGAAGTGAGGAAGTGTCTTACTTTCAGATATTAAAATGTCATCATAATATTGTTCATTGTTGGTCCTTCTGCCCATTGTTAATGTTGATGCATATATACTATATGTATAGTTAGATTTCCAAATCTGACTCAAAAATACATTTGCAATGCTGATGTAAGAAACATCTTAACAAAAAGCACAATTGAATAGTATGTGCAGCACTGTGTTTCCCTAATTAGTTAAGATAATGAGAAGGGAGAAACAGTTCAAAGTAATTATTTTTAATTCATGTTTTCCACCTGTTGCTACAGAGGAGAAGGGAGATACTGGTCTTTTTGTACATTAAATACTGGCTTAACACATCCTGACAGGACAAGTTGTAAGCAGTTACCTGCCAATGAGGAGCACACAGGTAGATGTGTTCACAGTCTTAATTTCTCCTCTTGTTGACACAACTTTCATTAAACAGTAATTCTGCTTTGTTTTATTTGGTGAGGTTTTTTCTGAGCAGTTCTACTAACTGTATTTTTTAAACTAGTCAGCCTCCATGGAGGTTGAGGTTGGCCATGTCCTGCTTTGGTCCTCCAGTTTCCAGTACTGTTGCTATCCTGTCTACCTTGTGAGTAAAACAATGGTTAAGTAAGGGGGAAGAAAAGCTGAATATGTTTTTCCCTCTGCAGTTTTGTAAATCTGTGGTGGTGAACAGCTGAGCCCCACACAGCCACTTGCTCACTCCTCCCTAGTGGGATGAGGGAGAGAATCGGAAGTGATAAAACTCACAGGTTGAGATAAAGACGGTTTAATAGAGAAAGCAAAAGCCACACATGCAAGCAAAGCAAACCAAGGAATTAATTCACCACTTCCCATGGGCAGGCAGATGCTCAACCATCCCCAGGACAGCCGGGCTCCACTGCACATAACGATGACTTGGGAAGACAAACACCGTCACTCCAAACGTCCACCCACTTCCTTCTTCCCCCTGCTTTATATGCTGAGCATGATGTCATGTGGTATGGGATATCCCTTTGGTCAGTTGGGGTCAGCTCTCCTGGCTGTGTCCCTTCCCAACTCCTTGTGCACGCCCGGCCTCCTCACTGGTGGTGTGAGGAACAGAGAAGGGCTTGACGCTGTGTGAATGTGGCTCGGCAACATCTAAAACATCAGTGTGCTATCAACACTGTTTTGATCACGAATTCAAAACATAGCCCCATATTAGCTACTGTGAAGAAAATTAACTCTGTCCCAGCAAAACCAGTGCAAGGGTCAAAAAAGAAAAGCAAATATGCTTAGCAGTGTAGAATATGAGGTGTGAATAGCTGGAAGATATAACAGAGCTGGGGATTTGTACATTAATTTTATACAGATGAAAGCATATCCAGTCTTACACAGATGAGAGAATTTTGGGCATCGCTTTTTTCTGCAGCTTGCAAAAGATTTGGATGAATAACAAACCAAATTATTGAAAGTCAAACCCAGAAGTACATTTGTAATATTTATACTGACTAGCACCCTTTTCAGTAGTTCCTAATTTCTAATAATGCTTTCTTTGCATAAAAATTATATTGGAAGAACACTTTATTGGTAAGTATTGTTCATCATCCTCTCTTTCAACCTAAGAATTTCATTAAAACTCTGATTCTAGAACTGTGTATTGGGACACCGTTAACTAAATATATTCCAATTTCTGAAAAATACTGTAATGTTTTTGTCCTAAAGAGGAGTAATTAAAGACTTGAGCTATAGGATGTAGTTGCCAACAAGTAAGGTGTGAGCATAGGAATCTTTGGCATGCTGTAAGTGTATAGTCCATATAATTTCCTTAAAGCTATTCCCATACTGCTAGTCATGAATTTGATCATTTAAGAGTTGGAGGGTGTGATACTGACATGCCATGTAGCACTTACGGAATATCCTGCTTTCAAGAAGGGTTGATTTCCTAGCTTCATTGGCTAACAGTCTTGCAGTTTATCATCAGGAATATAACTTCACATACTTTTTATTTTTCTAGGTTAGAATGGGTTCTTTTTTGTGTTATTTCGGCTTGATATTTTTAATGAAGTCCTATTCAGTATAAATCTCTATCTACCGTTAGGGTTTTTACAAATTTCACAATACATCAGGTTTCATGCTTGACTTTTTTTTTCAGGGTTTTAGTATTTTTGGTTTTTCAATCTCTATTTTAGGTAAAGGGAAAGGAAATTAATGGGTATATGCAATACATTTGTTTAAATGTTTCTTTCTAAAAGTTTCTCTGATGCTAGGCAGTTGTTTTGCCAATTGACAGGTTTAACACAAAGCACACAGACACCAAGCTAAAGAAATAGGCTATTTTCCTTTAGTTTAAACCAGCAGAAGGAATAAGCAAGGTAATGCACCATCATTACTACATAAAGCTAGCTATAGTGATTAAGAAAGATACATCACCAATTGCCCTCATACTTTACCATCACCCTGACCCATGCATCAGCTGGGGAGCCCCGTCACAGCGAAGGGTCAGAGAGCCTTTCCTGGCAATTGGGAAGTCCTACGCAGGGCGTCCGCTCGTAGGTGAGGTCTCCGTCTGTGCTGTGAGAGGGTCCGGCTTTTATACAGTTTAACAAACAAATCTATACGAAAGGCACAGGAGATAGCTGGTAGATTGACATGCCTCACTCAGGCGTGTCTGGATCTGGCCAGGATCTGGGCACGTCTGAGGAGTCTCTGTTTTTCTTTACATTGGGGATTTATAGTTACTTCCTATTGTTTACTTATAGTTCCCAGGGATTGTTCCCAGGGTTGCATTTTCATGCTGGTAAGATGCTGGTTGCTTCATGCTGCTGATAAGATGCTGATTGCTGGTCGGGGAATTCACTCAGAAGTCAACCTTGGTTTGAGGCCTATTGTTTGGGCCTTTTTTTGTTTCAGTTGGTCCTGTGACTTAGGAGTGAAGATCACGACCCTTTTGGAAGAGCCCAACATGTTCGCTCTATCCGTTTGATATGATACCATACATAACAATTATATAAAGTAATAATAATAATGATAACTAACAATATTACAAGAGGATGTATTAAGAAATTCAACACTTGGGTTGCAGAGGATGAATATCCAGTAAAGATGTCCCACCAGTGGTGTGCAGTCTCCCTCTCCATCTGGCCAGCTAACGACATTAGTTGATTCTTCGTGATTGCAGTCTGTATCACAGAGTCTGACAGAGTTTTATTTCGTCATTCTAGGTGTCGTCGCAAATGTTCTGATTGTTCCATGATGGTTTTCAGTGGAGTCAGGGATAAGCTGATTCCATTAAGTCCTAAGCTTTGGGGATGCCAGTACATGTTTAGTTGTTCTTCATGCTTTGAATAAAAAGTATACATCTCTCAGTGCCAGATGAGATAGAATACATTTCTGAGGCATCCCGAAAATGGAGCAGTTACTTTATACATTTCTATAATGTTTTAATCATTTGTTACTATATAAACACGCTTAGCACTAATTTCTACAAACATATCAAAGCTTTTGGTCAAGATTGTCCATTTACACAGATTCACTGAATGTTCCAATAAACTGAGTACTGAAAGTAACATTGGCTATGATAGAGGCAGAATTGGCTTTGCATTGGAAATCATCCTGTTGTCTTGTCTTGGTTGCATTTTTCCATTGCCACCTAAGCGGTGTCCCTCGTGGACCTTCCAATGGCCATCCTGGGGTAAAAGCCTTTCCCAAATGGACCATGATGATACACAGGCAAATCCATTTTAGCAGAATCTAAAAGATAGAATCTTAAGACATCTAGTTATTCTCGCAGATAACATTTAGTTGCAGGAACATATTCCCATTTTTCCTGTCCAGATTTCATGATTAAAACAGTATTGTCTTTTCCTGTGGCTATTACTTCAGCTAGTTCAGGAGGCCCGCTTGAACTCTGGACCCATACTTTAGCTCCGTTATTGAAATTAGTTGATCCAAACCCTTTATCTCCACGAACAGTGGTGACTTGAGGTGGATCCCCTTTTTTCACAATTGCTTTCAAAACTGACAATATCAATAGTTGTGCTATTCTGTCGTGGGGATGAATAATCAAATCTTGTTCACCATTGTTTAATAGAATTACTTTAATTTCTCCTTGATAATCTACATCAGTCACTCCTCCCATGACATGAATACTTTTCAAGGCTAGGCTCGAACGAGCAGTTATCAAACCAAAGTGTCCTGGAGGAATTTTAATTCCTATCCCAGTATTGATAACTTTCACCTGGTTTTGGTTTATCCTGATCAATTCCAATGCATAGAGATCTAGCCCTGCAGCCTCTGGAGTGGCCCGGTAAGGGGCCATCACACCAGGAACAATTTCCCAGTAAGTCAAAGTCTCACTTACTGTCAGAGGTTTTGTTTGTAAATTGGGTGTAGTCATGCGCATCAAAGGGGTTTCCATTTCCCCAATGGGCCTATTGTTAAGGATATGTAGCGCATCTGTGGGATGAGTTTTCCATCGGGATAGGTTCCCATCTCCTAACTTCTTCAACTGCTCTTTCAACAACCCATTCTTTTGTTCAATCAATCCTGCAGCTTGTGTATAGTACGGTATATGAAAAACCCACTGAATATTTTGCTGCTCAGCACACTGTTGAACAAATTTGTTTTGAAAAAGAGACCCATTATCAGTTTGAATCTGCAATAGAATTCCATAGTACAAAATGATTATGCCTATAGTACAGATAGTACTATGATGAGTAGCTTTCTTACAAGGATGGGCAATCAGATATCCAGAATATGTATCTACAGCAGTGCAGACATATTTACACCCTAGGTCCTGGGGTGAAGGTCCAATATAATCCATTTGCCAAATTTGTCCTGGCAGTTTTCCTCTTCCCGGTCGTCTTTCACAATATTAGGCACTGGACGTTTGTGAGTATGTTGGCACACGAGGCACTGGGCGATTATAGTTTTGATCATATCAAGTGACATTGTTATGCTCCTGGGCCCACCTGTAAGTGGCTTTCTCTCCAAGGTGCCCACACTTTTGGTGTGCCCATTTTGCCAAGCCTTCATGATCATCTTTCTGAGGGAATTCTAATCCAGCTTGGGAAATCTTTGCCTGGTTGTCTACAACAGAGTTATAAAGTCGTTCTAAAGCGTTCACATTACTATGAGCATCAACATGAAACACAGATACCTTAGTCTTCTCTACTATTTCCCAAATATCCTTCCACAATTCCTTTCCCCAGACTTCTTTGGAGTATATTTTCCAATCTTTGGCTACCCATGTTGGCAGCCAAGTAGCTAACCCATTAGCTACTGACCAGGAGTCAGTATATAAATGTCATTCTCCTAGATCTTGTTTCAAGGCCATATAAGCTGCATGTAATTCAGCATACTGGCTGCTTTTCCCTTCTCCTGTAGTTTCTAAAAATTCTTCTAGATGGGGATAGTAAGCTACTGCTTTCCAAAACCTCTTCCCTCCTATATACTTAGCTGATCCATCAGTGAACCAAGCATGTTCCTTTTCAGAGGGTGTCAATTGGTCAAAAGCTTTTCCCCATCGTACTGGGGATTCCCGTTCAACTGTCAAATCAGGGTTCATTTCTTGATCACTTGTGGGGGTAGTAGCTACTCTCCTGAATATTCCATTTCCACTTTATGATACTCAATTCTTGAGCATGCCCAATTCGATGGGTTTTAGGAGAGCTTTTAACCCATTGCATGATAGGAATTTCAGGACGAAGGGACACTTCATGTCCTATTGTAAGCTGCTCTGTTTCTACCAACGCCCAATAACATGCTAGTAGTTGTCTCTCAAAAGGTGTGTAATTGTTTCCTGCCTCTGGCAGCTTTTGTCCCCAAAAACCTAAGGGAACCTTTTTCCTTCCCTGTTTTTGCCATAGGCTCCAATTGGCATGTAATCCATTTACTGACATGTTTAACTCCACTTCTCCCTCCTGCAATGGCCACAAATCTAGGGCCTTTTGAATAGCTTCCTTTGCTGACTCAAAAGCAGCTTGCTGTTCATTCCCCCATTCAAACTCATATTTTTTCCTTGTTACTTTATACAAAGGAGTCAGAATCTGTCCTAAATGGGGAATATGCTGCTGCCAAAAGCCAAACAATCCAATAAATCTCTGTGCCTCATTTTTATTTTGTGGTACTGCAAAATCCAAAATTTTCTGTCGAGCTTTGGGTAATACTTCCCGATGCCCACAATGCCATTGAATTCCTAAAAATTCTACCATTTGGGATGGTTCTTGAATCTTGCTAGGATTAATTTCCCAACTTTTCTGTCTCATATGATCTACCACCTGTTGAAGTATTTGTTGCACTTCCTTCTCATTATTTCCCTGAATTAGGATATCATCAATATAATGCACTATTTGCATATGAGGAGGCAATTTTATCTTATCCAGATGCTCAGCCACTGTCCGATGGCAAATGTTTGGACTATGCAGCCATCCCTGAGGCAGTCTGGTAAAGGTATATTGTCGTCCCTGCCAGGTGAAGGCAAATTGGTCCCAATTTTCCTCTGCTATTGGGATAGTGAAAAAGGCGTTAGCTAAATCTATTAGAGCATACCAAGTCCCTGGATGCTTTTGAACCTTTTCTATTAAAGTAACAGTGTTTGGTACAGCTGGTGTAAGCGGTGGGTTATGTTTATTTAATTCCCTAAAATCTACTGTCATTCTCCACGACCCATCACTTTTATTGACAGGCCATACAGGATTGTTCCAAGCTGTGGTAACTGGTTTCAATACTCCTGCATCTAATAAATCTTTAATTGTCTGTGATATCTCCTCATGCCCTCCTGGAATTTATATTGTTTCACAGTCAGTAATTTAGTAGCAGCAGGAATCTGTACAGGAGGCATTTTCACTTTTCCTACTAAAATTGTTCTAATACTGATATGATTTTTCACCCCAAACTGGTACTGACCGTCTGGGAGATTCAAAGTTAGTCCCTTCAAAATGTCTATTCCTATTATGTATTCAGGAATGGGGACAATCATGACTGAATACAGTCGTTTTGGGAGGTTTCCTATTTTCATTTCAATTTGAGTTTGTACAGTTTCAGTTTGTTTCCCTCCCAGACCTGTAATAATTACAGGTTGTCCTTTAAATTTCTTTGGATTCCCATATATCAAGGAGGCCTCCACTCCTGTGTCAATTAAGGCTTTTACTGTTTGTGAGGACCGGTTTTTCCAAAATATTTGGACCTCCGCATGGGGCCGTCGGTCCTTCCGTGCCCATTGCACTGGAGCTTGGCCATAATTTCATTCCTGTTTACTACTCCTTTCATTGGTATAAATCAGAATACGTCTCCCAATCCTCCCTTTCCCTCGGAACAACTGATCTGCCCGCGGAGGGCCCACCGTCTGCAGATGGGAAGTCCTGTTGAGGCTCAGGAGGAGGTGCTGTAGGCTGAGTTACCCCTGGATTCTTAGTTTCAGAACTTTGAACTCTCCTGCTAGGCTTATTCAGCCCTCTATGTTTGTATTTTCACCACAGCTCGTTAGTTGGAACACCATCAATCTTTTCATTAGATATGTCATCCTTCAATAAAGCTGTAAACATTTCCTTGTGAGAGAAACTCTGTTCTCACTTCCTTTAGGGCTGTCCTGAGTATCTCGGTTTCCTGCACTTCCTCGGGGGCCCCATTCTCCAAGATCACCTAGCTGCTGTATTTTTTCAATTATCTCATCAATGGGATTTCCGGTCTCATTAATTAAGAGAGTCATTATTACATTTTTATATGCTGGTGGGGCAGTCTTAATCAATCGGTTTCTATGAGTGACAGACAAAGCAGCTTGCATCATTCTGTCAGGGTCTCCTATAAAGATTGCCAATTTCATCGCTTCCTCCTTCATCCGCTGTATACAGTCTCGCAAAGTATACCAGGGACGTTCCCCACCTGGCCAAAGTATTCTCTGTGGGGTATTTATTATTACATCCCCGGGCGGCCAAGGTTAACAAATTTGTATCCTGAGGATTATTTTGGAATGCGTCTTGCACAGAGGATTCAGAACTGAAAACTAAAAACTTCCTAGAGTCCTCTGGATCTAGGGTTACCCCTGCTGCTCCCTGATCGTGCAAATGCACCATCCAAGAGAGCAGGGGTTCCCCCAGTCTCTGCTTAAATCTTTCAATTATATCATTTATTTCATGCTGAGTATAATCCTCAGTCACATCATTCCTTACTTGTTGGCCATTAGTATCCAATTCTATTTTCCGTCTCCACACTGGTTTTACATCCACAGGTTCATCTGAGGAACCAGCCTCATCAGATATCGTAGAATCCCAAATATCTCCATCCCATCTGTCAGGATCCCACTGTAACCCTGCTTCTGCAGTCACAGCATGCACTTTCCTATGGTTTACTCGTCCCCTTCTTTTCTTACACTGTGCCACCGTTACTGCAGCTCTTTCAGCTACAGTCTGATAAGCATCCAACTTATCGGCAAGCAACTTGTTTTGACACTGTAACATTACAATTTGATTCTGCCAATCACACATCTGTCGCTCCATGTGGGAGCGCTCTAACAACAGTTTTTCTTTCTGTTGGTGCTGTTTCCAATATGCTGTTGATAAAACCCATCCCTGTCTTCCTGAACACACAATTTCTTTTCCTTTTTCCATAGATAATTTTTGGATACATTTTAATACATCCAGTGGTTCAGCTTCTTTTAGCTGACTTTCCCACTGTTCGCATGGTCCTCCGACCTTAGCCTACTCAAGAGCCAGTGAACTATAGGGAAGGTCTTCCCATCCAGGAATTTCAGATGGAGCTGATTCATTACGTTTAGATTTTAAAAATGACATTTTTGTCTTATCCTGTCCGTGACACTAAATTTGTTTTGCCAATTGACGGGTTTAACACAAAGGACACAGACACCAAGCTAAAGAAATAGGCTATTTTCCTTTAATTTAAAGCAGCAGAAAGAATAAGCAAGGTAATGCACCATCATTACTACATAAAGCTAGCTATAGTGATTAAGAAAGATACATCACCAATTGCCCTCATACTTTACCATCACCCTGACCCGTGCATCAGCTGGGGAGCCCCGTCACAGCGAAGGGTCAGAGAGCCTTTCCTGGCAATTGGGAAGTCCTACGCAGGGCGTCCGCTCGTAGGTGAGGTCTCCGTCTGTGCTGTGAGAGGGTCCGGCTTTTATACAGTTTAACAAACAAATCTATACGAAAGGCACAGGAGATAGCTGGTAGATTGACATGCCTCACTCAGGCGTGTCCGGATCTGGCCAGGATCCGGGCACGTCTGAGGAGTTTGTGTTTTTCTTTACATTTGGGATTTATAGTTACTTACAGTTCCCAGGGATTGTTCCCAGGGTTGCATTTTCATGCTGATAAGATGCTGGTTGCTTCATGCTGCTGATAAGATGCTGATTGCTGGTCGGGGGATTCACTCAGAAGTCAACCTTGGTTTGAGGCCTATTGTTTGGGCCCCTTTTTTGTTTCAGCAGTATATATAGATAGAAATGTTTATAATCAGCTTGAAAGAAAGTAAGCAACCTAAACTTACTGACTGTAGGTCCCTGTAAATTGAAATGTCACTTGGCAGATTTTAAGTAGAATAAAAATGATGCTTGTTTCTGAAGAGAGTGCTACAGGTGTTTAGTGTTTATAACAGTGCCATTAGTCTACTGGTTATTTTTGATATGCTGAATGCCCACTGCTAGCCGTTTCAGTGAAAGTGGGCAGTGCTGGAGCTATCCTTATCTTTTGGAAATTCCTGGATGCTAATTCTCAGAAGAAAGAATCCTATACGACCCATTCTGGGTGGTTCAGTTCTCTTATTGCCAGTTTTAGCTGCAGGTCACCACCTTCCTTGTCACTTCAACATTTCAGATTCAACTGAGTGAGGAATGATACTGCTCTGCTCTTTCTGCTTTTGCCTATCTTATAGGACCTCTGGGTCATCACCCTCTCAGAAATCCTTCTTGGTTATGACAGTTGAATTTTAAAAAATGCAGTTAAATAGTCAGCAGAGACAGCAGCTTAAATACAAAGAAGAAAGCTTTTTTAGTGTAGTAGGTTTTCCATAAAATGACATTGCTGAGAAGTTGTGTGTCAAATCAAGTCTTCCATAGCCAGTATAGACCTCGAGTAGTTATTGTGTGTGAGGAAAAGGATCTGGCAAAAGCTGGAGAGAGGATCACAGTAGAGAAGTCAAACTTGGCCTGAAATGTCATCAGGAGCACATGTTTTGCTTTGATCCTGAGTTAATTCTGTTGACAGTATATGGTTCATATACCAATCTTTCTATATGCGGGTTTTTTTTCTAGTAGCTAATGGTCATGGTTAACATTTCCTAAACTTGTCGTTGTGTTCATCTTACGATGATTCCTAAAAAACATATCTAATTCTTAAGATAGAAACTAATTTGTCTTGCAGATACTGACAAGCAGTGGTAACTGCTCATGGTAAACCATCTTGTAACAGATAAATTGACCAAAATGATGTGGTTTGTATCTGTTCTTACATAGATATTTGCAGTTTCTCATTTTCAACCTGCAGTACCAAGTTTTTAATATGAATCCTGTGTCCATATTATGTCTGTCTTTTGGGGTTTTAAGGTTTGTTGTTTTTTTTTTTTTAATAACATTTTATATCTACTTTTCGCAGGACCCAACTAGGATTCTGAACACAAATAGCAGCAGCAGCAGTAACAGTTTTTCAAAGACCCACAAGTTAAGAAAGGAGCACAAGGAAAAGACTTCTAAAGACTCAAAAGAACATAAAAGTGCCTTCAAAGAACCTTCCAGGGAACACAACAAATCTTCCAAAGAATTCTCTAAGAAACCCAAAGAAAACAAACCACTAAAAGATGAAAAAATAGTTTCTAAGATGGCCTTCATGGAACCCAAACCTATGTCCAAGGAGCCAAAATCTGAAAACACCCCCATCCTTACCATAACAGGTGGGCAGCAGCAAGAAAAGAAGACCCCCACAAAAAGGCCTTCTGTTTTGGACTCTGATGAACCTTCCATAAAAAAAAGAAAAAAAAGTGGCTCAAATACACTATTTAAAAGTTTTTCTAGTGCCCCACCCCTGATTCTTACTTGTTCAGCTGACAAAAAACAGACAAAAGATAGATTTCAACTCAAGGTGGGGAGAGTCAAAATTGAAAATGTTGCACTGGAAAGGAAGATGCCTACTCTGCCACCATTTGATGATATTGTAGATCCCAATGATTCTGATGTAGAGGAAAACATGTCCTCCAAATCTGAAGTAAGTGGTGTTTGGTTTTTCTTCATACATGGTGAGTGTTCCCAGTCTGTGGGGTTGCGCACCATATTTGTATTTTCTCATTCCTTTCTCCTGTCTACTGACAGATTGTTCAAACTGAAGGATGTGTCTGCTGGCTGTTCAAACTTGTATTGCCTGTTCAAGTCTACTCAGTTTATAAATCTGTCAACATTATGACAAATGAGCATATGGCAGATGGCTATAAATAATATTGCTGTTTTGATCTTGTTTATTTGAATTTCATGCTTCTTGTGAGCAAAAAGGAAATTGGCTTAAATACTTGTATTTATACCCTAAGTCTTTGTGCTCAGGTGTTCAAGAATTCAGTACATTCAGGAAAGGTTGCAGTAAATCAGAGTGTTATTTATTATTTTTTCTTCTAAAAAGGGCAGTTCTGTGAATGATGCCAGTTGTGTGGAGGAGGAGGAGTTCCTAGAATCCTTGCTCTGATGAGGAGAATCTATCGAAAGTAACAGGCTTACCTAAGAATAAAGACTGTTTCTGTGGAAGTTTGCTTTCCTGAAAATACTTGTCTACCATGTCTGACCAAAAATATTTGTCTACCATGTTGGCTTATCTGTTTCAAGCATCATTTGCTCCTGATAGTTAGGATTTTAATCATACTCCTAGCAGACTTTTCAGAAGCATCTTTTATAGACAGATGAGTAGAGAAAGAAAAGGGTGGGTTCCTCTCTGGAACAGACAATAAATACCCTACTGTGAGGAGGTGTCAACATTAGGCTTTTACTTCATATAAACTTGCAACAAGGGAGAAAGTAATACATTTCTGATCTAAAGTGACCTTTTAATGACTGGTCCCTTAGGGCAGGCAAAGGCTGTAAAATTTAGAAGGTATGGAACAGGACAAGCTCTGCTTTACAGCATTGCACTGGTGATATTGTGGTTGGGGTAGCATTCTAGTTCTCACTTAGAATTTATGAATTTGTCTTTGTTGTGGTTTAATCCCAGTCAGCAGTTAAGCACCACGCAGCCACTTGCTCACTTCTCACCTCTCCCAGTGGGTTGGGGAGGAGAAACAAAAAAAAAGTAAATCACATGGGTTGAGATATGAACAATTTAATAACTAAAATAGAATTAAATATAATAATACCAATAGCAATAATAATAATAAAATAGTATAACAAAAACAGAGAGAAATAAAACACAATAAAAGATGAGTGATGCACAGTGCAGTTGCTCACCACCCACAGATCGATGCCTGATCAGCAATCCACCACCAAGCCAGCACCCCCAAGTCTATATATTGAGCATGATATCCAATGGTATGGAATATCCCTGTGGCTAGTTCAGGCTGGCTGTCCTGGCCATGCTCCCTCCCAGCTTCTTGTGTACCTACTTACTGGCGACCATGGGAAACTGAAAAATCCCAAATTTATGATAAGTGCTACTTATCAACAACTAAAACATCAGTGGGTCATCAACATTATTCTCACAGTGAATTCCAAACACAGCGCTGTACCAGCTACTAGGAAGAAAATTAATTCTATCCCAGCTGAAACCAGGACAGTCTTGAAACCTGAAAATGTTCACACTTGCTGGCCTTTGTATGAATTAAGCTTTAATGTCTTCAAAAGAAGCTGAATTTTCTACTTTAATTTATGTCAGTACCCTTAAGACTCCCTACCTACCCTCAGAATAGCTGGCTAATTAGCATAGATTCTGCTTTCAGATTTCCTATTCATTCAAATAGGTGCCATGTAGTGGCACATGCACTTTTATGGCAGTTCTCCATTTTTCTTCAAAGACAAAACAATTGAGAGCAGCAGCTGCAATGTAACTGGAATTTTACAAATGCAGGCACTACAGAGGTGTGTGCTGCATAGCAACCTGCAGATAACTGATATGTGAAGGATATGGATGGTGCTTAAAATTGATCCTTTTTAATTGTCATGTGTTTCCCTCTTTGTTGTCTTGCAGCCTCTCCCCTATTACCAGTAGTATAATGGGTACACCCTTGTGTTTTCCTTAGGATGACACAAATCCACTTGCACTTGTTCATCATCCATCTGCAGTTGACCTGAAGGACCTAAGGAGTTCCTTAATTCTGTACTAAAGCAAAAAAAAAGCAGATTTGGGGTTTTCTAGTTCTGAAAGCCACTGTTATTGAGAGGGTAAACTACTGGACTCCACTCAGATAAAAGCAGATTCTGCTGCTCTGTGCTCTGGTGTATTTGAATGTTAATTTCCTGGATCACAGAACAGATAGGTCTTCAGTAGGAGGGCCATTGTGGTCCACATCTGTATGGGTGAAAAGGATGTCTGCCACTTTGGGACTGTGCTCATTTATAAATCAGGCTGAGGATGGCTCCAGTCAGTGGCTGGATATTATTAGGAAGTCAATAATATACTTATTTTTTAGAAAAGGTATCTAGAAAACCCAGAAAAATTCCCTAAGATGCCTGTGGATTCACACCATTCCTAGTGTTGTGGGAGAAAGAGCTGGGCAGCCTGGTTAATGAGTGTCTACAGAATTTAACAGTCATTCCTTCTACACATCACTAGTTTTAACCAGGGAGCAGTATAATAGAGGTATTTCAGTATGTTGGAAAAAGTATTTTGAACTTCTGTATGTGTTGGTGGGTTTCTAAGCATTTCAGGAAAAGGCATAGATTTTACATCTATGGATATATACCAAAAAGGGTATATCCTATGATTATAGACACATAAAAAAAAAAAAGGTGAAATATTGCAGTGTTATATCGAGAGTAATGGAAGAGAAAATATGGTAATGCTTTTGCTATACAAGGACAGTTATTTCAGGTCTGTTAATGCTTCATGATACTAACCAACATAGTTGCCTGAAGCTGGGAAGGCACTTCTTCAGTGGCACGTTCTGACATAATAATATCCTATAAATAAAATACAATCAGATGTTATCTCTTACTCTGGTACAGTTACAGTTGTGGGGATTGTAGCATTTATGGACACAGAATTTATCAATATTTGGGAATATATTTGTTGGTAAAGTATCTGGGATTTATTCCCAAAGTGTCTTTAAAAAAGAAAAACCACAAAACCCAACTTGGCAAATTTGGGTTAGGTATAACAAATCAGATTACAAATCAATACCTAAAAGAGAATTTTTAGGATACCACAAAAGTATTAACTTTGAGTCAAGTGCATTTTTGCTAGTTTAAGTTACATTTATGACATAATGCCAACCTAATACTCTATGAATTATTGTAATAAATTTATTAATAACTTTGCTAATGATTTTGTGAGGACAATATTTTCTTCATTCCATGGAGTAAGAGATGTTCTCGTTCTCAAACACACATGTTCTGAAATGGTGACTGTTCACTTTCTTTGTATTAGCTTATATGCATAGCTATGCATATCAAGCATGATAAATTTGTAATAAAGGGTGTAATGTAACAGAACTGTTTATGACAGCTCTGTAGCTAAGCTTGTATTGCTTCACCTAGAATTATTTTAGTCATATTTTATAGAGTTCATTTTGTCAGTAGGTGCACAAAAGCAAGTAGATTTTTTGTGCATTTCTTAAAGAAAAAAAAATAAAAAGAAAGAAACAAACAAACACACAAAAAAACCATGGAGGGAGAGTACAGATATTTATTTCAAAGGTTTTGAAGGAGTCTTCCCTTGGCAAATGTTCATTGCTTCTGGATGTTGCCCATTAACTGTTTTTTTATAAAATGTGACAAGCAAGTTAAGAAGTGGGACATCAGTGCAATGCTGGCATTACCTCCAGAAATTTGTCCAACAAGCTCCATAGTAGAAGTATATGAATTAGTACTACTTTTATCAAACATATTCATCAGAAGCTAGAACTTCCTGCAAAACTAAGTTTCTTCCTATTGCTGATCACACTGAAGAGAGTTTTCAGAGCTAGGGGTAGTCCATGATCAGTTCTCAATTGCAAAGTCTGGGCTCAGGTTTTTAAATGGTGACATTCTGAGAAGTCCTTATTGTAAAGGAAACTGACAAATGTCATCAAATAGAGGTGCTGTTTCGCTGGGTAGGTGCTACAGGAAGGCAATGCTGCTACTCCCCTGATTTCTTCAGATACAGCCCTCATTCAGTGAATCGAGGTGGGGTGTAACCTTTCAATTCATGTGCTTTAATTTCAGACAGAAAAGCAGGGTGTGCTCAACCCTTCTCAATATTGGCATCATGCTCTACCTAGTTCTGGGCATTCAGACTTGAAATACTGGCCTTCGCCTTCACAAAGTGGAAGGTGTAGAGGTATAGCACCCTCCAAGTGAGGTGGACTGGTTTTTCTTGTGGTAAAGCATGTCTGCCAATGGTTAATCCACCCTCTGAGCTGTCCCTTAAAATTCAGGTTTAAGAATGCAGCCAGGCTAGCATACTGTTGCCTTGGGGGTGTTACAGAAAGCCAGATACTGTCCTCTGATGTCCTTCAATCAATCCTTGTTTTGAGCTCCCAATACCTTTATAAAATTACTGTGGGAAATAAAGCGAATCACAGGCCTGCTTAATGATAAACTTTCTACCTTTGTTTAATAGCCTTTGTGTGCTTAGAGAGTAAGACCACGTATGGTCATTTCTTTGTGGTCTGTTTCACATATGCTGTAGTGTGGTGCATTGCTGTATTTATTTGAGTTCTGTTTTTCTGTTGACTGAGCTGTTGTCAAGTGAAATGTGTGTCTCCATTTCTCTTCACACTGCATTGTGGAGTATCACTTTTTGAATATATTAATGATTTAAAGTGTGTTGTGCTTAAGCATTAGTGGTAGACTTGGTGTTCAAAACAGCGCGGGTCTTAGAGTCATAGGAGCTAGCAAAGCTATTTGGGAGCAGCATGTATATTCAGTTAGAGATTACACATGAAGGCTGAGGAATTATTTTACTGGCTTTGGTACAAATCATATAAAGTAGGGTATGGAGTGAAAGCATGTCAGATTTATGATTTTATTGAGGCATAGGAGTATGAGCACAGTCCACTTTAAAACACCAAAGATGTTGCTTTTAAATTCAACTGCATGATGTTTTAATTAAAGAAAACTCCATCTATTTGCTTCCTGTGTGGGACACTGCAGCAATATGATAAATAAAGGTCTTGACCTTCTTGATTTTACTGCATGTCTAATAGTGAAATACGGTGATGTTCTCATAGCATCTGTGTGAGCTGCGAAATGGTGTGTGAGAAGAGGAAATAAAGAGTTTTGGATTCAAGTGAAGATTTTTCCATGGCTAGACCTGCCCATTCTGAGCTGTGGAGCCATTGCAGAAGGGATGCTCTGATACTTCTTGTTTTACTGTTACCAGTTTTGCTGCACTGGGTAGGGAGGCAAAAATTATGCATAGCTCTAAGTGAAGCTGCTGCATCAGAATGACACAGAGGAGATCAGGCAGATCAAACATATGTGTTTAGGTGTTAACAAATATTCTCAGTGTATCTCCAGTTGCCGTGATCTGAATAAAAACTCTTAAAATTTGCTGTGCATGTAAGTGGTTTGTAGATGGATTTTTTTAGAGAATGCATGTGGTTCTGTTGGATAAATTTCTGTTCCTGGTGTGGTTATTTTGCCCATGATATGTATTGTTTTTTCCCTTCCTGCCTGTATATGTCCCTGGAATTGTAGCATTGCCATTAATAACAGTAGCAGCTTTTTGGCCTGTCCAAGCCTATGCAAATACAAACTGAGCAGAAATGCATGCTAGCAAATTGTGACAGCTCAGGGGTGAGAAGTTTCAGTTATTACAAGTAGAGTACTTTACCAGGTCTTTTGCCTTCAGAAAAAAAATGCCAACTCCTTCTTGGGAAGTCCATTACAGAACAATGAAAATACAGTAGTGATTACATAGACTATGGGTTTGTACTTAATTAACTGTTTGTGTATCTTAAAGCAGTCTGAAAGTTACAACATGAGTACATTTTTAAAGCAATCCATAACGTGCCACTTCGGATCTGGCACATGATCTGTTAATTTGAGTGTTAAAAAAGTGGAAGAATATTTTTAAAATCCCCATGGTCTTGTAAAAACTCCAGGTCATTGTTAGCTGAAGAATCTTGCTTTCTGCCAGGGCTTGGAGCCAAAGTAAGATCTCTTGCAGATGATATTTAAAGTTGGAATTAACAGTAGTGATAATAGAGCTCAGTGTGGAATTTTCATGTAGTTATGTAGTTACCCCAGGGGGAAAAAAAAAAAAAAAGGAAGCTAGGTTTTAATTTTTTTGTGAAACTCTGACTCTGTTAAGATCTTTAATGACAGAGAGGGTATTGATACTGATGATATCCTTCATTGCAGGCTGGGCACTGTGTGTTTGCAACATGTTTTATTCTTAGAATCTTTACTTTTTATGCCTGATAATTTATTGGATTGTTTCCTCATTTGGTTACTTTTAGTCCAGGTGTGAATGGTGCTCTTAAAACCCCTCCAGCCACTCCTGTGGGATTTTTTGCTCATAGTATTCCTGTGTGGAGGAGGTGATTCAGTAGTCGCAAACAGGTGGGTGTTAGCAGATCATGTAAATATTGTACAGTCCAAGGTGTCTCCTTCCAGATATGTGCTCAGAGAGAAATAGTGGCCTAAGATAATAAGACCTCCTTAGAGAAATTGTATTAGGCATGAGTATGCTCTATGGCCATCAGCATCTGCTGTAGCATGGCACCATTCAGCTGCTATGCTAAACCTATTTTTATTAGCTGTTACTATGAAGGGAAAAATGCTGTGGCTTCACTCCTAAAAGCTTAGGTGCATATTAAGCTGCTCTGTGTGTGGTGAGATGAACCATTGCTGGATGAGGAAGCATCAAGATTGTCAGGTGGTGATTCCTCTGTGGCAGCAAGCTCGAATGTTAAACTGAGATACTATAGTTAGCATGATGTGTTAAGAAATCACTGGCTTATAAAAATATTAAGGATTTAGGACTAAAACGGTGAAGAGAAGCTAGGTAGATATGATTAAATGTCCAGGTTGCAAATGTAATCTTGGAAGAGTCAGGAAATTTTGCATTCTTGAGGCAATGTCATGGGTGTTCAGTTGTTTTTTTCAATTTTAGGCAATGTCATATTTTGACCACAGTAGTTTTTAGGCTACTAGTTCAGGCTCCAGTATTTTACTTTATTCACAAGTGTTGGCTACATCTGTTTCAGTGGGGACTACTCATGTGGATTAACTCAGTCATTTGCATAAATACATTTTTGGATTGGGTCCTTATTTTCTGTATTTTAGCCTTGGAAAATTCTTTTCACCTGCTAGCCTGCAGAAAGAAGGATTTTAACTGTGTATATGAAGTGCCAATATTTTAATTATATTCTTCCTTCTGTGGCAAAAAAAAAAAGACTTTGTGCCTGGTCCAGTAAAGTCAAGACAGTTTTGTAAGGCCGAGGCGTTTGCTGTCAAAATGTTAAAGATAGGATGTTTTATTCTAATCATGGTCAGATGAGATATTCTTGATACAGATTTCATTGCTCTTAAATTGCTTTATCTACTTACATACATTATGTTGCAATCCAGAGAACAGCTCCATAGAATTAAAATGAATTCTAGCACCTGTTAGTTATCAGCTGAAATAGTTTGACTATCTCTACAATAGTTAGACCTATCCAAGGCTTTTATGGCCTTTTCTTTTTTTATGTGGAAACATCAAGTTCACAGTTGTTTCATTTGGCAAAAATGGTATGATTTACTCACATACTTTTGTATGTTTGCTGCCAAACTCCCCATGAAATTCATCCGATAATTTTAATAATGCTTCCCATTCAGAAGCTTATATTACAGTGATAACTGATGTGAATTCTCCAGGACACACCATAAACACACAATTTAATTTTTACATTTTAAAGTCTGCATAATCCCCTGAAGTTTAGATTTTATCAAGTCACAGTAAAGGCTGCCTGAACTCACTGCTACCATTAGTGTATCGTGTTGTCATGCCTATATAGAATTAATGACAATTCACTACCTTCTGATGAGGGACTGCTGTGCAGCTCTCCATGCTGTGGAGCCTTGGGGTCGTGCTGGGTGTTGGCACTCGATGACGTACTGCAGGGGGATAATGAGGGGCCCTTTTGGAATGGGCAAGGGATGCTCCTGGTGAACATCATGTGCCTGCCCCAAACTTGAAGGTGATAGTGCCTGTGTGTTATTATTCTTCCAGTATTGAAATGTGCATGTAACCCTGGTACAGAGAGAAAGCAGGTGTAATCCAGCACTGCTCCTTTCTCTCTGTGTGGTTGCCTGTTCCCTCACAACAGCATCCACTCCTTCACTGAAAAATTAAGGCATGCCAGGCAGCAGCTACTGTTTAGGGAAAGCCTCATGTCTGCAACTAATTTTAACAATAATTTGGATGTTTGCTCAGGTGGTCCTACATCTCCACACTAGCAACAGAAAAATTATCATTCACTTAAACTTCAAGAAGCTTTGGTGTGAATTTGGTTTAACTCACGGTGCCATCATTTAGTAGTGCTGTCTTACTTGGATTAGTCTTACTTGTCTTGTCTGACTTGGTTTCATCAATATCTTAGTACAGTTGATGTTTTTGTTAGAAAAAGATATTGCAAAATGAATTTTCTATATCCTTTTTCCTACAAACAAACAAAAAACTTTGAGTAAAACATTCAGCTTCGTTGGTAGTAATTCCTATAAAACATAATGTTTTCTATTAAAAACCTCCAAGCAGACTTGCATCTTCCCTTGAAAACAGAAACCCTTATCTGCCCAGCTGAAATGTGTAGTTTGTGTTTCCTGTGCCCTTAAGTATGTTAGTGGGGTTTCTAGTTCTCCTCTCCAAGCAGCAGTATTTCACACCATTTGTTCCCTTTTGAGGCTGAAAACAAGTAGGTGCATATAGCTTTGGTGATAAGACTTCTTTGTTATATGACTGTGGCTATGAAAGGACTGAGAAATTTGCTAATTAATGCTGACTTTATCCCTGATGAAAATAATAGTCCCTGCACACATGTGTAGCACTGCAAGACAGGGCTGCCTGATTCTAGGACATGTATGTAGGGTTTTTCAGATCATACTGAGATGTTACCTGTTCTTGTCCTGGTTGTCTGAACCTTTGTGAAGGAATTTTTTACTGTGTACTAATTGTGTTGCAAGCCACCTGGCAAAAGTGACAGAAATTATGTTCTGTGTTGTAGGAATTAAAGTTTCAGAGAGCTGAGTTAGAAGATAAGGATAAATGGAGCTATTTGCATTTGTCTGGACTGTTTACATATCCACAAAACTTGTATTAACACCTCAGAGGTGAGTAAGAGGACTTTAAAAAGAGGAGCTTAAAGAGAGGTTTAAAAGTGACTGATAATATATATCCCATCACCAGCAAAGCTGTGTTTTGTAGCTGAGGTTAACAGGCACCTCTGCTGGTGCCTAAGCACCCTGAGGAAAGATTACTCATTAATCAGGGGATAACAGGTACCAGAAGCAGCAGTAACTGGATGGATGGCCTCAACATTGATTACCTTGATCAGAAAACCATTGCAAAATTAATATAGTTGTTGGTGAGCAGTTGAGATTAGGACAGAAGCCAATAACTTCGCTGCTTTGTGTGAGGGTATATTTTAGGTATTACCTAAGTAGTGGGAGGAGGTTACATATGAGTCCAGCCTGTGTGGTTTTAATGATTCAAATTATCAACTGCAAAAGTATTATGGTTTAAACCATGACAACGAAACAGTAGATACAGGCTGTGATAATTTTAATTTCTTTCATTGCATGAATAATTTTTCCATTGCCCATGCTGCTTTAATGCAATTTAGTTAATACACTGTAACTTTATTCTGTGGATGAAAAGGTCATGGTTTCAAGAGAGTGCTTATTGCATTGTGTCTTCCACACAGGGAGTAAAATATCATGAGCGCACAGGAATATCAAGCAAAGAACCATGGTCTTGGTGTTCTTGGTGACCTAAATTTGTTTTGACAGAAGGCCATTAGAAGTAGATAAAATTTGCAAAGTCTGTGAGTACCTGCTGAGGAGACCAGATCTGTAATGGTGTGGAAATGTGCTGTAGTGCAGAGTAACATCCATAAAAGAAGTTTTACATGTAGTGAGATGGTGCTCCAGCTGCTGCTTTGTTGATAGGAGTGCACAAATTTCTAACATCAGTACCTCATGTCTGGGAGAATTTAGGTGAACAACCTTCTTACTGCACCAAAAGTGACAGCAAACTGTTTTCATCCTTTTTGGTTGGGGTTATCTGACAAGAACTTCCATCAGTTTGTACTCTGCCTTTTTCACTTCGTTAAGTACCATGTTCACCGTCCCATGACCGTACATATTTTTACTTTATTTTGCCTCTCATTTACTCATTATCCCCTAGGCATGAAATCCGTGGAAACTGTAGTATTCAGCTGCTCTACATGAGAAACTGTAGTCTTCTCTCCTGTAGATCTTTGCCTGCTTTACTGTGTGTCTTCCCCTCTTACCAGCAGGATTTCTTCAGCAAAAATACTCCTGCAGGCAGTGGCCTTCACTAGTATTTCATCTTTCAACTGTATTGTGCAGTGTACTGCAAAAGAAGTTTTGATTCACATGTGTTATCTCAGTCTCCTGTGTGTGAGTCTTCTCTAAGTCTTACACTAGCTTGAGTATTTCTTAATTTTTATATTAGCAGTGTCTTAAATGTATTTTTTATTTATAAAGTTAAGACAAAATATATACATAAATATAGAAGGAAAAAGATTTTCTTTCAAAAGTAGATAACATGTTTCAGTAGGATGGTCTCTAAAGAAATGCAAATCCTGCTTCATTCAGTGCAATTGTTCAGATGAAACAGTTGCGAAGTTTGGCTTAAGGTCTTTTCTGGATACAATTATTAAACAAAGGATGTGTTTCAGATGCACCGAATCACAAACTGGTTGAGGTTGGAAGGGACCTCTGACAGTCATCTCATCCAACCCCCCTGCTTAACCAGGGCCACTTAGAGTTGATGGCCTAGGACCACATCTAGATAGTTTTAAAATATCTCTAAGGAGGGAGATGCCACAACCTCCCTGGGCAACCTATGCCTGCGCTTGGTCACCCTCAGAGGACAAAAGTGTCTCCTGATGTTCAGAGGGATCCTCCTGTGCTTCCATTTGTGCCTATTGCCTTTGGTCCTGTCACTGGGTACTACTGAAGAGAGCCTGGCTCTGTCCTCTTTGCACTCTCCCTTCGGGTGTCTATATATGTTACTAAGATACACAAGGAACACCGGGTTCTTTTCTGCCAAGCTGCTTTCCAGCTGGGTGGCCCCCAGAATATTTTAGTTCATGGGGCTGTTCTTCCCCAGGTACAAGACTTCATGCTTCTTGTTGTTGAACTTCATGAGGTTCCTTTCAGCCCATCTTGCCGGCCTGTCAAGGTCTCTCTGAGTGGCAGAATGACCCTCTGGCATATCAGCAACTCCTCCAGTTTTGTGTAATCAGCAGACTTGCTGAGGGCACATTCTGCCCCATCATCCAGATCATTAATGAATATGTTAATCAGAACTGGACCCAGTTTTGACCCCTGAGGTACACTGCTAGCTACTGACCTCCAAATAGAATTTGCACCACTGATCACCACCCTCTGGGCATGACCATTCAGCCAGTTTTCAGTCTACGTCACTGTCTGCTCATCCAGCCCTCACATCAACAGCTTATCTATGAGGATCTTAGGGGAGACAGTGTCAAAGACTTTACTGAAGCCCTGGTAGACAATATGCACTGCTGTCCCCTCATCTACCAGGCTAGTCATTTCATCACAGAAGCTGATATCAAGTTGATCAGTTATGACTTCCTCTTGAGGAATCTATGCTGCCTACTCCTAATGATTTTCTCATCCTGAAGTGCCTCGAAATGGTTAGGTGCTCCATCACCTTCCCAGGTATTGAGGTGAGGCTGACCAGCCTGAAGTACCCTGGGTCCTCCTTCCTGCCCTTCTTGAAAATAGGAGTGACATTTGCTTTCTTCTGATGTTTGGACACTTCTCCCGCTCACCATGATGAATCAAAGATTATTAAGAGTGGTCTCTCAATGACATCAGCCAGCTCCCTCAGCACTTAAGGGTGCATCCCATCAGGGCCCATGGACTTGCTCAAGTAGCAGGTACAGAGTAAACTTAATTAACAAACTCATCTTCTTCGGTGATACAGAATTTTTGCTTGAAATTGCTATAAATAATTAAGGCAGCTAATTGTATCAGTACTTTAGGTCACATTCTCAGCCAAATTGCCATCTCTGCTTCCTGTCAAAAATAAATAATCTGACATTTCCTGTCTAAATTTTATATCTCCTTAATCTTAAAATACCTCTCTAAATAATTTAGTGCTTTAAATGTCATAGTTACGAATAAATATTTCAATTTCTATAAGAAAATAT